>NC_090654.1:164324767-164657267 GCF_040937935.1 Hyperolius riggenbachi
TTCTGTATAATTTGAGGAATCTCTGGGGGTGTGCCATTGGGGTTAAAAGGCTTTTCGGTTGTGCATGTATCTCACTATGTAGGTCGAGCGGTGCGTCAAGCGGTAGATAGGGCTCAATTTGGGAATGAGAATTAGGTGTGTTTTGTTCAGATAGCTATTTAGGGAACTGCATATTTAGTTGTTACCTTATTAATTTTTAATTGTTAGATTGTTAAACTATAACTAGGGGCTGTATAGGAGGCAAACTTTTAATTCTTGCTGTGATAATGTTTTCCTGCGTTATGTTCGCATTTGTACTGGCAATGATTTGGGAGATTGAAGGTATGATATCAGAGTTCCAATGACTGAGCACTAGTTGTTTTGTTACTAAGATTAATTGTGAGATAGGGAGTCTGACGGCGTGGTCGAATTTATCTATATTAGAATGAAAGAGGGCGAGAGCTGGATCTGGGGTGGTCCGTTTTTTGGTTATGGAGCCGATTTTCATGAAGATCTGGTTCCATACCGGGAGTACTAGGGGACACTCCCACATTATATGAAATAGTGATCCAATATTTCCACAGTTTCTCCAACACATAGGTGATTGTTTTTTATATGTGGCTAATTTACGGGGGGTAAGATACCAATTATGGAATATTTTTAGTAGCGTTTCTAAATGAGTAGAGCAGTGGGAATACCTCTTGAGGTTGGTAATATTTCTCTGGAGTATTTCAGGTGAGATTTTTGATTTGAGGTCCTGAGACCATTTTCTATAGAGTTTCTCCGATGAGGGTGCATAATTGGAAGATTCCATTAGGGTCGAGTACCAGTGGGAAAGGCCCCCTTTTAATGTATTCGGGGATTTTATATATGCTAAAATGTGATTAGGGAGGAGTAGCTGTGTAAATTTATTCGAGGATAAATAATGGTTGATTTGTAAGTAGGTTAAGAACTCTGAAGGTGGAAGGTGGAATTGATCCACCAGTTGCTTAAATGGTGTTGTGTGGTCCTTACTATAGATTTCTTCTACGTGTTTTATTTTAGAATTAATCCATTTGGACAGATTCATGTTCTCTATAAGTAGTGCCAGCGTATTAATGGGTGATTTGATTGGGATATCAGTTGTATTTTTCTTCCTAGTGCGATGGTAGTATTGCCATGCATCGAAGGTAGCTAATATCGTTGGTGGCAAATCTTTAGGGGTGGGATGCTTGTTTATTTTTGCAATTAGTATGTCTGGCAGGGGATGTTTGGCTATGATGCATTCAATTTTTACCCATGGTTTAGTGTTCTGGACTGACCACCAATTTTTAGATAAGTCGAGTATGGCTGCTAAGTGATATTTTTCCATATCCGGTAGGCCAAAGCCAGTGGATTTAAGAGCTTTTGTGAGGGTATTGTATGCTATTCTGTGGGATTTGTCCCCCCATATAAACTTGGTGATTAGCTTTTTGATTTCCTGGAAGAATTGTTTAGGGACTGGTATAATGACTGTCCTAAAAATATATAAGAGTTTCGGTAGCACCGACATTTTAAGGGCTGCAATCTTCCCAAGTATGGAGAATTCAAATTTTTTAATACGCTCAAGGTCCTTCTTAATTGTCGAAATGAGTGGGAGATAGTTGTATTTATATAAGTCCGCCGTTGTGGAAGGGAGGTTAATTCCTAAGTACGGGAGAGTATGGGATGCCCATGGAAATGGGAAGTTTTGGGTTATTGTGTTTTTTTGTGTGTGTGTCAGGTTGCATGGTAACATTAGTGATTTGTTTTCATTCACCTTGTAGAGGGAGGCACGGGAGAATTCCTGAAGGGTTTTGCGGATGTGTTCGAGGGATATAACCGGGTCTTCTATGCTTAGGATCACATCGTCGGCAAATAAGCCTATAGAGTATTGTTTATTATTAATATTAATGCCTTTAATATTTGGGTTCTCCCTTATTTTAGTTGCCAATGTCTCCATCAAAAGAACAAAGAGAAGGGGTGAAAGGGGACAACCCTGTCGGGTGCCATTAGTAATATGGAATGGCTCTGATAGATATCCTGCTACTGTAACTGTTGCTGTTGGTTGAGAGTATAGGGAAGATACTGCATCGAGGAAGGAACCACTAAATCCAAATTTTAGTACGGAAGCGTATTTTAACAACACGCTTCCGTTCACTTCTGTATACCTGAAGCAGGTGTTCAGACAGGGAACACCGCGCAATAGCACGATGTTTCCTGAAGGCCTGTTTTTGTAAACCAAAAGTAGAGCATAAACTGATACATACAACATAGGATGTAGCCCTAAGACTATTTGAAATAGCTGTACAAAGACAAAGAAGCCCTAACAGAGCTGGTTCAATATACTCACCCCGTTGGGTTAATTGAACAAATTAATACAATAGTAAAGATCACAATCCATCATATAAGTGCTCAAATAATGTCATCAATGTATTAGGCATAGAAACTGGATAGACCAGCACCCGAATGGGGACAGACGTGTGCTAGAGTGGAAAGACCCAATAGCCCTCAGAGGGTCAGCAAAGTCCAACACAGCGTGGTGCTGTGGACTTCTCGTGTTGATCAATGTATTAGGGACGTCTCCCATAAAAAAACAATACAATTAAAATCTTCCTAGAAGCTGAATATAATCAGCACCCTTCATAACAATGTGCTGCATATAATAAAAATATATATCAAAAATGACAGTAAATGGTATATTGTGGGAGCCTCACACAGTGCTATATCCTAGATACAAGTGCATCTATGCAGTTACAATATAAATATATAGGACCACAAAAATCAGTTCCAAAACATCCTCAATTTACCTCAATTGGCTGGGTTCACACTGTACCGGATAAAAAAACAGATCTGTTTTCTGTTTCAAATGGATCCGTGTGTTAGGTTGGCATCAGTTTTTCAGCCATTTTGCGTTGCCACCCACTCAGTATACTGGTCGCCATCACATTTGGGTCCTCCGCCGCTGCCACTACTGCTCAGGTCCACTGCACAGAAGAAGCACCGGTATACAGACTGGAGCTGCAGCAGAAGCATTGAGCCTCCCTCAATCCATGGAATATTCTCATTTGTCTTTTACAATCCAATGGAAGCCTGATGCTTCTGATGGAGTTCAGATCTGTATACCTGCACTTCCCCCATGCACTGGATCAAGCGGTGGCAGAGGACATGAATAGGATGCCAGCAGGCTAGTATGAAAAAAAAATGGTGAAGTTTAAGCAGCGACCAGCCTAGTGAGAGTAAACACTGTCCAGATTCATAGGGTACCACTGATTCAGTTAGCATTTTCTCTATTTAGCCGAACCAGAAAAGTTGTGCAATACCCATACGTGCATTGTGCTTGTGGGAATGTATCCTTTCCAAACAGGCTAATGTGAATTAATTCTATAGCTTTGCATAGGATCTATTCACATCCATGCTTTTCCGTTCCATTTAGTTCCACTAAACTGAACTTTTTTTGTGCAGTGTGAGACACAAGTGTTCGTTAAAATGTTTGACATTACAAAATGCTGTAAAGGACTTACGCTGGCCATACACTGGCACGATTTCCCGCCGATCGACAGCAGATTCGATCACTGGGATAGAATCGGCTGTCAAATAGTTTGCACCCGACCGATTGATTTCCTCCTAATATCAATCGGTCTGTCGATCGCGACGGGCGGGAAATTACCATCGATCGCCCGCGGGTAGGGAGCGCGTCGCACGATTCGGGGCCTTTCGACGCAGGTATACATTACCTGAGGCTGGCTCCCAAGCATCCTGTCCGTCACTGCTCCCGTCATGGCACCTCCGGCATCCCCGTATAACTTCCGCAGTCGCGCCAGTGACAGCGGAAGTACAAATAGAGGGCGCTCTATTTGAACTTCCGCTGTGACTGGTGTGATAGCGTAAGTTATATGCGGATGCCGAAGGTGCCACATAACGGGGACATCACGCCCGGGAGCCAGCCTCAGGTAATGTATGCCGGGGGGGGGGGTGGGGGAACTGGCGGCAGCTCAGCAGATTGTGAATCGGTTTCAGGCTGAAATCGATTCACAATCTGTTTGCAGTAAAGGCAGCCATACGATCCCTATCTGATCAGATTCGATCAGAGAGGGATCTGTCTGTTGGTCGATCTGATGGCAAACCGACCAGTGTATGGCTACCTTTATCTTTGTAAGAAGAAATGTTAGCCTTAAAATAAACTTGAAGTGAGAGGAAAATGGAGGCTGCAATATTTATTTCTTTTTAAACATTACCTGGTGCCTGCCATGTTGCGGATCTCATTGGCTGCAGTAGTGTGTGAATGCCACACCTGCAACAAGCATGTGGAGAACTCAATCAAACTTCAAATTTCTGACCTGCATGCTTATTCAGGGTCTATGGCTAAATGTATTAGAGGCAGAGGATCGGCAGGACAGCCAGCTTCTGTGCTTCTCGCGAATGCGCACCTGTAGCCAAGAACATTCTGCATTTGCGCAGTTTACAAAGACTTGAACTGCGCAAATGAAGAATGCTCCCGGCCACAGGAGCACAATCACGGGAAGGCACACCAGGGGATGCGCAGATACCCGCAACCCAGCTAGGGTAGGTGATCTTATGGACGTCACAGCGGCATCCTGAAGGACAACGGAACTGAAACTGCTGGACCAGATTAACTTAAAACTATATGATGACCAAATATAATACCACCACACCAGTACAACATTATTGATTATGATCATGCACGTCTGGAATTTTTGTGTAGTAATGGTTTAAGTGACAGCACAGAGGTATATATTTATAGTTATACCGATACAATGTTTTCACCATAGTAACTCTGGAAAAACAGAAAAAGAAATGGGGGGGGCATCAGCTGACGCAGTAATACATATTTTGGAAAATTAACAATTTATGCTGTGCAGACTTGAGCTTCACGTCCGTAGTGGCGGCTGCTAGAGCCGCAGGGACACACTAGTTCCAGCAAAAACAGCATTTATTCTTACACAGAGCCACCGCGCTCTCTCTTGCCATAATTTCTGATGGTTTCCGCCGCCCGATCGTTACATTTATGAATAGAAACAATGTTACCATTCATAATCTCCCCGTTGGCAGGGTGTTCGCAGGTTTTCATTGGAACCTTACGTCACTTCCCCTAGTTACAACTTGTACGCTACATAGAATTTTGCTCAGCGGGGACATCTTGTGGCCATATAGTATAATACACCTACTGACTTTAGGGGGGAAAAAATAATATCTGTGTCAAGAGGGCACCTTATTAAATAATGGGCAAAAAATTAGTGATGGATGTAAAACTGAAAAATGCACCTTTATTTCCAAATAAAATTTTGTCCCCATACAATATACTAGGGGGTATAATTTTAACGTTGCAATAACTGGGACAAATGGGCAAATCAAATGTGTGGATTTTAATTATGGTAGCATGTATTATTTTAAAACTATAATGGCCGAAAACTGAGAAATAATGATTTTCCATTTTTTTGTATTATTCCCATCAAAATGCATTTAGAATAAAATAATTCTTAACATAATGTACCACCCAAAGAAAGCCTAATTGGTGGCGGAAAAAACAATGTATAGATCATTTCTTTGTGATAAGTAGTGATAGTTATTGGGGAATGAAAGGGAGGAGCGCTGAAAGTGCCGGCTGCTTACCTGGTAGCAGTGTTCCGGCGAGTCCTCCAGGACGGCCCTCCTGAGATTGTGTAGTCTCCCCCCCAAATCGGAAACACCTGACAAGAATTAGAATAATAGATTAGTATAAAACACACCCCTCCACAATCTCCCTCAGTTTAATGAAGAGAAAACAGTCCACCAACCACTAACATACCATTAACAGATATAATAGGGCCGGGAACTTAGGCGGCCGTCCTGGAGGACTCGCCGGAACACTGCTACCAGGTAAGCAGCCGGCACTTCCTCCCTACGTCCTCCAGGACGGCCCTCCTGAGATTCAGCGAGAAATTTACCTTAGGGTGGGATAACTGCTTGAAGAACCTTGCGGCCAAAGGCCTGGTCCTGACTTGAAAGGAGTTCCACTCTGTAGTGTTTGATAAAGGTCGAGTGGCTGGACCAGGTCGCGGCTTGACATATTTGATCCAGAGAAGCACCTGATCTCTCCGCCCAGGACGTTGATAAGGATCTTGTCGAGTGTGCCGTAATGTGGTCAGGTACCTGTAACTGGGCCTCTGAGTAAGCTAGGGATATTAGCTGCTTAATCCATCTGGACACTGTCATTTTAGATACATGACCTCCCCTTTTAGAACCACCAAATGCTACAAAAAGGTTAGTGGAAGTTCTCCACTCTCTGGTTCTATCCAGATAAATTAACACTGCCCTTCTAACATCCAAAGAGCTCAACCTCCTCTCCTTGTCATTCTGCGGGTCAGCCAAAAAGGAAGGGAGTACAATATCTTGGGTTCTATGAAAGGATGTAGATACCTTTGGTAAGTAAGAGGGATCTAATTTAAAGATAATCCTGTCAGCATGAATTACCATGTACGGGTCTTTAACCCTCTGGAGGATAATCCCGACACTGCATCGGGGTGAAAAAAGATGCCCATTTGGATAATCCCGATGCAGTGTCGGGGAAGAAAAAAAAAAGTTCCCCGGCACTTAACTGTTACTGTCAGTGTCAGGGTGGCGTCCCCGTCCTCCGGCTGTCCTGTCCCACCACCCGATCGTCCCACTCCTCCCTCCTCCGGTCCTGGGCCTTCCGATCCGGGATGCAGTGTCAGGGGAAGAAAAAAAAAAAAAGTTCCCCGGGACTTAACTGTTACTGCCAGTGTAAGGGTGGCGTCCCCGTCCTCCGGCCGTCCTGTCCCACCACCCGATCGTCCCGCTACTCCCTCCTCCGGTCCTGGGTCTTCCGATCCCGTCCTCTGAACACTTCCGGCCCCATCGCGTCTCCTTCCTCGCATCGCGTTCCGCGGTGCGTAATGACGTACGTCATTACGCATCCCACGCTAGGGGGCGGTAAATTTGAATTTGTATTGGATTGAATACTCCTGTATCCAATCAAATACATTGTAATGAATAACAACTGTGAAAAAAAGTATACACAACAGACACATAGTAAAAAAACACCATTTGCTGTTTGGATATTGCTAGTGACACTTGCTATCTGATTTCTGCTTTCTGGTTTTGACCCTTGCTTTGGACTATCGACTATTCTATTGATTGCTGCCTGCATTTGACCCTTGCTTTGGACTATCGACTATTCTATTGATTGTCGCCTGGATTTGACCATTGCTTTTGGATAACGACGACGATTTGATTGCCGCCTGGATTGACCCTTGCTCCGAATAACGACTTTTTTTCTGCCGCCTGCCCTGCTATGGCTTCCAGCTCCCGTAGACGCCTCTCCCCGCGAACCCTGATGCAGGAGTTTGATGACAGCGAGGATGAGCAGCTGTTTTTGTCAGACTCAAGTGACAGCTATGTGGCGAACATATCATCTGACTCAGAGTCTGACAGCGATGACTTCACCGAAGAGGTTGAGAACATCCGCACATGGATTGTTATAGACCCTACCCAGCATAATCCTGCCTCCCCACGATTCCCATTTACAGGCAGACCCGGCCAAAAAGTTCCCTGTGACCCTAACCCCCTGGCCTATTTGAAACTTTTTTTGGACGAGGCCATAATCCAAAATATAGTGGAGGAGACCAACCGCTATGCGGAACAGCAGCCTGGTCCAATCAGGAGGTTTGCTAGGGGAAAAAGGTGGGAACCAGTCACCCAGGATGAGATGTGGCTGTTCCTGTGCCTGCTCATCCTCCAGGGAATTGTGGGGAAACCCCGCCAGACAACATATTGGAGCACCAACCGACTGATTGCTACACCTTTTTTTGCGACTGTCATGTCACAAAACAGATTTAGCCTCATCATGAAAAACCTGCATTTCATGAATAATGAGACCTTTGATGAGGCCACCCATCCTGCCCCAAAACTGTGGAAGATCTACGACCTATTTCAAATGGTCATTCGCAAATTTCAGTCAGTGTATGTTCCAGAACGAGACATAAGCGTGGATGAGAGCCTAATGGCGTATAAGGGGAGACTTGCCTGGAAACAGTATATCTCTTCCAAGCGTGCCAGATTTGGGATAAAATCGTTCCTATTGTGCGAATCTAATTCCGGATATATTTGGAATGCCATTATCTATACTGGCAAAGGCACTCCAGCTACAGCCAGTTTGGCCTTGCATCTGCCTCTGTCCTCTCCCTCATTTCACCGCTTCTTGGTCAGGGATATTGCCTGACCACAGATAATTACTACACCTCCCCTGAACTATATGAATACCTCCTCAGACACAAGACTGATGCATACGGCACTGTCCGGCCTAACCGTCGCGATCTGCCTTCAGCCTTTTCTGCTCAGAAGCTGAAGCCAGGGGAAATCGTGGCATGGCAGAAGGGTAAGATGATGGCCCTCCGCTGGAAAGACAAAAAAGATGTTGCCCTTATGTCCACAGTCCATAACACTGACACTGCTGAAGCCAAGAATCGTGCTGGGAAGACAATCCAGAAACCCCAGGTCATTCTGGATTATAATCAGACAATGGGTGGGGTGGACCGTGCTGACCAGTGCATAACATTCTACCCCGTTGAGCGCAAACAGCAGCGCAAATATTATAAGAAAATCTTTAGACATCTGGTGGAGCAGTGTCTTTGGAACTCTTATGTCCTCTACAAGAAACAAAATGACAGGCCTCTTCCTCACTGTGACTACATTTTGAAGGTTTGTGAGGAAATATGCTTACAACATCAGAAACCACAAACTGAGGCAAATAGACCAGGACGTCGGGGCTCCTATGTCGTAAATCCAGTGCGACTCACAGGACGTCATTTTGTAGAGCACGTGCCACCCACTGAGCGCAAAGCAACACCTACCCGCATGTGCGTGGTGTGTTGCTCTAAGAGGGGGCCGAATGGAAAAAAGGTGCGCAAGGAGACCCGCTTTTACTGCCCTGATTGTGATGTAGGCCTTTGTGCTGTCCCTTGCTTTAAAATATTTCATACTCAGGAAGTGTATTGATGTTTCAATACTTTTTGTGCTGCAACTGCTGCTTGATCTGAATTAAGATGTTTTTTCTGTTTACGTAATGTTACTATTAAATGTTTTTTTTTGCCATGATTTTAGTGTTTTATTATTTTATTATGCTTAGGATAAGCACTAAAACCTTGTTTGGTAATGATTTGGTAAGTTACAGGCCTGAAATATAAAAAAAAATATTCAATGGAAAATCCCATAGACTTTTTTGGACAGAAATTAGGGGAGAATTGAAACACCCAGGAGGTTAATTGATAATGCCTGGATATCTCCAACTCTGCGAGCCGAAGTAATGGCCACCAAAAAAACAACCTTAAGTGTAAGGAACTTTAAGGGGACCGAATCCAAGGGTTCAAACTTGTGTGAAGTTAGAAAATCTAATACTAATGACAAATCCCATGGAGGAACTAGCTTCTGAGGGACCGGTTGTGAACGCTCCACCGACCTTAAACATTTTTTTACCTAAACATCGGTAGATAGCCGCCTAGAAAGAAAAACCGAAAGAGCCGACACCTGGGCCCTTAGGGTACTAACGGTTAAGCCCAATTGAACCCCATGCTGTAAAAATTCCAAAATTGAGGCAATGCTATCTGACCTGGAAACATTCTTCTGTTTCCAAGCGGAGAAGGTGTACCAAACCCTGTTGTACTTCCTCCTAGTAGCTGGCTTCCTACAGGCCAATAATGTTTTAATCACATCACCGGAAAACCCCTGACCCCTCAATATCTGTTCTTCAGGATCCATGCGGTCAGATGTAAGAATTCTGGGTTCGGATGGACCTGGCCGTTTTGTAGAAGTAGGTCCGGTCTGCACGGAAGATGCCAAGGGCCCCTGATTACCAGGGATTGAAGGAGTGGAAACCAAGCTCTTCTTGGCCACCAAGGCGCTATCAGTATCACCTCCACCTGTTCTGTCAGAATCTTTCTGAGAACTCTTGGTATCAACTTGAACGGAGGAAACGCGTAAAGCAGACCCTCCGGCCATGGAATTGACAGGGCATCTATTCTGTTTATTGAAACAGAAGGATCCAGGGTACAAAAATCTTTGACTTTTGCGTTCCCTGGGCTGGCAAACAGATCGAGAACAGGAGCTCCTCAACTTTCTGTGATCTCCCGAAAAGTGTCGGGATTGAGTTCCCATTCTGACTCTTCCACAAAGCCCCTGCTTAGAGAGTCTGCCTGTTTGTTGTGAATCCCTCGAATGTGGACCGCTGATATGGACTCCAGGTTGGCCTCCGACCATGACATGATCTGTGATGTTAGGTGCTGAAGGTCCGGCACACGTGTGCCTCCCTGCTTCCTGACATAGCAGACCGAGACAAAGTTGTCCGAGAACACAAGAACCTCCGAGTTGGAGATTATCGGATGCAGGGCTTGTAATCCCAGAAGGATTGCCCTGAGCTCCCTGTAATTGGATGATCTGTGGGTCATCTGTTCGTCCCATAGTCCCTGAGCTTGGTGACCCAGACAGTGGGCTCCCCAACCCCAGGCACTTGCGTCGGTATACAACTTTAATGGAACCTCCTGGGTCCATTTGCGCCCTTGATTCAAGTTGGTTAGATGATTCCACCATAGAAGAGACTCTATTACCTGATCGGGTATCGTCACCTTCCTGTCTAGTGATCGATGATCTCTGTCCCAATTTGTCAGAACCCAGGTTTGTAGGTCTCGTGAATGGGCCTGGGCCCATTCTACTGCTGGAATGGCCGAAGACATCAGACCTAGGACCGACACTAATTTCCGGAGGGGAACCTGAGGATTCAAACTGATTCTCTGATCTCAGTTTGTCTATCTTTTGTTCGGGTAGAAAGACACGTCTGACCGTCGTGTCCCACCTTAGCCCCAAAAAAATTAAGCTCTGAACCGGGTGTAAGTAAGACTTCTCTGTGCTCACTATCCAACCCAAACCGTTCAAGAGCTGGAGCGAAAAATCTAGCTCCTTCTGCAAGACCTCCCGGGTCTCTGCCATGAAAAGGAAGTCGTCTAGGTAGGGGAGGACCCTTACATTGTGGAGATGCAAAAAGGACATCACCTCTGCCACAATCTTCGTAAAGATCCTTGGGGCCGACGAAATCCCGAACGGGAGAGCCTGATATTGAAAATGACATATCGACTCCCCCGTCTGGACAGCAAATCTTAGATACTTCTGAAACAGGGGGTGGATTGGAATGTGGAGGTAAGCATCCTCCAAATCCACCATCGCCAGAAACACCCCCGGAGACATGAGGTTGCGAACAGAGGCGATGCTCTCCATTCTGAACCTCTTCTCCACAATGTAAGGGTTCAAGGGTTTCAAATTCAAGATCATTCGAAACATCCCTGAATGTTTCTGGATTAAAAATACTCGTGAGTAGAATCCCTTCCCCTGCTCCTGAGTTGGGACCGGCCGAATCACGTTCTTCTGTAGAAGGGAGGAAACAGTCCATGAAGGCCTCCACTTTGATCTGATCCTTGGGAATCGAAGTGACTATAACCCGGGAGGGAGGAGGAGATACAAATTCTATTCTGTAACCCTGTTGAATTAGGGTCAGAATAAATTCGTTCTTCGTTATCTTTCGCCACTCTGGAACGAAGTGGAGAAGTCTCCCCCCCACCGGGATCTGGCCGTCACTTGGCGGACCTTGCAGTGGCTGAGGCCGATTGAGGTTTATTGAAAAGAAAAGAAATGGCCTGCCTCTGCCTGCATTATAGGTCCATTTCTTATTTTGTCTTTGCCCCCTATTTGGCTGGTCCTGCCTAAAAAAGGGCTTCTTATTCTGAAAGGGCCGTTTAACACTTTTTTTTATCTGGGAACTTCCTGGCCTTATTGGAAGATCTTTCCAAGACCGAATCCAAATCCCGTCCAAACAAAAGGTTACCCTGGAACGCCATTCCACATAGCTTTTGCTTGGAAGTAACGTCTCCTTCCCACGTATTCAACCAAACGGCCCTCCGTGCCGAGTTAATCAGTGCTGCTGTCTTAGCGGCTGCTCTGAGAGATTCAGTAGCTGCGTCCGCTAAAAAAGCAATAGATTTAATAATAACTGGAAGACTCTCTAAAATCCTAGCATGCGGTGTGCCCTCCTCCAAACGCTCCTGGAGTCCTCGAATCCATTTATCCAAGTTACGGGCCACACATACAGAGGAAATGGCCGGCTTAAAGGAGAAGGATGTTGAATCCCACGCTCTTTTGAGCAGGGCTTCTGCTTTCCTATCCATTGGGTCCTTCAAGGAACCCATGTCCTCAAAAGATAGGTCAGTATCTTTTGAACACAGAGAGAGGAGCATCTAATCGAGGACACTTGAATAATGAATCATGTTCCTCAACATTAAAGGGAAAACGGCGTTTAAAAGACCTAGGGATAAACAGCCTTCCCTCCGGATCTTTCCATTGAGCTGAAATAACACTTTTGATCGCTCTATGGACAGGAAAAACCCGACCTCCCCGATCCTCTAATCCTCTATAAATGTCATCCTGAGGAGTAGAGGATGCTTTAGGTTGCTCAATCTGCTCTGAATCATAGACTGCTTTCAGAAGCTCAGATGTGTCCTCAGAATTGAACAGATACCTAGGAATCCTAGCTTCTAACGGATCTCCTGAAGCATCATACTCAACAAGTTCACCATCATCTGAACCCTCAAATATGTCCTCTAATGATAACGGTGAGGAATCCTCAATGCCAACCGCTTGGGCAGCCCCCGTATCACCCCCCTGAGTACTAGGGAGTACCGGTAAGGGTGCCATCTGATCTGTGGGGATAGAACTAGTCTGAGGAACCTGTGATTGAGAAGTTATTACAATAGACTGGGCAGAGGGTAATGGTGGTAAGGCTGCCAGAGTCTGTGGAAGAGGGACACCCTGGAGTGGACAAGGAGGCAGAGCTGCTCTAAATGCAGAAAATGTAGTAGCCAATTCCTGTTTCATCGATTTCATTAAATCTAGTAATGCTACCGTAGTGCTTTCGGGCCTAGGTGAATGAGACCTTGATTTACTGTGGCAATCAGCACATAAGGATTTAGAGGACCCCTCAGGTAGCCTGCAACCACATTTAGCACACTTGCTGGATTTCCCAGTGCTCTTGAGTGGCTTCTGCAAAAAACAGACAAACACACCACAAGGGGCGCTTAGCTCCTGAATAAACAGCACATTACGTAGCTAAAAAACCAAACAGGAATCAAAAACCTACCGGCTGCTGTCCTGACTCCCCAGTGACAGCCGGAGGCGTCTGCCGAGTCTCTGGAGTGGGCTCTGCTGACTGCTCCATAGCCCCTGCAGAGTGTCGCTGCACACAGTGCAGTCTTGGCGGCGTGCTGGGTGGTCCGCTGTCTAGCGTCTTCTGCCTGCGGCGCCAGGGGATGCTGGAGCGGCTTCCGAGATGCACAGTGTGGCCAAGCTGCGTGAGAAGTGATCACCCACATGCACACGCCGGGACCGCCTCCTTTATGCGCCCTCGCTTCCGCATATGACGTCTGCTGCGTGGCTCCGCGTCATTTCCGGCTTTAACTTCCGGAACTCCAATGCGGAAGAGAAGCCAGCGTCCACCCAGCCGCCATGCCGTCCAAGAGAGCGGTGGAATGGGAGAAATCCCACAACCTCTCCCACTCCAACAAGTGGAGAAAGGTATGGCTGCCTCAAACCCCACTAGCCGGATCGCGCCCAGTGCAGACCCAAACCGCCCTCTGACAGCAAGTTGCTTTTTCCAAAATGTGCCTGGTCAATAGAAAGAGTAGGTGCCTTCCGGCTCCCCTACCACCAGGACTCCGTAGGTGCTTCCGTGGTGAGTCCAGGAAACTAACAAAAAACTGAGGGAGATTGTGGAGGGGTGTGTTTTATACTAATCTATTATTCTAATTCTTGTCAGGTGTTTCCGATTTGGGGGGGGGGGGGGGGGGGGGGGAAGACTACACAATCTCAGGAGGGCCATCCTGGAGGACGTAGGGAGGAAGGGAGGAGCGCTGAAAGGGGAAAATTTCTCTCGTCCATAAGGTGAAAAATACCCATGGGCTGAAAAGATTAATGGACTGTGCAAGTGCATGCAGTTTTTGAGTTGCTGGTCAGCAGAGATGGTCAATGACATGCAAATAATTGGCCATCAATCATTTTTTCCATTCAATCAGGAAGGCAAAAGAAGGGCACAAACATGCGGTACTCAATAAATCATACAACAAATTATAAAAACTACAGGAAAAAAGGATGCAACTTACTAAGTATTAATCTTTACATCTCCATGTCTGTTTGACAGATTAAGTACATTTGTGACACAGGTTTGCTTTAAAAGTTCTGCAGCACTGGTAACCTATCAGGGCAGTTTCCACTACATGCAGAATGGATGCAGAAAAATTGACTCCAATAAATGCCTATGGGCCCGTTTACACTAAATGCAATTTTTCTGATGCAGATTTTCCCATGAGATTCATTGGAGTCAGTTTTTCTGCATCCATTCTGTATGTAGTGGAAACAGGCCATTATAGAAATAATAACATTGCACATCTGCTGCTTTCCTTACCTTGCATATACAAACAATGTCCCCTCTATGTCAGTCTTCTCCTATAAAACAAAAGCAATACGTATATTCTGTGTTAGTCTGTGGATTTAATATCTTCAATGTACAACACCACATATAGTACTTATTTAAGCAAACTTGTTATGTCTGTTAAAAAAAAAATACAAATAGTTTACAGCAGACACTATAGTGCAGTTTTACTGTACTAAGTCTTTACAACTTCAGCAACTGTCTGGCTTGGCTAATGACAAATATGGGCAAAAAGCTTCAGTTAGACGGTGGCCACACACCATACAATTTTTAGAATAGATTTTCAATTCAAGATTTGCAATCAATTTTTCTGACCGATTGTATCATTTAAAAATAAATAAATAAATTAAAAAATATATATATATGACCAATGTACCACCCCCACAATTTTTACCCAATTATTTAAAAAAACTGAGAAAATTGCTTGGAAGTACAATCTAACACACACTTCAAATTTCATAAAAATCTATAAGAAAAATCCAGCACTCCCAATACACACAAAAAAAAAAAAAAAAAAAAAAAAAAAAAAGGACCTTTAGATTTTTCGGGAAATCCAATCATTTTTATCTAATTGCCATACAATAAATTTGGATCATTTTATTGCATCGTGTGTGGCCACCTTTACTGTTAACAGTATTTCTTGACATCATACATTACAACTGGAGGATATCCGGTCCGCCTCCCTATGGAAACACAACACCGAAGAAGATTAAAAGCCCAGCCCTCGCCTCATCCCACAATGCATCTGAAAGTAAAAACCAGAAACCCTGACACCAAGGAGTGGAGGAAAAGATTTTCAAAAGCAAGTCTACATGGTAAATATTATAAGACATAAAGAAAGGTGCAACCCCCAAGGGAAGAGTTATAGAGATTGTTCCATATGACATCAAGAAATACAGTTACGTTTAACTGCAGCTTTTCTCCAGTCATCATATGGGACAACTGGGGATATAAACAAATAGTCCACTGACTCACCACCTAGGGAGGGACCACAACTTGAAGCACCTTTCTGCCAAACGCATGATCTTGTTGCGAAAGGACCTCCACTCTACAGTGCTTCAAGAAGGTAGAGGAGGACGTCCAAGTTGCCGCCTGGCAGATCTGCTGAATTGTGACCTCTGCTCTCTCAGCCCAGGAGGTTGCCATAGAAAGGGTTAAGTAAGTCATAATACATGACGGAGTGGAGACTTTTCCTAACTGATACGCTAAAGAAATAGTTTAACATATCCATCTTGCTGTTTGGCGGCTTGATACCCTTTCCTTTTGCCTGAATAAATAAACAGCTGACTAGACAACCTGAACTCTTTAGTCTAATGGCCCATACTCACGGGCTACAATTGTTGCTAGCACACGGGATAGTGTGCACGACAGACCGGCGACAGCTCGTCGCCGGGTCCCTCCGCATACCCACTGCGGAAGAGGGATTAGTCGTGCAACGGAAGCAGTCGCCGACGTTTCTCCCCCCCGCCGGAAGCTCCGTGTGATGCCTATAGGTTGCTGTTGCTAGTCCACATACACACGCTGACTTGACCACGCCAATCGCCTGGCGACAGCAGCGACGGTTCGGGGTGCGCACGCCATACTTATGGGCGACCTGCAGATTTTATGGCTAACCTGTTTCCGACATTTCAGAAGAGCATAAATAAACTTGTCGGATAAACCCTTGTTTCTCATAATTACCCTTTCAGGATCCAGGCCGTAAAACTGAAAATACCTGTATTGGAATGATGAAGAGAGAAGGAGCCGCCTGGAGATGGCCACCTCGGCAGCTTGCTCTGTCTTTTTATGTTTGTTTTATGTATTTTTGTTTTTCAACATTGCCTTGTGCAACCCAACCCGGATAACCTTCACCAGTGAACAGCTACTGAGCATTCAGAACTTTGCTAAATATAATCTACCCCTGGATATTTCATCTACTCTTGATCTTCTGGGGATTCTAACCAGTGGAGCTACTGTGCTGAATCAGGCAGTGAAGCTTAGAAGAAGAGGCAAACGCTCCGGAATCCAGACTCGCTTTCGGCGCAGAGGACTGCGCTCTCCACTACCTGGAATCATACTCTCTAATGTCAGGTCCATATGTAACAAATTAAAATGAGCTTCAACTACTGATCAGGACAGAGAAGGACTTTCATCTCTCTGCTGCTCTTTGCTTCACAGAAACTTGGCTATCTGGGCTTATTCCAGACAATGCTCTGCAGATTAATGGATTTACACTCTACAGATATGACCAGGACCCACTTACTTCTGGCAAAACCAAAGGTGGAGGACTCTGTTTCTATATTAATGATAGGTGGTGCACGGATGTTACAGTTATTAAGAGGACATGCTCAGCTGGGCTGGAAACACGCTTCATAAACTGCAGACCCTACTATTCACCCTGTGAGATTTCTTCATTTATTTTGGTTGCTGTGTACATCCCTCCACAAACATGTATGCAGCCTGCGCTCCAGGAACTCGCAGATCAAATCACTGAGGTGGAAAGGAAGTATCCCGATTCTTTTTTTATCATACTAGGGGATTTCAACAGTGCTAACCTTTCCAAAGAACTCCCCAAATACAGGCAACACGTCACAAGCGCAACTAGAGAAGGTAAGACACTTGATCACTGTTACACTACAACTAAGGACTTGTATCACTCTGTCAGCAGGGCAGATTTGGGGAACTCTGATCATGCTGTTGTACAGCTTATCCCAACAAACATCCAAAGACTAAAAACTGTCAAACCTGTCATGACCACAGTTAAGAAATGGACTAGCGAAGCTGTAGAAAAACTACAGAGCTGCTTTGATTTGACTGACTGGAATATATTTAAAGAATCCTCCAGTGACCTAAATGAATACACTGACACTGTGACATCATATATTACCTTTTGCAAAGAGTCCTGTATCCCCACTAAAAAGTGCATCAGGTACAACAACGATAAGGATCTTAGGAAGCTGCGCCTCGATAAAAAAAAGGGCATATCATACTGGCGATAAAGTCCTCTACAAAAGCTGCAAAATACAAACTGCAGAGAGCCATTACCGATGCAAAAAAAGATTCTTCTAAAAAACCTGAGGAAAAATGTTCCACGGCCGACTCGTCCACAATATGGAAATCTCTACATGAAAATTACCAACTACAGAAAGAAATCGACACACTCACTACAGAACCTGCAGCTTGCAAATGAGTTGAATACATTTTATTGCAGGTTTGACACTAGCAACAAAAGCCAAACACACCAAGTCAATTTGCATCTCTGCAATAGGCAAACTGAGCACTCCTCCAGCCAGCCAACGTCTCCACCCCCTGCGGTGCCTCAGCGTCTACACAACACAGGAGGCCAGACAATCTGATAACCTGTCCCCAGATGTGCATGCTCTACCAATATGCCAATCAGATTTAAACAAAGTCTTCAAAAAAAAGAAAGGAAATAAGGCACTTGGACCAGACTCTGCGACTGCGAAATGTCTGAAACTCTGTGCCGATCAATTAGCGCCTGTATTCACAGACATATTCAAATCATCACTTGAACCCTCAATTGTCCCTGCCTGTTTCAAAAGCTCAACCATTGTACCAATTCCCCCCCAAAAAAAAAAATCAAAAACCTACATGCTTAACCTCCTTGGCGGTATGGACGAGCTCAGCTCGCCCATGTACACCAAGGAGGATTGCTCAGCCCCTGGAGGGTCTTTTTACTTCCTTTTTTTCAGAACATGTAACTAGCACTTTGCTAGCTACATGTTCTGTCCGGTCGCTGGCGCTACCCACCGATCCGCCGCTAAAGGGGCTGCCCCCCCCCCCAAACGCCTAGCGCAGTCCGGCGAATCACCACCATTGCTGCACAATGGGAAGGATTGTCCCATGATGATTAAGATGTGGAATGCATTGCCACAGGAAGTCGTTATGGCAAACTCTATACCTAAGTAATGCCTAATGATGTTGATCCAGGGATTTTATCTGATTGCCATCTGGAGTCGGGAAGGAATTGTTCCATTTAGGGGCTTATTGGACCATGCCTTGTAAGGGTTTTTTCGCCTTCCTCTGGATCAACAGGGATATGTGAGGGAGCAGGCTGGTGTTGTACTTCATACTGGTTGAACTCGATGGACGTATGTCTTTTTTCAACCAAAATAACTATGTAACTATGTCATGTCCGATCATCACCATGGTGACGGGAGGAGCGACGATAGGAAGTCACGCTTCTCGCTGGATCACGGACGCGTAAGTATGGCCGGCGGGGATTGGGAGGGTGGATGCGGACGGCGTGGCGTACTGCTGTAGCTAGCAATATGCTAGCTACAGCAAGCGGGAAAAAAATATTTTTAAAAGAAAGGGTAATGCGTACTTATGTACGCATTACCCAAAACACCAGGGAGGTTAAACGATTACAGGCCTGTTGCCCTGACATCATTGGCTATGAAAGTATTCGAAAAACTCATAATGCCTTATCTGAAATCCATCACAGAGCCTCTGCTGGGCTCTCTGCAATTTGCCTACAGGCCTAATAGATCCGCAGATGACACCGTTAACATGTGTATGCATTATGTACTACCGCATCTAGACACCCCAGGAACCTACACCAGGATTTTATTCATAGATTACAGCTCTGCATTTAATACCATAATTCCATCACTGCTACACAGCAAACTTTCCCAGCTACACATACCTGAATCCATCTGCAAATGGATAACTAATTTCTTAACAGACAGGAGACAGCAGGTCAGACTTGGGAAACACATGTCAAGCTCTCTGACAGTCAGTACTGGTGCACCCCAGGGCTGTGTGTTTTCCCCACTGCTCTACTCACTTTACACCAATGACTGCATCTCCACAGATCCATTTGTTAAGGTTCTGAAATTTGCAGATGACACAACAGTAGTTGGTCTCATACAAAACGGGACAAGTCTGCATACAGGCATGTAGTGGGACAGCTTTCCTCCTGATGCAGCAGCAACAACTTGGAACTAAATGTTCTCAAAACCATGGAGATGATAGACTTTAGGAGATCTCCCCCCTCCCCACAGCACCTTCCCTTCATCATAAATGGATCCACAATAACCCAGGTTGAGTCATTCAAGTTTCTTGGGTCCACAATCTCAAACAACCTAAAATGGGATAACAACATGGCCACTATCGTCAAGAAAGCACAGCAGAGGATGTACCAATTACAGCAACTGAGAAAGTTTGGCCTACCTAAAAATCGAATGGTGCAGTTCTACAATGCAATCATCGAATCCACCATGACATCATCTATGACTGTATGGTTCGGCTCCTGCTCAGCATTAGAAAAGGGGAGGCTGCAGCGCATCATCCGAACAGCAGAACAGATAATTGGCTGTAGCTTACCTTCCCTGCAGGATCTTTACGCTTGCAGGTGCAGAAAGAGAGCAACCAAAATTGCCTCTGACCCCTCTCACCCTGCTCACTCCATCTTCAGCGCATGCCTTCAGGAGTCAGATTTCGGTCAATCGCAACTAACACCTCTAGACACAGGAACAGCAGTTTTCCTCAGGCGGTAGCCATACTTGATGCTGAACCACGCTAGAGCTGCTAGGACTTGAAAGTAATCAGCACAGAACTGAAAATGAACAATTCTCACCTTGCTTACTGCCACTATACTCACATACCTGACTTGTAATATACATACTGTCTGTCCTTGTATTGTTTTTGTTTGCGTTTGTTAAGCAACTGCCAAGACAAATTCCTTTTAAGTGCAAACTTACTTGGCGAAATAAATGGATTCTGATGAATGGGACCTTGGAGGTCTGGTCTCTTGGGAAGAGGAAAAGAGGGGTAGCAGAAATAACTTCAGGGGGTTCGAGAACCAGGCTCTTTTGGACCAATCTTGTGACAACAGAATCACTTTGACCGTCTCTCTGGATCTTTTGTAGCACTAGGAGAAGAAAATTTAGCAGAGGAATGTATAGGCCAGAGAGAAGGACCACAGAAGACTCAGTGTGTGCAGACCCAAAGCAGACAGCACCTGTGAATAGAGTAATGTTTTCCACTTTTCTTTTCTGTCGAGTAGCAAACAGGTCTATCTCTGGTATGCCAAACTATTTGCTGAAAAACCTCCCAATGGTTATCCCACTGACTGATCCACTTGGTGTGGACTTAAAAAGTCAGCTTAAAATATACAGCATACCCTTTACGTGCACCACTAAAATTGTTAACACTCTGGCCCATATGCAATTCACTTTTTCACCTCAGTTTTCTCCTAGGTGAAATTTTCAAAACTTTTCAATAAAAATACTTTTAAACCACCAGCAAGCAAACAAATACTCAAAATAATTTTGTTAATACTTTTTTCACCTACTATTTGGTACTTTTTCCATTGCAAAGTGCTAAAAAGTTATAAAATCGTAGATGACATTATTTCTCCAAGGAGAAACCTCAGGAGAAACCGTGAATTGCATATGGCCCTCTGTGTTCTGCCCAAAGCAAAATGTCCTGACAAAGAGTCCCCAGGTCGTGCCCATGTTTGTTCAGGTGAGCTACAGTCGTAATGTCTTAGAATACCTGAATGTGTTTCTTTAGAATTAAGTCTTGAAATCCTAGCAGATCCCATTCTACAGCTTTGAGCCCTCTATAATTAAAGGACTTGTCTTTTTCTTCTGCGGACCACTGATAATGCTGAAGCGTGGCCCCCCAGGAACTTGCATTCGTAAATATTTTCACTGGATCAAGCTGTCTCTATAATCTCCCTAGAAACAAATTGCTGTCCTCTAGCTACCATTTTAAAGATTCCTTTATCTCATGAGGAACGATCACCGTTTCATCCAGTGAATTAACAGATGAATCCCAAAATCGCAACATCCAATTTTTGAGTGGTTGCAAAATCGTGCCCACTCCACTCCTGGAAATAACGCTGTAAACGATCTAAACCCTCTCATGACTTGTCTGAGGGTGACCGTGCCTGAGCAGGGAAAGTAAAGTTACCCGAATTTTCTGAATATTGTCTGAAGAAAGAAACAGCCTTTATCCAGTGACTCTATTCTGTATCCCAGAAAGATGATGGTTTGGGTAGGGGATAGGTATGATTTTTTTGAGGTTTATGCTCCACCCCACCTCCAACAGTATTTGCATAACTGATTTTCTGTACCCTAAAACTTCCTCTCTTGTCTGTCCATAAACTAGGAATTTGTCCAAATAAAGTGCAATTGGGATGCCTCAGCCCCTCACCAGCTTCATATCTTCTGCCAAAACCTTGGTAGAGATGCAAGGGACCAAAGCTTTCCCAAAGGGAAGTACCCGAAACTGGAAGTGGAGGATGCCGGTACCCTGTCTCAATGCAAAACGAAGATATTTCTTATGAGTTTGGAAAATTGGTACATGAAGGTAAACACCCTGCATGTCGATCGAAGCCAAAAAATACCTTCCCCTGCATGAGTGAACAGACTGAAAACACACTCTCCATCCTAAGCCTTGTGCACTGTAGGTAAGGATTTAGAGCTTTTTAACCACTTCCCGACCGCCGTATTGACAAATGGCGGCCGGGAAGTGGACCCCGCAAGGACCGCCGTATTGACAAAATGCGGCGGTCCTTGTATGGGCATGGGCGGAGCGATCGCGCCATCCGTGACGCGATCCTCCGCCTCCGCCTGGCGCCGCCCACCCGCCGCAACATCCCGCCGGCCATACGGAAGCGCCGGCGGGATGTTAACCCCGCGATCGCCGCATACAAAGTGTATAATACACTTTGTAATGTTTACAAAGTGTATTATACAGGCTGCCTCCTGCCCTGGTGGTCCCAGTGTCCAAGGGACCACCAGGGCAGGCTGCAGCCACCCTAGTCTGCACCCAAGCACACCGATTTCCCCCCCCCCCCCCCCGCCCCAGATCGCCCACAGCACCCCCCCTGCCCACCCCCCAGACCCCTGTTTGCACCCAATCACCCATCAATCACTCCCTGTCACTATCTGTCAACGCTATTTTTTTTCATCCCCCCCCCTCCCCCCTGATCACCCCCCCACCCCTCAGATTCTCCCCAGACCCCCCCCCCCCCCTCTGTACTGTATGCATCTATCCCCCTGATCACCTGTCAATCACCCCCTGTCACTGCCACCCATCAATCAGCCCCTAACCTGCCCTTTGCGGGCAATCTGATCACCCACCCACACCAATAGATCGCCCGCAGATCCGACGTCAGATCACCTCCCAAGTGCAGTGTTTACATCTGTTCTCCACCCTAAACACCCACTAATTACCTATCAATCACCCCCTGTCACTGCTACCTATCAGATTAGACCCCTATCTGCCCCTAGGGCACTCAATCACCCGCCCACACCCTCAGAACGCCCTCAGACCCCAATCCTGATCACCTCGCCAGTGCATTGCTTGCATCTATTCCCCCCCTCTAATCACACCTTGAAACACCCATCAATCACCTCCTGTCACCCCCTAGCACACCTACCCATCAGATCAGGCCCTAATTTGCCCCGTGTGGGCTCCTGATCACTCGGCCAAACCCTCAGATCCCCCTCAGACCCCCTTCCGATCACCTCCCCAGTGCATTGATTGCATCTATTTTCCCCTCTACCCACCCCCTGAGACACCCATCAATCACCTCCTGTCACCCCCCTAGCACTCCTATCCATCAGATCAGGCCCAATACAACCTGTCATCTAAAAGGCCACCCTGCTTATGACCGGTTCCACAAAATTCGCCCCCTCATAGACCACCTGTCATCAAAATTTGCAGATGCTTATACCCCTGAACAGTCATTTTGAGACATTTGGTTTCCAGACTACTCACGGTTTTGGGCCCGTAAAATGCCAGGGCGGTATAGGAACCCCACAAGTGACCCCATTTTAGAAAAAAAGACACCCCAAGGTATTCCGTTAGGTGTATGACGAGTTCATAGAAGATTTTATTTTTTGGCAAAAGTTAGCGGAAATTGATTTTTATTTTTTTTTTTCCACAAAGTGTCATTTTTCACTAACTTTTAACAAAAAATAAAATCTTCTATGAACTCGCCATACACCTAACGGAATACCTTGGGGTGTCTTCTTTATAAAATGGGGTCACTTGTGGGGTTCCTATACTGCCCTGGCATTTTAGGGGCCCTAAACCGCGAGGAGTAGTCTAGAAAACAAATGCCTCAAAATGACCTGTGAATAGGACGTTGGGCCCCTTAGCGCACCTAGGCTGCAAAAAAGTGTCACACATGTGGTACCGCCGTACTCAGGAGAAGTAGTATAATGTGTTTTGGGGTGTATTTTTACACATACCCATGCTGGGTGGGAGAAATACCTCTGTAAATGACAATCTTTTGATTTTTTTTTTTTTTTTTTTTTTTTTTTTTTTTTTTTTTTTTTACACACAATTGTCCATTTACAGAGTTATTTCTCCCACACAGCATGGGTATGTGTAAAAATACACCCCAAAACACATTGTACTACTTCTCCCGAGTACGGCGATAGCACATGTGTGGCACTTTTTTGCAACCTAACTGTGCTAAGGGGCCCAAAGTCCAATGAGTACCTTTAGGATTTCACAGGTCATTTTGATTCAAGACTACTCCTCACGGTTTAGGGCCCCTAAAATGCCAGGACAGTATAGGAACCCCACAAATGACTCCATTTTAGAAAGAAGACACCCCAAGGTATTCTGTTAGTAGTATGGTGAGTTCATAGAAGATTTTATTTTTTGTCACAAGTTAGCGGAAATTGATTTTTATTGTTTTTTTTCACAAAGTGTCATTTTCCGCTAACTTGTGACAAAAAATAAAATCTTCTATGAACTCACCGTACTACTAACGGAATACCTTGGGGTGTCTTCTTTCTAAAATGGGGTCATTTGTGGGGTTCATATACTGTCCTGGCATTTTAGGGGCCCTAAACCGTGAGGAGTAGTCTTGAAAACAAATGTCTGAAAATGACCTGTGAAATCCTAAAGGTACTCATTGGACTTTGGGCCCCTTAGCGCAGTTAGGGTGCAAAAAAGTGCCACACATGTGGTATCGCCGTACTCCGGAGAAGTAGTATAATGTGTTTTGGGGTGTATTTTTGCACATACCCATGCTGAGTGGGAGAAAGATCTCTGTAAATGGACAATTGTGTGTAAAAAATATTAAAAAATTGTCATTTACAGAGATATTTCTCCCACCCAGCATCGGTATGTGTAAAAATACACCCCAAAACACATTATACTACTTCTACTGAGTACTACAATACCACATGTGTGGCACTTTTTTGCAGCCTAACTGCGCTAAGGGGCCCAAAGTCCAATGAGCACCTTTAGGCTTTACAGGGGTGCTTACAAATTAGCACCCCCCAAAATGTGAGGACAGTAAACACACCCCACAAATGACCCCATTTTGGAAAGTAGACACTTCAAGGTATTCAGAGAGGGGCATGGTGAGTCCGTGGCAGATTTCATTTTTTTTTGGTGCAAGTTAGAAGAAATGGAAACTTATTTTTTTTTTGTCACAAAGTGTCATTTTCCGCTTACTTGTGACAAAAAAAACAATATCTTCTATGAACTCACTATGCCTCTCAGTGAATATTTTGGGATGTCTTCTTTCCAAAATGGGGTCATTTGGGGGGTATTTATACTGGAATTCTAGCCCCTCATAAAACATGACAGGGGGTCTGAAAAGTCAGAGATGCCTGGAAATGGGAAAATTCACTTTTTGCACCATAGTTTGTAAACGCTATAACTTTTACCCAAACCAATAAATATACGCTGAATGGGGGTTTTTTTAATCAAAAACATGTTTGTCCACATTTTTCGCGCTGCATGTATACAGAAATTTTACATGTCAGCACTGAAAGTTAAAAAAAAAATCATTTTTTTGCCAAAATTCATGTCTTTTTTGATGAATATAATAAAAAGTAAAAATCGCAGGAGCAATCAAATAGCACCAAAATAAAGCTTTATTAGTGACAAGAAAAGGAGCCAAAATTCATTTAGGTGGTAGGTTGTATGAGCGAGCAATAAACTGTGAAAGCTGCAGTGGTCTGAATGGAAAAAAAGTGGCCGGTCCTTAAGGGGTGTAAAGCCCTAGGTCCTCAAGTGGTTAAACTCTCCATTTGCTTTCTTTCCCAGAAAAACGTGTGAGATTAACCCTAGGAATTATTTTTCCCTGGGAACTCTCATAATCACTTTTATGTCTTAATTTTTGAAACTCTTTTAGAATACCCATTTAGAATACCCATAGCCTTTTCTGGATCCATTGGCACCCAATTTACATGTTTTCTGCAAGGTGAGAGGCTGGATTGCTGGCAATTAAACAAAGCACTGGCAGCACTTTTTGGACCTAGGCTTATCAGGCCCCCCTGACTTCTGTTCTGTCTTGTGCTGATAGAGGCATAGGGGATAGACGATAAAGCAGGAACAAGTGATTAAAAAAAAAAAAAAAGTTTCTCAATTAACATCTTTGTGTCAGAAAGAAATTGTACTGCTCTGGCAAATCCATGCCGATTTACAGGACCCCAGAAGCATGTGTCCACTGGGAACTTAAATGCTTCCTGGTTGTCTGTGATTATCTCCCCCAGCGCATGCTGCTTGGCCTCCCTTCAGCAGTGCAGAGAGGGGAGCGCTAACATCATGTGCCCGACCACTGCACACAAATGCACTAGTGCGGTCATGCGCATGTGGCCGGATAACCTCAAACGCTCAACCCAAAGTGCAGAAGGTGCAACCCCGGGCAGGAGGTGGGGAGACAAGAACCAGCCCTTGATGGGGCCACCGGACCTAGGAGCACCATAGTCAAGTGGCAGGTAAGCCTGCCAGCCTAGGCATACCCCTAACGCTGACCACTGAAACTATAAAAGAAAGTGCCCTGCCTAATGCTGAAATTGATCGAGAATTGGACTGAGGTGTATGGGCAGCCGACTAATCTCTCTAATCAGATTCCCTGCTTTTAGAGGGAAGGCGATCTCTCTAATCGCCTTCCTCTGGATCAACAGGGGTATGTGAGGGAGCAGGCTGGAATTGTACTTTGTACTGGTTGAACTCGATGGACGTATGTCTTTTTTCAACCAAAATAACTATGTAACTATGTAACAGATTCGCTCAGAGAGAGATCTGTCTCTTGGTTGAGTCTGCCCATCATCGCTAGATGGTGCCCTAGTGGTTAGTACTCTGGCTTTGCAGCGCTGGGTCCTCATATTGAATCCTAGCCAGGGTACTATCTGCAAAGAGTTTGTATGTTCTCCCCGTGTCTGTGTTGGTTTCCTCCGAGCATTCGGGTTTCCTCCCACATCCCAAAAACATATAGATAAGTTACATGGCTTCCCCTAAAATTGGCCCTAGACTACAATACATACACGACTACACAATAGATATATAGACATATGACTATGGGAGGGATTCGATTGTGAGCTCCTCTGAGTGACAGTGAAAAGACAATGGGCTCTATTCATAAAAAATGTTTGGCGAAAAAACTCCTGGAGGGAAAATACCGCAGCGGTATTTTAGACTTCTGGGTGGTAATTCATAAAAATCTTGCCAGCTGCGATGCAAGTGCGGAGATCTCCCGCTGAAAGCTGGCGGTAAGCTGTCGGAAGGCATGCGGAAACACTTCAGCCGGCAGAGTCCCTCCGTGCACTGCTCTCTCTGGGAGGTCTGTCCCATTCACTTGTATGTAATCCGCAAAATCAGAGGAAGCGGTATTTCCCGTCCACATACCGCTTCCTCTAAACTTCATGAATGGCCATTTTGTTACTTTTTTCTAGATAAATCTAGAAAAACACTGGAGAGGGCGGAAATTTCTCGCTCTTCTGGGGGATCGTAGATTTTCATGCGGGAACAGCTTTTATGAATGCCCACTTTGCTAAATGGACGGGAAAATCCGCTGTTTTGAGCGGAAAACTTGCGGTAAGGTTTTATGAATAGAGCCCAATATACTCTGTACATCGCTGCGGAAGATGTTGGCACTAATGCTAAATAATAATATTAATAATAATAAATGTATGGCTACCTTTAGTTTTCAGTCGCTCAGGACAGGAAAAACAGAGTGAGGCTTTGTTCACATTTAACGGCGCATTTTATGATTTTGAGAGTGATTTTTTTCCCCTCTCCTGCCGCTTACCTGCGCGGTACAATTTTGTGCAGAGCGATTTCTTCTTTCACTTGTGTCAGGAAGTGAACTCTTTGACCCGGAAAAGAATACAATATATTTATCTTAAAACTCGAGAGCAACTGCCGGAAAAGCTAATTTTGTGGGCATTTTGCGTTTTTCCTATACCTTCCATTGTAGCAAAATTGGCCAAATAATGGTGCAGGCAGCGCTTTGGTCAGCGGAAAGCTGACAATACGCGCAGATATGAACAGTACCATAAGAATTCATTGCACAATCGCTTTTAAGGTGATTTTCAAAATCCTAGGTGTGAACAAGCCCTTACAGATTACCCAGCAAGCTCAGGATGAACCAGAACTCCTAGGATTATGTAAGGGGCTACAAAGGACCAAAAAGCTCTTAATGAAGGGCCGTACCCATCTTGCGATTTTTCAGACGACCAAATATTTTTTTGAGCAACAAGCAGTAGTTTCCATGATCTCACGATGTGGGTACAGGCAAGCGAATGTAATTTAGCCTTGAGCAGCCATAACGACCGACACAGCGGATTGCAACTTTAAAGGGCAACTGAAGAGAGAGGTATATGGAGGCTGTCATGTTTATTTGCTTTTAAGCAATACCAGTTGCCTGGCAGCCCTGCTGATCCTCTGCCTCTAATACTATTAGCCATAGCCCCTGAACAAGCATGCAGCAGATCAGGTGTTTCAGACTTTAAAGTCAGATCTGACAAGACTAGCTGCATGCTTGTTTCTGGTGTTATTCAGACACTACTGCAGAAAAATAGACCAGCAAGGCTGCCAAGCAACTGGTATTGATTAAAAGGAAATAAATATGGCAGCCTCCGTGTACCTCTTACTTCAGTTCCCCTCTAAGATCCCCGACGACACCTACACAAAGTACTGTGATCACTTGAAGTCTCGTTCACACCAGTCGAGTGCCATTGCACATGCCCGCCAGCAAGAAGATGGATCGGGGAGCTATTGTCTTCGTAGGACGTCACAGTGATACATCTTCCTTTGTCGCAAGGAGAGTATGCAGCTTAAAATGTTTTGCAGGACAGGGAAAATAAACTTCTTTTTCCTAGACTATTAGAGAATTTACAGCACATTTCTAGACACCTCTGCACTCGAGGTCTAGTGTCTGTGATTTGAATGAAACCCTTCTGGGGACCAGTGCTGACTTCCCACCCCCAGTACAGAGGAAAATTATGTGTTCTCGCCCCCAGTGAAAGGACCAGTGCTGCGTGTCTCCCTCCTCCCGTTCAGTGACCAGATCTCTGTCTCCCAGTACTCCCTAATCCTATTACAGGAGTGAATATTGAACTTCCCAGTAATAGTCACCTGGTCACTTACCCACTCATTGGCTTTAGCACTGAAGCTGTACAGCGCCACCTGTCCGCTGACATCCACAATGCCACTGATATACGGGTCAGTCTGGCGTAGAGCTGCCAAACTCATCTCATGTTCCACTTTATTCCGCAACTCCATCTTGCAGCAGCACTAGCAGTGTAGGATCTGGCTCTGTGCAGCATCATATATCTTCCTCCGGAGGCCCTGACAATAGTTTATAGTTCCGGGTAAGGAATAGTTCCGCAGTGGAATGCTTCACCGAGAGGGTGCTGAGGATTAGTGAGATTGATACAATAAACGTTCTGGTGGAAGTTCTAAGCTGTGTCGTCGTCCTCCATGCTATACATGTGTAGATGCAGGGGCTGAACAAACCACCTGAATAGCAGAGCTATCTAGAAAGGTGCCGTACATTTTCTGGCAGTCTAGGAAAAAAAAAAAAAAGTTTATTTTCCTTGTTCCCTGTCTTGGCAGACTGAAAACTTAGGACTGGTTCAGATGGACGGTTTGCTGGTGTGTTCAAAAATATACTGCAACCTATACGATTTAGCAACTTGCAGACTGTGCAGAACTGCGCATAGGAATTTCATAGCTCCCAACTGTCCCTTTTTTGGAGGGACAGTCCCTCTTTGGGAGTCCTGTCCCTCTGTCCCTTTTTCCTCCTCATTTGTCCCTCATTCAGGACTTTGTCCCTCTTTCTATGTAGATACATGTATTTTTCTACTGAAAAAATTTGTTTAATTGCCTTTAAACTTTATTTCCATCTTTTAAATTGATATATTTCTTATTTTCTAATGTTAATATGAAGGATAATGAACCAGGATAGAATGGTCCAGTGTGGTTTGAATTATAAAGCAACATATTTTTCTTATAAAATCTTTATGGTATGCGTGGCTAGGGTGTGGCAGGGGCGTGGCTTAAGTGTCCCTCTTTCTCATCTTAACCACTTAAAGAGACTCTGAAGCGAGAATAAATCTCGCTTCAGAGCTCATAGTTAGCAGGGGCATGTGTGCCCCTGCTAAAACGTCTCTATCGCGCGGCTAAACGGGGGTCCCTTCACCCCCAAACCCACCCCCGCAAACCTTGGTCGTAGATTTTCTCTTCCTGGAGGCAGGACTAACGGCTGCAGCCCTGCCTCCAGTCGCGTCAATCAGCGGCGCATCGCCGCCTCTCCCCCTCCCCTCTCAGTGAAGGAAGACTGAGAGGGGCAGGGAGAGGCGGAGATACGCGCTGACAGACGCGTGTGGGGCAGGGCTGCGGCGGTTAGCCCTGCCCCAATGCGGAAGCACTCCCCGGCAGTACGGAGGGGATTTGGGGGCGAAGGGACCCCCGTTAAGCCGCGGGATAGCGACGTTTTAGCAGGGGCACACATGCCCCTGCTATCTATGAGGTCTGAAGCGAGATTTATTCTCGCTTCAGACTCTCTTTAAGCTCTCAGTCGTTTTCACTTTATGCATCCGAACAAGGTTCACCTCCCATTCATTAGCCTATAACTTTATCACTACTTATCACAATTAACTGATCTATATCTTGTTTTTTCCACCACCAATTAGGCTTTCTTTGGGGGGTACATTTTGCTAAGAGCCACTTTACTGTAAATGCATTTTAACAGGAAGAATAAGAAAAAAACTTAAAAAATTCATTATTTCTCAGTTTTCGGCCATTATAGTTTCAAAATAATACGTGCCTTCATAATTAAAACCCACGTATTGTATTTGCCCATTTGTCTCGGGTATTTCACCGTTTAAATTATGTCCCTATCACAATGTATGGCGACAATATTTTATTTGGAAATAAAGGTGCATTTTTTCCGTTTTGCATCCATCACTATTTACAAGCTTATAAAAAAAAAAGAAATAGAAATATTTCATCTTTACATAGATATTTAAAAAGTTTAGACCCTTAGGTAAATATTTATGTGTTTTTTATTTTTTTTATTGTAATGTTTTTTGTTTTTTTTTATTAAACATTTTATGTGGGCATTTTTGGGAGGGTGGGATGTAAATAGGGTTTGATTTAGGGAAATATACGAGTGTGTTAATTTTTTTTACTTTTAGTTGTAGTTTTACTTTTTGGCCACAAGATGGCAACCTTGAGTTTTTTTACATTTCGACACTCTAAGAGTACAATGTACGCTTAGAGGGACATGGGAATTAGAAAAAGCGAAGCTTCCGAGAGAAGCTGTCGCTTTTTCTGCGGGGGAGAGGAATCAGTGATTGGGCACCATAGCCCGATTCACTGATGCCTGGACTACCGAATCCGTGGCCGGGAGCGATTGTGCACGCGCACGTTCGGCCAGTTGGACAAAGTGGTTAAAAAGTTGGGAGGTATGGAATTTGTAACTGCCGGTGTTAATTTCTGGGGGGGGGGGGATGGGGGGTCATTAGTCGTTACCCACCAAGGGAGGGGGTTATAGGTTTCCAGCTGTGTTATTGTCCAACAAGAGGGTTTATTAGTTCCCTCTAGGGCATACATGTCAAACTCCAGCCCATGGGCCAAATCTGGCCCTCAGAGCCATAAAATGTGGCCCTCAAGGGGTTTCCCCACCTTGCATTATGTTTGGCCCACTCTAGACCATTAGGGTGGCTATATTGGAGGTGAAGCGGTAGAACACCAGGGAAGCAATATGGGGGAGGTAGGGAGAAAGCATTAAAACACTAGGGAACTGTACAGGGGAGGGAAGGGGGCACTAGACACCTGGGATCTTTGTATGGGAGGGAGGACCTCTAGTCTCCAGATAACTGTATAGGGGAGGGAGGAGGACCACTAGACACCAGATAACTGCATACTTCTTAACTTTTTGAGATGAGAAAGAGGGACACTTAAGCCATGCCCGGCCACACCCCTGATCACACCACCGTCACACCCTTAGTCACGCATACCATACAGATTTCATAAGAAAAATATGTTGTTTTAAAATTCAAACCACACTGGTCCTTTCTATCCTGATTCATTTTCCTTCATATTAATATTTTAAAATTAGTAATATATCAATTTATAGGATGAGAATAAAGTTTAGAGTCAATCCAACACATTTTTTAGTACATAAATATATATATTTACATATAAAGAGGGAAGTTCTGAAAGAGGGAAAAATGAGGAAGAAAGAGGGACAGAGCTCCCAAAGAGGCTCTGTCCCTCCAAAAGAGGGACAGTTGGGAGCTATGTAATTGTATAGGGGAGAGAGGACCACTAGACACCAGGGAACTGTATAGGAGAGGGAGGGAGAACCACTATACACCAGGGAACTGTATAGGAGTTGGAGAGGAGTAATTGGATGCCAGGGAACTTTATGAGGTGCTTGGGCCATTTTTGAGGCGATTTGCCTCAATGGAAAGTATAGGTAAAACGCAGAACGCTCACAAAATCGCTTTGGAAAGCGATTGCTTGAGTGTTTAAAAAATATATATATATGTATTTATTTTTATCCGGATCAAAAGACGGAAGCGCTCTGCAAAAACGCTTACAAAAACGCCCACAAAAACAAGCAACCGCGCAGAAAATCGCCAGAAAACGCTTTAAAAAGATGGGGAAAAATAAGCCCAGCGCGGACGGACACGCGAGCAGAACACAATGTGAACAAGGCCTTAGTGCTTCAATGTCAATGCTACACTGCCCCCATTGACTTCGTCCTCTGCTCATCCATCCCAGTCTGGTTCGCTGGCTTTTCCACCAGAGACAGATACTAACTTCAGAGAGTCATTAGGTCGTCAGAGATGATCATTGAAAGACCTCTCCCCTCCCTCGACCTCCTCCACAACTCCAGATTACTCTCCAGAGCACTGAGGATTGCTGGCCACCCCTCGCACCCTGGTCACCGCTTTTTCAGTCGGCTCTCTTTAGGCCGCAGGTTTCGGGCTATCGCCACCAAAACTACGAGGCATAGGAACCCCTTTTTCCCCTCTGCTGTCAAACTCCCTTCAGGCCATTCCACCTCAAACGCCCACCCCCATCACTTTACTCCCCCCCCCCCCCCCCTCCACCCAAAGCTGCAGCCGTCAGATCGATTGATCTATCTAGTGTGACACTGTGTTGAGAAGTGTACCGGTTTACCTAATTTTAACTTGCACCTTTGTTATTAATCATTTATCTGCACTCCAGTTGGATCTATTAATCTACAGATACACTGTGTGAACGGTACCGTTTACTTTATTTCAAACTGCACTTTTTATAATTTTTATAATTATTATTTTGGACCCCTGACTATGCTTGTCCTGTTATCTATACTTCCTATCCCTACCCTGAGCAATTATATTTGTCATTGCCAAACCCAATTCCGGGCACAGCCCATTCGCGCTTGGCGATTAAAATATTTCAGATTCATGATGTATCTATTCCTATCCTAACAGGTGGTAACATATTTGCACATCGCATAATGTTTGTGAAAAAATATTCTGAAATGAAGACTGCCTTGCTTGATAATCTGATTCTGCAATGTGATGGACATAATACCTTAAATTATTCTGTGGGAACATGATGTCGGGACTTGTAGTGAGGTGCTGTTTTTATTTGAGGTGCATAGTGACAGCATGTGCTGTATGGCATACAGAGCTGGATCATTAACAAGGCAAACCTAGGCAGCTGTCTAGGGTCTGGAGAGAGTCTAGGTGCTTTGTGGATGCAAGCCCCCACTAAATCTAACTAAATAAGGTGACCATCAGTGGAGGGCAAAAAGTGTTATTTTGCCTAGGGCCCCATTTCATAGCTTCCTTTTCTAAAAGCTTATGAGGGTTTGAGTCTCGGCCCTTCCTGTTCAGTAAGCCAACACCTATTCAGTAAGGAGACCTTGTGCAAGAATTCCTAAAACTGCTACCGCCTACTGAGGGTGCCCTAGTTGCTGCAGCTCTGGCGGTTTCAGTCCGCCAGGAGAAAAGCGCAATATAAAAGTGTGTCTTATCTAAAATGAAATAAATATAACAGCCTCTATATCTCTCTCACTACATGGTTCCTTTAAAGCAAACATGTAGTGAAAAAAAAATCTCATATGGAGAGGGAAGGCTCTGGATCATATAGAGCCTTCTGTTCTCTCTCTCTATCCTAGTTCCAGCACTGTCCCTGTTCAAATGTGCCACCTCTTGGAGCCCTTTAAAGAAAAACTACGACCAAGAATTGAACTTTATCCCAATCAGTAGATGATACCCCCTTTTACAGGAGAACTCTATTCCTTTTCACAAACAGACCATCAGGGGGCGCTGTATGGCTGATATTGTGGTGAAACCCCTCCCACAAGAAACTCTGAGTACGTACTCTTGGCAGTTTACTGTCTGTCCTTGCTGCATTGTGGGAAATAGCTGTTTACAGCTGATTCCAACTGCCAAAAAAAGCATGCAGCAGCTACATCACTTGCCAGCAGTAAAAATGTCACTGTAACAATCTGCTCAGCTGTCTGCACGGGCAGACAGCTGTTTGTCCATTCCTTAAGTCTGAGGGCTGCAGGTCTTTGGAAAAGAGACCTGTCTTTGCTTTGCAAGTTTCAAACCTGCTCTGCTGCTGAGGAATTTGCATACACTTGTCATGCAAACTGCCTAGCTGCCTCCTTTGAAGGCTTGCAGTATAAATACCAGGTGCTCCCAGAATCCTTGGCTGGTCATGAAGGTTTGTCCCTGCTAAACACTCCTCGAGTGTCAGCCTTGCTGTTGTTTGCTAAGATTATCTTAGAGTAATTCCTGGGGACTGCACTAGGCATCCTTTCTAGTGCAGTCAGATTGTATTATTTGTATTGCCTTGTTCTCCATTTCTGTCTCGATTGCCTTGTCGCCAGTGGCGGTCGACAAGGAATCGTTCTCTCTGTCTGGGAGTGTAGGCCAGAGCTGCGGTTGCTATTGTCTGCTCCATCTGTCTGGATTGCATTAGCCCTAGTGGTAGTGGCAGTGCCTCCTTCTGTATTCTGCCTCAGGGGTGCTAATCAGAGCAGCGGTTGCTATTGGTAGCCCCATCTGTTTGTCGCATTTGCTCTAGCGGTAGCAGAGATGGTTCCTTCTGAACTCTGTCTGGGAGTGTAGGCCAGAGCTGCAGTTGCTGCTGGCTGCTCCTTCTCTCTGTCTTGTCTTGTACGAACGCTTGCTGTAGGCTCGGTGAGGTAACCGTTTAGCAAGCGGTCGCGTTCTCTATTTTGTGTTTGTGTGTCATTGGTTAGTTAGGGTGGCACGCTTATCACTGGGCGCCTAATGCGCGGTGATCGTGCTTAAACGCGTTCGCTGTTGCGAATTAATGCCGTGTTCGCATTTAGTTAGCGTTTGTTATTTTCCTTATTGTTCTTGTTTGCTGTGCCTTTGCTACTCTCGTGCTCTGTCCTGCTCAGTCTTGTGTCACTTTGGGCAATCGCCTCTCTTGCGATTGCGTTCCCACTTTGGTTCTGTTGTTGTGTGTTCACCATCGCTGGGTGGCGACTAGATTGGTGGACACACATTTATTTTGTATCTGTGCTCTTTCTCTTTTAGGGCTATCTAGCCCTACATTGCTTCAACTCGTGCAATTCCCATCTGGCATCTGTGGCAGTACAGAGGCTGAGTCCGTCTGTGCTCCACAGCTCCATCTGCCGGTGGGAATCTCCCTCTACAGGTGCACTGCACCATAACTGGGTTATATATATATTACACGCTTGTGGAGTCACCATGTAATAAATGTCAGAATGTAAATTGTATGGGTGGAGCTAACGTAATGATGTAACAGCGAAGCATAAGAAAGCAGTGTTTCCACCATGATGTGCTGAAACGAGGATTCTCATCATGGGTGTGCAGAAACTGTGTGATGCTATTTATTAGTATACCGTAACCCCAAAGCAGCAAATATAGCGAACTATGACCATTAAATAATAAATGCAGCAACAGTTACCCCAGACACCAGAAAATAAACGCAATGTGGGCAGCATTTCACCAGAAAATAAACGCAATGAGTGCAGCTTTTCAGCAGAAAATAAATGCAATGTAGGCAGCTTTTCACCTGCACAAAAAAAAAAAAAAAAAAAAAAAAAGAATTTACTCACCTGACAGAAGTCTCCTCTCCCGGCCGGCCTCTGGCGCGCAGCTCCCCGGACAATCCTCCTGCAGTCTCCCGCGCTAAATGCAATAGCAGGGATACGGGAAGATGGTGCCCAAAGCCCTGTACTGGAGACACAAATAGTCTCCAGTACAGGGCTTCGGACGCCATCTTCCCATAGCCCTGCAGGCTGGAGTGGGGCCGTGGCCAGTCAAATTTCCCAGACATAGCGCAGCAGCGATGGCGTGCCTGCAGATGAGGCTGCGCGTGCCATAGGTTCGCCATCGCTGCTCTATAGGATAGAGAGTCTTCCCTCTCTATAAGTGAGTGTGTGGCTTTTTTCCTCCACTTCAGTGTTACTTTAGGCTACTTGCACACCAAGACGTTGCGTTAGGTGCTAAGTTAAGGTCGCATAATGTGCACCTAACGCAAGGCCTGGTGCTCTTCGATGTGGACGTCAGAGTGAGCCGCGTTGTGCAGCTCACTCTGGCGTCCATGATGCCGTGATGCGTACTCTTGGACGCATGCGGCATCACGTGGTCCCGCCGGACAATCGCCACACAGAGCGGCCGCACCATGAAATAAACACTGCACGTCACAACGTGCAGTGAATATTAATTAGCCATGTGCCTGGCCGCTCTCCGCTCCTCCCCAACATGACTGAGCATGTGCAAACAGTCTAACGCGGCTTAAGCCGCTGTAACGCCGTAGCATGCTGCACTTTCGGAAGAACGTGCAGCGTTACATGTAACGCAACGTGGGCAGTGTGAACAGCCCACTTGTGTTACATTGCTGTGCGTTGGGGGAGCGTTACAGGCTGCACTAACGTGCGCCTGTAACGTCCCCGTGTGTATGCAGCCTTAAGACAACTTGATGCCTAAAAGTGAAAATATATCAAACTAGCTGACCTTTAAAAACAGGCTCTAGGTAATTTCACACCGCTGCCGCCAGTCAGTGCGTATGCGCACACCCATCCGCCGCATGCACGTGCGCACCTGTCTGCTGCGCACAGGCATGCGCGCACCCGTCCGCCTAGCTCCATGGCCCCGTCCTCCTGTCCCAATGACTGTCCGTCCTGCAAATGCACAGTAACGCAACACAGGGACAGGATGACGCAGGGACACAGGGATATTATTAGATAGGATGACCCTCCATTAGGGAGGTTCGTAATAGTGTGTACCATGGGGGCGGGGTTGGGGTGATTAACATTACTTATGGGGGCTACTTCTCTGGTCCCTGCATCCGTATGGGATTCACCATCTTCCCCAAGGAGAGACCATAGGGTGCCTCCGACCGACGCAATGCATGCTGATAGATGTAGTTTGTCTATGTGAGTACATCTCCCGGCTGGCAGCACATAATTAACAGTGCTGTGTCATAAAGCACTTTCTTGCATGTAAGAAGACGTTTGCGTCAGTGAAACAAGCCTAAATGAAGGCTCCAGTAAAGTATGGTACTTTGTGCACTGCTTAAAGGGAACCTAAACTGAGAAGGATATGGATTTTTCCTTTTAAAATAATACCAGTTGCCTGACTCTTCTACTGATCCTGTGCCTTCAATACTTTTAGCCACAGCCCCTGAACAAGCATGTAGATCAGGTGATCTGACTGAAGTCAGACTGGATTAGCTGCATGCTTGTTTCAGGTGTGTGATTCAACCACTACAACCAAAGAGATCAGCAGGACTGACAGGCAACTGGTATTGTTTAAAAGGAAACATCCATATCCCTCTCAGTTTAGGTTCCCTTTAATGCAGCCTGGTTGAAGTTTAGTGCATCATAGGTTTGTAAGTTTGTAAAATTAGAAAACCCAAGACTCTTGACTTAGTGACTGGAGGTGCATACACACAAGTCAGGTATTCTTGGCACCTGCACACCACCGCGTAGCATCTCACGTGGGCGCCACCATAGACTGTGAATGAAAGGTGGCTACAGCGGAGCAGAGATTTCTCATAGAAAACTGTAATTCAGGTGCTGGCCACTGCTGGAACCCAAATTACATGCCTGAAGGGACACATTAGGTTATCAGTAGGAGAGTATATCTGTTATATTTCCCGACTTTGCATCGGCTTGGCTTCTTCCAGCCCCCAGCTTACCACCACCGGATATGTACGTGTGTAGACACGCATAGTCAGTGTTGCCCATAACAATTGTGATTGTTAGAATGACACTTCAGGAATTGAGTGCGATTCTGATTTGCGATTTTCACTGGATGCTAGCAACACAAGAAGAAAACTGCAGAAAATAATGCAGCATGCAGGACTTTTCTTAATCGCATCAAAAACTTGGAATCACGTGTAAATTTACATTCGAATCGCATGTAGTGTAAAAGAGCCCTTACTCCCTTTTAAGTGCTAGTTCACAGTGCTCAGTTGCCTTGCAGAATGATTTTGCATGTCAACTCACTGCCCATACAATTCCATGGGCCTATTCACAGTACAGCGTTGTATCTGATCATGTTATTCTAACTCGCTGCATGCAGGCTTTGTAATAAAGTCTATGTCCAGTCTCCATTGCAGTTCACACTCATTACAATGCATGTGTTATAAAATGGACCACTATCACTTCCAATGACTGCAACCCATGCCCCCAATAGCAGTAGCCTGTGACTCCCAATGGCTGCAACCCATGCCCCCCAAAAGCAGTAGGCTGTAACCCCCCGTAGCTGCAACCCATGCCCTCCAATAGAGGTAGACTGTGATTCCCAGTAGCTGCAACCCATGCCCCCCAATAGCAGTAGCCTGTGACTCCCAATGGCTGCAACCCATGCCCCCCAATAGCAGTAGGCTGTGACTCCCAGTAGCTGCAACCAATGCCCCTGTCACGGAACAGCCGTGAGCAACACAGGCGAATCTGGAAGATTCACGCAGTCGATTTTCTGATTGCTTCCTGATTAGTGTGCACAGTCACTGCAGCAGTCAGAATGACATTCCTTCTTTTAAAGAGAACCCGAGGTGGGAATTACTTTTACTATTGGGGCACAGAGGCTGGTTGTGCGCACTAAGACCAGCCTCTGTTGCCCCATCGTGTGTCTCCATGTCCCCCCTGCTCGCCGCTATACCCCCCGCATTGCTGGCGACACGCAGCGTGTCGCCAGCTCAATGTTTACCTTGCGCTGTCAGTCAGCGCTGCTCCCCTGCCTCCTCCGCATCGGCGCACCCGCCCGTGTCCCTTCCCTCCCGCTGATAGGAGGGAAGTGACGCGGCGGGTGGCGCCGATGCGGAGGAGGCGGGGGAGCGGCGCTGACTGACAGCGAAAGGTAAACATTGAGCTGGCGACACAGCCAGCAATGCGGGGGGTATAGCGGCGAGCAGGGGGGACATGGAGGCACACGATGGGGCAACAGAGGCTGGTCTTAGTGCGCACAACCAGCCTCTGTGCCCCAATAGTAAAAGTAATTCCCACCTCGGGTTCTCTTTAAAAGATAGCTTGTTTTCCTAACACCAAATGGCAGGGCCATTCAGGCACTTTCTCAGAGGAAGTGCCCAGGCACCCAGCTATGTTCAGGGCCCTCCTAAATCAAGTTTTCACACCTCAGGGTTGACAGATGCACATCTAGTGGATCTTACTGTAGCCAAGCTGGCACCATTCTTAGCAGGTATTGTCACGTGAGCGCTGAGCTGAGGAGTTCAAAGGACCAGCAAGCTCTCCAGTTGGCAACGTGAAACTTCTGCTGAACTGTTAGTTTTAAGATAAATCATAAACTGCTATATTTGTCATATTTCCTGTGTTGCAAGACTGCCAGGTCCTTCAAACTCGCAGAGGGTGTCGGACCTTGCCTGGAGCTGGTACTGAGAAGATTTCAGAACATTCTGAGTTATGGGCTGTCAATTAGCCAGGTACAAAATAACCTGGGGATACCACCGGGGTCCTACCCCTCATGTTTGGTATCATTGTGCTGGATAAATGCAGACTGGCCTGAAAATGCTATTAAATCTGCCTTGACCTGTAAGGTTCTGTGAGATAGAGTCCATATATGGTTAGATATGATTTTTGGTTCCCAGTAGAAGGGGGAGGGCTCATCTCATGTTCTAAGGGGGTGTGTGGTTCCCGCCCTCACTCCTCACTACTGTGTCAGGGTTATAGAAATGGGAGAGGACCCAAAATCAATGTCCTCCACTTTGAAACATCATTATTATTATTATTTTATTTATATAGCGCCAACATCTTCCGTAGCGCTGTACATAGTACAAACAAATAATGGGGAACAAATTTACATAAGAAATACAAGACTCTGTACAGTCATGACATTGAATAGAATAAATACAGATACATACATAGTTGATATGTAGTTGGTACATGTACATATGTTAAAATAACAGCAGTATGAGAAACACTAGGAGGAGGTCCCTGCCCTTGCGCTTACAATCTAGAGGGTAGTGGGGAGGAAACAAAACGGAAGGAAACACAAGGATTAGTGGGTGAGCCAGTGTGCCTTCAGTGCTGCCTATAGCAAATTATAGGCTTGTCTGAACAGGTGTGTTTTCAGAGTACATTTAAAGGTTTCCAGACTCGTGGCGTGACAAACCGGCTGAGGGAGAGAGTTCCAAAGGAGAGGGACAGCCCGTGAGAAGTCTTGGATGCGAGAGTGAGAGGAGGTGACTAGTCTGGAGGACAAAAGGGTCTCCTGTGAGGAACGGAGGGTCCGGGCAGGGAGGTATCTGGAGATCAAAGAGGAAATGTATGGAGGTGATTGCTTGTGTAGAGCTTTGTATGCAAGTGTGAGAAGTTTAAACTGGATCCTTTGGGCAACTGGTAGCCAATGGAGGGATTGGCAGAGAGGGGCTGCCTCAGAGGATCTAGAAGAGAGGTGGATGAGACGGGCCGCAGAGTTTAGTAGGGATTGGAGAGGTGCCAGTCTACTTTTTAGTAGACCACAGAGTAGTGTGTTGCAGTAGTCAAGACGGGAGATGATTAGGGCATGCACAAGCATTTTAGTTGCTTCTTGTGAAAGGAAGGGACGGGCTCTGGAAATGTTTTTGAGATGAAAGTAGCAGGAGGTAGTTAAAGTGTTAATATGTGGTTTAAAGGAGAGCTCAGAGTCCAGAGTTACCCCTAGGCAACGAGCTTTGAGGGTTGATGTTATTGGGGTGTTATCTACATTGATTGTGACAATGGGAGGTGGAACAGAGAGCAAAGGTGGAAATATCACAATCTCCGTTTTGCTCATATTGAGTTTAAGGAAGCGGGATGACATAAATGTAGATACAGCGGATAGACATTCAGGGACTTTTGATAGTAGTGTGGAGAGGTCTGGGGCAGAACAATAAATTTGGGTGTCATCAGCATAGAGGTGATATTGAAACCCAAAAGAGCTTATTATCTGTCCCAGGCCATGGGTGTAAATGGAAAAGAGGAGGGGTCCAAGGACGGACCCTTGTGGTACTCCCACAGACAGTGGGCGCGGAGAGGAGTTGGTATTGGCATAGGAGACCATGAAAGAACGTCCAGACAGGTAAGAGTTGAGCCAGGAGTGTGCTAGGCCCTTGATTCCCAGTGTTGAGAATGTCTGGAGAAGTAGGGTATGATCAACAGTGTCGAAGGCAGAGGACAGATCTAGGAGTATTAGTACCGAAAATCTGCCTTTGGCTTTAGCAGCTAGGAGGTCATTGGCAACCTTAGTGAGAACGGTTTCCATAGAGTGTTGAGGGCGGAAGCCAGACTGGAAGGGGTCCAACAGGGAATTAGCAGAGAGAAAGTTAGACAACTCTGAGTAAATGTGGCGTTCCAGCAGTTTGGAGGCAAAGGGAAGGAGAGAGACTGGGCGGTAATTAGAAAGGGCAGTAGAGTCTAAAGAGGGTTTTTTGATTAGTGGTGTTATGATAGCTTGTTTAAATGAAGAAGGGAAAGTGCCAGTTGAGATGGAAAGGTTAAACAGTGTTGTTAAAGCAGGAATGAGGGAGGAGGAGAGCTGGGGGATAATCATCCCGATTACATCCTTACCAGCTTGAGGACATGCTGGCATCCGGCTTGTTTGGACTTTGACGCTGAGTCCTCCACTCTGAAACCAAGGACTTAGCATTTATTTTCCAAAAGGACACTTTCACCTGAGCTTAAAGAGTAACTGTCGGGCATAAAATAAAAAATCAATACTTTATTTTTATCTGGTAAACAAGTAATAAGGATGCTAATCAGGCAGTCCAAAAGTTAAAACAACTATTACTTTTCTTGTTGATAAATTATCATTCCCCAGTTTACATGACTCTTATTTGGTACACAGTAAATTTGGTACACAAAAGAGAAGTTGCAGGGCATGCTGGGTTGTCTTTTTTTGCTTCTCTACTTCCCCTCAGACTTAACTAATGCAGCCTGATTGGCTGAAGATCGGAAGGCATTGTGCGGTCCGGCTACTAGGGGGCGTGTGACAGCCCCCCAATAGCAGTAGTCTGTGACTCCCAGAAGCTGCAATAAGCTGCATTCACAATAAATCTCATTGCCATCTGCAATCACTCTGCGGTTCAGAGCAGCTCAGGTTGTTGTCATGAATTCACCTATGGCTTGCTGCAGTTGAACTGCAGCCAGACAGCTCTGGATTTCTTACATACATGTTGTTGCATAATTTGGCATTCATTTGTAATGAGAGTCCTTTTCATCCACAGTCAGCTTGCAGCCTTCAATCAACCTAACACAGGATTGAGTGATTACCATTCAGCTGTGTGGAAAATTGCATGTCTGCTCTCATTGGCTGATGTCCATCGAAAAGCCTGCTCCTCCTCTCACATCTTGCCTGTCATAGCGTTCAGCTTTGCCTTAGTTGACTGCTGGGATCCTTGTGTGAAGTGTGAATTGTATTGCATTACCTTGCTTTGCTTGCTTGGACGTTCACTGCACCCGCGGGGGTACAGTGAAGTCTTCCTATCTTGATAGCTTGGATACATCAGTGGGGACATCAGTGCTGCGGTCGCACTGAGCAACCATTGTATCTTGTTTATTGTGGCGATTATCGGAAGCTCAGAGCTGCAGTCGCTCTGAGTAATCTTGCTCCTTTGTACATAGCTCCTGGTGTGATCTGTGTAATCTCCTCCACAAGGGCATTCCAGTCTATTACCTAATATCACCCAGCTGCATAGTCTTGCTTGCCCTGGTGGTACTTTGGTTTTCCTGGCCTCAGCCGCTATATTTTGCACGTTAAGACCTGGGGGCAACCGAAGTGAAGAGACATATTCAGTGTCCTGTTCCAGCGAGGGCTTGTCTATAGGTGAATACCGTGGGCTGAGCTCAGAGCTACGGCACTAGATTGGGGTATAGTGGCTGAAGGATAATAAGAGATCTGCCAGGCATTACAAAGAGAAGGTGGGTGGGAACAGGTGATCTGCTCTATAATGGGGAAGAGACAAAAAGCTAGAGGAGCAAAGTAGGAGCAAGTAGTCAGGAATATAAATATATTTATTGCAAAAAGCACAGATGTGTAATGTACAAAAGTAATGCATGCAAATGTATCATTTAAAGAAAAATGAAAAGCTTAATTAGGGTTTAAAGCAGACTTACACTCTTGCACTACAATGAAAAGTATTTGTTCCACATGTATATCCTGCTCTCCTTACTGAATAGGTGCTGGCTAAATAGGAACAGCAGTTCTAAATAAATTCACTTCTCTGTATTTGTTTAGTCAAATTGAACTGTATTATCAGCAGCTGGTAATAGACTGCATGAGAGCTCTGCCAAGGCAGCTCTTATAAAGTGAACACTGAGGCTTAACTCTTTCAGTGCTCTCTGCAAAAGTAAAACCAAGTGAAACTTTAGTTTTTGTTTTTTTTTAAGGATTTCCATACATTTATAATGAAGATTTTTTTTTTTAACCATAAAGGTTATCATGCTGTGGTTTATCTTTTAGAACAGAGAGTAAGTTCTAAGTTTTGTTTCACTTTAAGAAATAAACAGAGAGTACTATAGGGCCCCACCCTTCAGCTTCTTTTTAGGGGTCACAGAGGTGGGTAAAAGTCTGCGGGGATTAGAAAACGTTTTTCATTGAAAACTCTCTTGGTTACAGCTCTTGGGTGGAGCCACACTTTCACTGGCCTTTCCCATTCTCTCCCAACACTACTGTTCATAAATTCCCTTTTTTACACACTTTGTATGCACACATGCACTCTGTTACAACAGTGTTTGCAGAATGTCTGGCTGCATGCATGCATTATATTTCACTAAAACTTCTGTGATATTTTGTATGTACAATTATTTGTATGCAATAATAGACATTGTTGCAAACAAAAAAAGCTTTGCAAGACAGAATACTACATAGCCACAATACATTTTAACCACTTGAGGACTCAGCCTTTACCCCCCCTTAAGGACCAGCGCTGTTTTTTCCATTCAGACCACTGCAGGTTTAACGGTTTATTGCTCGGTCATACAACCTACCACCTAAATGAATTTTGGCTCCTTTTCTTCTCACTAATACAGCTTTCTTTTGATGCTATTTGATTGCTGCTGCGAGTTTTACTTTTTATTATATTCATCAAAAAAGACATGAATTTTGGCAAAAAAATGATTTTTTTAACTTTCTGTGCTGACATTTTTCAAATAAAGTAAAATTTCTGTATACATGCAGCGCGAAAAATGTGGACAAACATGTTTTTGATGAAAAAAAACCCATTCAGTGTATATTGGTTTGGGTAAAAGTTATAGCGTTTACAAACTATGGTGCAAAAAGTGAATTTTCCCATTTTTAAGCATCTCTGACTTTCCTGACTACCTGTCATGTTTCATGAGGTGCTAAAATTCCAGGATAGTATAAATACCCCACAAATAACCCCATTTTGGAAAGAAGACATCCCAAAGTATTCACTGAGAGGCATACTGAGTTCATAGAAGATTTTATTTTTTGTCACAAGTTAGCGGAAAATGACAGTTTGTCACAAAAAAAAAAAAAAAAAGGTTTCCATTTCTGCTAACTTGTAACAAAAAAAAATGAAATCTGCCATGGACTCAACATGCCCCTCAATGAATACCTTGAAGTGTCTATTTTTCAAAATGGGGTCATTTATGGGGTGTGTTTACTGTCCTGGCATTTTGGGGGGTGCGGAATTGTAAGCACCCCTGTAAAGCCTAAAAGTAGTCATTGCACTGTGGGCCCCTTAGCGCAGTTTGGCTGCAAAAAAGTGTCACACATATGGTATCGCCATACTCGGGAGAAGTAGTACAATGTGTTTTGGGGTGTATTTTTACACATACCCATGCTGGGTGGGAGAAATATCTCTGCAAATGACAATCTTTTGATTTTTTTTACACACAATTGTCCATTTACAGAGTTATTTCTCCCACTCAGCATGGGTATGTATAAAAATACACCCCAAAACACATTGTACTACTTCTCCTGAGTACGGCGATACCACATGTGTGGCACTTTTTTGCACCCTAACTGCGCTAAGGGGCCCAAAGTCCAATGAGTACCTTTAGGATTTCACAGGTCATTTTGAGAAATTTGGTTTCAAGACTACTCCTCACGGTTTAGGGCCCCTAAAATGCCAGGGCAGTATAGGAACCCCACAAATGACCCCATTTTACAAAGAAGACACCCCAAGGTACTCAATTAGGAGTATGGTGAGTTCATAGAAGATTTTACTTTTTGTCACAAGTTAGCGGAAAATGATTGTTATTGGGTTTTTTTTACCAAGTGTCATTTTCCGCTAACTTGTGACAAAAAATAAAATCTTCTATGAACTCACCATACTCCTAACGGAATACCTTGGGATGTCCTCTTTGTAAAATGGGGTCATTTGTGGGGTTCCTATACTGCTCTGGCATTTTAGGGGCCCTAAACCGTGAGGAGTAGTCTTGAAACCAAATGTTTCAAAATGACCTGTGAAATGCTAAAGGTACTCATTGGACTCTGGGCCCCTTAGCGCAGTTAGGGTGTAAAAAAGTGCCACACATGTGGTACCGCCGTACTCAGGAGAAGTAGTATTATGTGTTTTGGGGTGTATTTTTACACATACCCATATTGGGTGGGAGAAATATCTCTGTAAATGACAATTTTTTGATTTCTTTACACACAATTGTCAATTTACAGAGATATTTCTCCCACCCAATATGGGTATGTGTAAAAATACACCCCAAAACACATAATACTACTTCTCCTGAGTACGGCGGTACCACATGTGTGGCACTTTTTTGCACTCTAACTGCGCTAAGGGGCCCAGAGTCCAATGAGTACCGTTAGCATTTCACAGGTCATTTTGTGAAATTTGGTTTCAAGACTACTCCTCACGGTTTAGGGCCCCTAAAATGCCAGGACAGTATAGGAACCCCACAAATGACCCCATTTTACAAAGAGGACATCCTAAGGTATTCCGTTAGGAGTATGGTGAGTTCATAGAAGATTTTTTTTTTGTCACAAGTTAGTGGAAAATGACACTTGGTAAAAAAAAAACCAATAAAAATCATTTTCCGCTAACTTGTGACAAAAAGCTGAATCTTCTATGAACTCACCATACTCCTAATTGAGTACCTTGGGGTGTCTTTTATCTAAAATGGGGTCATTTGTGGGGTTCCTATACTGCTCTGGCATTTTAGGGGCCCTAAACCGTGAGGAGTAGTCTTGAAACCAAATGTTTCAAAATGACCTGTGAAATGCTAAAGGTACTCATTGGACTCTGGGCCCCTTAGCGCAGTTAGACTGCAAAAAAGGGCCACACATGTGGTATCGCCGTACTCGGGAGAAGTAGTACAATGTGTTTTGGGGTGTATTTTTACACATACCCATATTGGGTGGGAGAAATATCTCTGTAAATGACAATTTTTTGATTTCTTTACACACAATTGTCAATTTACAGAGATATTTCTCCCACCCAATATGGGTATGTGTAAAAATACACCCCAAAACACATAATACTACTTCTCCTGAGTACGGCGGTACCACATGTGTGGCACTTTTTTGCACCCTAACTGCGCTAAGGGGTCCAGAGTCCAATGAGTACCGTTAGCATTTCACAGGTCATTTTGTGAAATTTGGTTTCAAGACTACTCCTCACGGTTTAGGGCCCCTAAAATGCCAGGACAGTATAGGAACCCCACAAATGACCCCATTTTACAAAGAGGACATCCTAAGGTATTCCGTTAGGAGTATGGTGAGTTCATAGAAGATTTTTTTTTTTGTCACAAGTTAGTGGAAAATGACACTTGGTAAAAAAAAACCAATAAAAATCATTTTCCGCTAACTTGTGACAAAAAGCTAAATCTTCTATGAACTCACCATACTCCTAATTGAGTACCTTGGGGTGTCTTCTTTCTAAAATGGGGTCATTTGTGGGGTTCCTATACTGCTATGGCATTTTAGGGGCCCTAAACCGTGAGGAGTAGTCTTGAAACCAAATGTTTCAAAATGACCTGTGAAATGCTAAAGGTACTCATTGGACTCTGGGCCCCTTAGCGCAGTTAGGGTGCAAAAAAGGGCCACACATGTGGTATCGCCGTACTCGGGAGAAGTAGTACAATGTGTTTTGGGGTGTATTTTTACACATACCCATATTGGGTGGGAGAAATATCTCTGTAAATGACAATTTTTTGATTTCTTTACACACAATTGTCCATTTACAGAGATATTTCTCCCACCCAATATGGGTATGTGTAAAAATACACCCCAAAACACATTGTACTACTTCTCCCGAGTACGGCGATACCACATATGTGGCCCTTTTTTGCACCCTAACTGCGCTAAGGGGCCCAGAGTCCAATGAGTACCGTTACCATTTCACAGGTCATTTTGAGAAATTTGGTTTCAAGACTACTCCTCACGGTTTAGGGCCCCTAAAATGCCAGAGCAGTATAGGAACCCCACAAATGACCCCATTTTACAAAGAGGACATCCCAAGGTATTCCGTTAGGAGTATGGTGAGTTCATAGAAGATTTTTTTTTTTGTCACAAGTTAGCGGAAAATGACACTTGGTAAAAAAAAAACAATAAAAATCATTTTCCGCTAACTTGTGACAAAAAGTAAAATCTTCTATGAACTCACCATACTCCTAATTGAGTACCTTGGGGTGTCTTCTTTCTAAAATGGGGTCATTTGTGGGGTTCCTATACTGCTCTGGCATTTTAGGGGCCCTAAACCGTGAGGAGTAGTCTTGAAACCAAATTTCTCAAAATGACCTGTGAAATGCTAACGGTACTCATTGGACTTTGGGCCCTTTAGCGCAGTTACGGTGCAAAAAAGGGCCACACATGTGGTATTGCCGTACTCGGGAGAAGTAGTACAATGTGTTTTGGGGTGTATTTTTACACATACCCATATTGGGTGGGAGAAATATCTCTGTAAATGGACAAATGTGTGTAAAAAAAATCAAAAAATTGTCATTTACAGAGTGATTTCTTCTACCCATCATGGGTATGTGTAAAAATACACCCTAAAACACATTGGTCTACTTCTCCCGGGTACGGCGATAGCACGTGTGGCACTTTTTTGCAGCCTAACTGCGCTAAGGGGCCCAACGTGCAATGACTACCTTTGGGCTTTACAGGGGTGCTCACAATTTAGCCCCCCCCCCCCCACATGACAGGACAGTTAACAAACCCCACAAATGACCCCATTTTAAAAATAAGACACCACAAAGTATTCCATGAGGGGCATGGTGAGTTTATAAAAAAAAATATTTTTTGTCACAAGTTAGCAGAAAAGGATACTTTGTGAAAAAAAACAAAAAACAACAATTTATGCTAACTTGTGACAAAAAACAAAATCTTCTATGAACTCACCATGCACCTCACGGAATACTTTGGGGTGTCCTCTTTCCAAAATGGGGTCATTTGTGGGGTCTGTCCTGGCATTTTAGGGCCTCTGCAATCATTACATGTATGGCCAGTATTTCTGCTATACTCCTTATATTGGGCATACAGGTAGTGCATTCTGGGCTGAAAGGGCAAACATCCCTTCATTCGCATCGATCAATGTGGATGAACAAATATCTGCCAAAAAATGTGAAACAAAAAGAAAAGAAAGAGGGACATAGGAGCTGCCACCCCAAAAATCCAAACCCACCAGCTCGTGTGCCCAGGCAATCCTGATTTATTCATCCACATTGATCGATGTGAATGGAGAAATCATTGCTTGAGTTCTTTTTTGATACAAAGTGCTTGCCAAAGCATATGAACCCCAACACCACACCTTGGCCCATATGCCTCGGCAAACGTATCTTTTTTACTGTGGAGGAGAAATCTCGTCCTACAGCGCTGCATGCACTGATTTTGTGTAACCTGACAGAAGCGCAATGCTTCTGTCAGGATGCACCATCAGTGCTGCAGCTGATTGGTCGGTCAGTCGGTCGGTCGGTCTGGATAGAAAAAAGAGAGAAGAAAAACGAAAAAAACAAAACAAAAAGGAGGGGAAGGCGTCCGCCTGGACATAGGAGCTGCCACCCCAAAAATCCAAACCCACCAGCTCGTATGCCCAGGCAATCCTGATTTATTCATCCACATTGATCGATGTGAATGGAGAAATCATTGCTTGAGTTCTTTTTTGATACAAAGTGCTTGCCAAAGCATATGAATCCCCAACACCACACCTTGGCCCATATGCCTCGGCAAACGTATCTTTTTTACTGTGGAGGAGAAATCTCGTCCTACAGCGCTGCATGCACTGATTTTGTGTAACCTGACAGAAGCGCAATGCTTCTGTCAGGATGCACCATCAGTGCTGCAGCTGATTGGTCGGTCAGTCGGTCGGTCGGTCTGGATAGAAAAAAGAGAGAAGAAAAACGAAAAAAAACAAAACAAAAAGGAGGGGAAGGCGTCCGCCTGGACATAGGAGCTGCCACCCCAAAAATCCAAACCCACCAGCTCGTATGCCCATGCAATCCTGATTTATTCATCCACATTGATCGATGTGAATGGAGAAATCATTGCTTGAGTTCTTTTTTGATACAAAGTGCTTGCCAAAGCATATGAATCCCCAACACCACACCTTGGTCCATATGCCTCGGCAAACGTATCTTTTTTTACTGTGGAGGAGAAATCTTGTCCTACAGCGCTGCATGCACCGATTTTGTGTAACCTGACAGAAGCGCAATGCTTCTGTCAGGATGCATCATCAGTGCTGCAGCTGATTGGTCGGTTGGAAAAAAAGAGAGAAGAAGAAAAAAAAAAAAAAAAAAAAAAAGCAAGCAAGCAGCAAAGCACTTCAATAACATTAACTTTTTAAACTTTATTAAATATGTTCAAACCAAACAATAACATTGGTAACCAAATATTAACTTTTTTGCTTACCTGTTTTTTTTTGTTTTTGTTTTTTTTACCTGCGAGCTGAGGATAAACTTCTCCTCCCCCATGGGTCAATGTGCAAAGTGCAAATCGCACAGATATGTGGCGAAGTACATTATGCATTCTGTCCCAAGTGAAAGGAGAGGTTTCTGGCAGGCCAGTGTATTTGGATCTCTCAAAACCTGATGTTTGGGTTCACACTGCATACTGGCCTATCCGGTCGGTCGAGCCCGCCGCACCGTCTCGCCCAAAATAGATCTTCAGGGAATACCACAAGAGTAGCATTCGGCCTAGTAATTAACTGCGTCGCCGTAGACTAACATGACTTCCGGGCCGACCCAAATTGCCGCAGAAGCCACGCAGTAACGTAGGCATGCACTAGCGTTAAGTCAAGCACTTCCGGCGTAGGGGGGGACCGCAAAGTGTGACTTTTGCTAGGCAATTTGCCCTAACGCATCGCGCCAGTGTGAAATAGCACTGAGAGACCCTTGTGTGCCTACTGCTGTGTCTGTAGTTCCCTAGGTTCTAAAAGTGTGACTTCTCGTGGTACCTCTCATAACACTCCCCTAGGCATAGGCCAGGCTGGTCAGGATAGGAGGGACAGTAAACGGGGGTGTCACGCCTTATTCCAGCCTTGCTGCAGACACGACATCTTTTTCTGGGGTTGCGTTGAGTTGGGGTACTGGGAATCGGGTAGGCGTAATGCCTTCCATGCAGCCGGCTAGTTGCATTTGGGGGTTGGGCTCTGGCACCTTGTGGATAGAGGAGTGCCGAAACAATGTCTTCCTGGAATTGAAGGAAAGATCCAGTTCTCCCAGCCTTACTGTAGAGAACAAAGCTGTTGTACATCGCCAATTGAATTAAATACACAGACACTTTCTTATACCAGCGTCTGGTTTTCCGGGAAATTAAATAGGGCCCTAACATCTGGTCATTGAAGTCCACCCCTCCCATGTTGGCATTATAGCTGTGGACGGCGAGGGGCTTTTCAATGACCTCTGTTGCCCGTGTAATTTGTACTGTCGTGTCTGTGTGAATGGTAGACAGAAGGTAAACGTCCCTCTTGTCCTTCCATTTCACCGAGAGCAAGTCATCGGTACACAAGGCTCCCCTATCCCCCCATTGAAGTCTGGTGTTAACGAGCCGTTGGGGGAAGCCCCGGCGACTAGGCCGCACGGTGCCACAGCATCGGATTCCTTCTAACTTTAAGTGCTGAAAGAGGGCCACACTTGTGTAAAAGTTGTCCACATAAAGATGGTACCCCTTCTGGAACAAGGGTGACACCAAGTCCCACACAATCTTTCCACTGCTCCCCAGGTAGTCAGGACATCCGACCGGCTCCAATTTTGAGTCTTTTCCCTCATAGACCCTAAAACGAGATGTATAGCCTGTGGCCCTATCACAGAGCTTATACAGTTTCACCCCATACCGGGCGCGCTTGCTTGGGATGTACTGTTTGATGCCAAGGCGCCCGGTAAAATGTACGAGGGACTCATCTACACAGATGTTCTGTTCAGGGGTATAAGCATCTGCAAATGTGGATGACAGGTGGTCTATGAGGGGCCGAATTTTGTGGAGCCGGTCATAAGCTGGGTGGTCTCTTTCATGACAGGTGTCGTTGTCATTGAAATGCAGGAAGCGCAGGATGATCTCAAATCGCGTCCTGGACATGGCAGCAGAGAACACGGGCATGTTATGTATTTGGCGTGTAGACCAATAAGAGCGCAATACATTTTTTTTAGTAATACCCATGTTGAGGAGAAGGCCCAAAAAAATTTTAAGTTCGGAAACTTGGAGTGGTTTCCACCGAAAAGGCTGGGCGTGGCAGCTTTTCGGATGGGCGGTTATAAATTGTGTGGCATATAGGTTGGTCTCAGCCACAATTAAGTCAAGGAGATCCTGGGTGAGGAACAGTTCAAAAAAGTCTAGGGCCGATCCTAGTTCAACTGTCTCCACCTGGACTCCAGACTGGGCGGTGAAAGGGGGCAGTATGGGTGCGGCGGGATCAGGGGAATGCCAATCAGGGTTTGCCAGCACCTCTGGAAAACCAATGGGAGTACGGGCCCGTCTACTTGGTGGCTGCGGATCGGATCTTAATTCACGTACCACTGAACCAGTTTCTACTTCCAGGATGGTGTCCGCCACTTCATCAGGGTCTTCTGCGGAAGTACTGGTGTTGATTGGCCCAGGAGATGCTGCGCTGCTGGTGCATGCCTCACCAAGAAAAATCAGATCAGCGCCACTCTGCTGCCCTTGAGACTGATCTTCCGCCACCTGCAGTCCAGTGACATGGGGTGTGGTACGCCTGGCTCTAGCCGGGACCTCAACCTCGTCATCGGAACTATCGGTCAGAGAGCCACTGCTGTCTACAGGATCGTACTCTGAACCCGAAGATTCGTCGAATAAGTCGACCCAATCATCCTCATCCGACTGGTCCATGTACCTGTAGATGTCTTCATTGGAAAACCTCTTTTTTGCCATGGTGGCCTGCTAAATTTAGGAGGTATTCCTCTGAGACTACCCAGGAAAAGAGCACCTACCTAGCGAAAGGGAGTACTTGAGAGGTAGAAAGCTGTGGTCACTGAGTTTAGATTAAAAAAAAATCAAAACTGATGTTTACAGTGCCACAGTGTTTTTTGCAGTGATCAGAAAAAAAAAATTTCTGTCACTGCGGTGGGGCAGGCTGAACGCAGTGCAGGGGAACGATCAGGTCTGATCGGGCAAACACTGAGTTTTTTTGTGGATCCTAGTGACCCTAATATAGATCTGACTGTGATCACTAATAATCACTTACAGATACTATATAGTACCAATGCTGATTAGCGACAGTGATGACGCTAATTAGTGACTGTGGTGCAGTGGGCTGAGCACTAACTGACACTAACAACCCTTTTGCTTAGCTAACTGGCCTAACTGTTTGTTACCACTAGTGATACTAAAAAAGTTTTTAGATCACTAGGATAGTGATAGTGATGGTGATGGTGAGGGGGGGAGGGGAGGGGGGGGTTGGGGATCAGAGAGCAATCACAAATAATCAAAAACAATCACGAGACAATTACAACACAATTACAGCAATCGGCGCAATCAAAGCCAATCACGGACCAATTGAATCCAATAACGTGACAATCAAAAACCAATTACGTGACAATTGAAGCCAATCACACGACAATCGATGCTAATCACAGGGCAAAACAGCCAATCATTTGGCAATTGGCACAATCAAAACCAATTACGGGCAATTAAAGCCAATCACGCGACAATCGAAGCCCAATTACGTGACAATCGAAGCCAATCACACGACAATCGATGCCAATCACAGTGCAATTGAGACAATTGTAGCCAAACAAAGCACAATCAAGCCTTACAGACAGGAGATAAGATACACAATGGCAGGGGGGAGAATATACGCAATCAATGAACTAGGACGGTGTGGGGAGGATCGGAAGGGGTGGGGGGTGATCAGATACCCCTAAGGGGTAGTTGGGGGTCTAATCTGATGGATAGGAGTGACAGGTGGTGATAGATGGGTTATTGACGGGTGATAAGTGGGTGTTTACAGGGAAAAACAGATGTAAACAATGGACTGCTGATGTGATCAGGGGGGGTGTCTCGGAGGGATCTGAAAGGGTGGGTGGGTGATCAGAAGCCCCTAATGGGCAGTTGAGGGTCTGATCTGATGGGGGGCAGTGGCAGGTGGTGACAAGGGATGATTGACAGGTGACGGATAGGTGATTGACAGCTGATCAGCGGGCAATTACAGGGAAGATAGATGCAGTATACGGGGGGGGGAGATCTGAAGGGGTGGGGGGTGATCAGATACCCCTAAGGGGCAGTTGGGGGTCTGATCTAATGGGGGGCAGTGACAGGTGGTGACAAGGGATGATTGACAGGTGACTGATAGGTGATTGGCAGCTGATCACTAGGGAGATAGACAGATGCAGGGGAGATAGATAGGTTCAGTATACAGGGGGGGGGGGGGTCGGGGGGGAGATCTGAAGGGGTGGGGGGTGATCAGATAACCCTAAGGGGTAGTTAGGGGTCTGATCTGATCAATAGGAGTGACAGGTGGTGACAGGGATTGATTGAAGGGTGATATGGGGGTTGGTTAGGTCTGATCTGCGTGCTGCAGGGGGGTACAGGGGGGTGTCTGATGGGTGCTGCGGGTGATCGGCGGGTCTGTGGGGCTCCTAATGTGTGCGTGTGTGTTTGCTTACTGTGCCTGCTCTCCTCGCTGGTGGTCGATCGCTAAGTGTGACCACCAGCGGGAGGCAGGCAGGCAGTATAATACAGTTTGTTACGTAAACAAACTGTATTATACCTGTTCTATTGGCCAATTTGAATTTTTACAGCCCGTCGGCGCTGCTGATTGGCCGGCGGGCTGAAGTCACATGGGGGCCGAAGAGTGTGACGTAGCGATCGCGCGGCTGTAGCCGCGCGATCGCTCGTTAATTAGGCTGCAGTCCTGCAGCTGCCACTTTGCCGACGCACGGTATAAGCGTGCAGTCGGCAAGTGGTTAAAGTAACCTGTGAGGTTTGCAAATCAAAATGTTTGATACTTACCTTGTAAGAGGGAAGCCTTTCCCGTCCTCCTCTCTCAGTCCGTTCCAGCGCTGAGACCCACGAAATATACCGGCACAGAGCCCCACTGCACCTGTGATGTACAGAGAGCTGTGTTACCCTGTGAATCTCAAAACATTACAAGCCATGCAGGAGGAGACAGTTGCCATTTGGCAATCACGATTACATCCAAAACAAATACCAACAAGTGGAGAGTCAGATTCAGTTGGGGCAAGTGAAGATTCACAGCCACCATCAGCAGGGGATCCTTCCGTTAAACAACAGCAGAAAAAATCTCGATACCCTTTGAGATCCCTCAATCCCAATAAAAAGAACATTAAACAACAAAAAGCAAAAGAACAGAGGTCAGATACAGACAATTCAGATATAGAAGGAGAGTTGGGAGCAGGATGTGGAGGAGCAAGCAACCATGCAGGTGGCAGTACATCTTGTTCTCCCTCAGTATGTGACTTTTTTTTAAGTCACAGGGGCCTCTAGGCGACCAATATGGGGAACCTGTAGAGGCAATAGAGTCGGGAGTACCTGCCACGGAAGGCCTGCAGGTGATTAACCTTACAGGCTGTCAGTTACCCTCTGCAGCAGTATCGCTATTGGGTAAGGGCCTGGGGTTCTGTCCTACACAGAACCTGGATAAGTTTGATTTTATTGTAGATCTGCAGTTATTCTGCCGTAAAGCACTCTTTGGGTCCTTTCGTGGCAGTGTGCCCCCTAATCAACAAGACCATATTCCTTCAGACCTCACAGAGGAGGACCTGATCGCATTACAAGACCTGGAAGATCTCTATAGTGAGGGTAATTTAGAGGAGGCGACTATACCAGCTACGCCCATCGCATCTCATGGTGGATTAAAATTTTAATAGACCCCAGATCCCATCCTATACTTACCTTAACACACAATTCCGTAATAAATCAAAGAGATTCCCGCCCCTAACAAACAACGTGGGGTTAAAGTCCTTTTTGAGGGCTGTAGAGTGGGATGTGATGCAGCTTGACGTCTCCGGGTTGGCAACCTCTAATCTGACTAAAGAAGAGACTGAGGCATTCAAATGGTTACAGGGACGTATCAACTAGACGATAAAACCATCCGACAAAGGTGGTAATGTGGTCCTTATGACCACATTTGATTATCGCAAGATGTGCCTCGATCTCTTGGGCCGTCCGGGGTGCTATTCGAGGGTCTCCCCGTCCAGACTTACACGTGCAATGGTTGAGTTGGAGGTGCTTGTCGATACAGCTTTTAAGGACGGTATCATTGATGAACAAGTTAGGGTGTTCTTGAAGGTAGTGGACCCTATTGTCCCGACCTTCTACGCATTACCCAAAGTACATAAGCGCCTACCCGACCCACCGGGACGACCGATTGTGTCGAGTAGAGGAGCCTTTACAGAAAAGTTGAGCATATATATCGACAGGCACCTCCAATCCCATATGCAGAGCCTTCCATCTTACATCAAGGATACTACGCAGCTGCTGCGCACCATTGATGGGGTATGTGTGCCATCTGGTACCCTACTTGTGTCTCTGGACGTGGAGGCCCTATATACTAGCATCCCGCACGTCAGGGGGATCGAGGCAGTGGCTACTTTCTTGAATGAGCGGGCCTGTACAGAATCACGGCATAACGATTTTCTGCTGGATCTTTTGAGACTGTTGCTTAGCAATAATATCTTGTTTTCGACGGAATACACTACCTCCAGGTGCAGGGGGCGGCGATGGGGACAACCTGTGCCCTGTCTTACGCCAACTTGTACCTGGGGGAGTGGGAACGGGATATCTTTTCTGACGAGACGCTTGCAGTGTACCTGTGCCGAGTCTTGTCATGGCACAGGTACATTGACGATATGCTGATATTATGGACGGGCAGTGTTGGCGAGCTGACGGAATTTGTCGGTAGGCTTAACAGCAATGCCCGCAACTTGTCTTTCACCATGGTTTACGATCATAAGTCGATCCCCTTCCTGGATATACGCATTTCTATCGACGATGAAGGTCGTTTAATTTCTGACCTATACCGTAAGGAAACAGCTACTAATGCCTTGTTACACGCTACTAGTTTTCACCCCTTTCACACTATTAGGGGTATCCCTACGGGACAATATATGAGGATAAAGAGAAACTGTTCCTCTGAGATCGATTTTCAATGTCAAGCAGACAATTTGCGTGCCCGTTTTCGAGAGAGAGGTTACCCCGACGGGGTTCTCCGACGGGCTTTTAATAAAGTAAGGAAGAGGGATCGATCTAGTTTGTTAAGGCAACGGTCTCAAAGACATACGGTACAGCAGCAATCTGAGCTACGTTTCCTGACTAGTTACTGTACTGAGCACTCGAGTCTCAGACACATCCTACAGAGACACTGGTATCTACTTCGCAATGATCCAGCCATAGGTCAAGTCGTTACTGAACGACCATGTCTTACATTCAGAAGGGCTAGATCGTTGCGTGATACTTTAGTACATAGTCATTTTGAGGGTGTCAATCCACGACGTCATTGTATAGTTTTGGGTACGTACACATGTGGAGGTTGTCCATATTGTCGCTATATGGGAGTGGGGAGAACTGTCCTGCTGCCCAATGGCATCACACATACATTAAAGCGTTATGTGAACTGCCAGACGGAGCTGGTAGTGTACGTGTTGCTTTGCCCATGTGGGGCTTTTTACATAGGAAAAACTAAGCGACCCTTATGGAGACGCATACTAGAAAATATACAAAATGTTGGTAGTGAGGAATCCCTCACTCCCATTGCTCGACATGTGAGGCAGTGCCATATGTGTACAAGAAACAAACTACGCTTTGTGGGATTGGATAGAATTCATGGTACCATACGGGGAGGGAATTTTGACCGGCTGCTCCTCCAAAGAGAAACAAGATGGATTTACAATCTTAAGGCGTGCCAGTCACCAGGTCTAAACTAAATGTTTAGTTTTGCCCATTTTCTTCCCTTGTAGTCTTGAGTCGGTGGCCTGCTGTTTCTACCACTCCTGTCCCCCCTTAAAAATCCCCCGTTAGGGTGCGTTTTCCCTCTTTTTGCGTCGGATGCATGGCTCTCCCGCTGCAAGCATATGATGGTTTTTTTTCTTGGACTATATATTGGCATGCCCAGACTGCGACGTGTCGCGTGGGCATGCATACTCTATTATGATCCCACTTAATCAGTGGGCCTTCTGGGAGTTTTTCTAGTCTGCCCATTAAAACCTCCTTTTCAAATGGATTTAGACATGTATGTATGTTCCTAGTGGTTGTATGCTGCAGCGTATGAAAGTACAATTACGGGGCCGCTATGACGCGGTGGACGTGCGGTTTGCGAACTGCTGGGACGCGGCGCTGGCGGCGGGGGATGTACTTCCTCGCCGCTGGGGCGCACGCGTCACTTCCGTCCTGCGGGCGGGCTTCCGCCGCGCCCTGATTGGCCATAGTCGTACATTTGAATCCCCTGGAACAGACGACGAACACGCCTTCTGATGACGCCGTAGAGAGAAACATGTAAAGGTCGTGTCCGCATGAGACGCCGTCTCCTCCTGCGACCCTCATAGCTCCCTCTGTTGGCATCCTTCTTGGCCCATCACACGGGACTTCCATCACGGGCCTGGCAGCACCATTGCAAGCCTGCATGACATCTACATGGAGCACCTGGTCTACTAAGCCACAGCGGATGCACATGCTGACGCGCAGGAATCTCAAGCTCTTGGTTAACCTGAAAACAACAGAGTGGTGAGAGACTGTGGTAACACTTGTTCTTCATGCTGCCATTATGGATTTGGCTGCTTTATGCTGCGCTTGTGCACACTGATGACAAACTTGTTGCTGCTTTACTCCTTCTAGCTTGCTTTGGATGCCTATCTGCTTTTTGCTTATATGGACAGCCCTGATGTTTATGGGTCCCACATTCTTTCAGTGAGCTCACTTGTAACAATCATCTGGCCAGTTACCTGTATGAGTGGAGGTTGTGATAGGGGTCTGCATGAAGAGATGGCCATCTCATGTCATTTTAATTTTGTTTATGGAACAGATTTATTGAATAAAATTTGCATAAGATTTTTATGATCGTGGTCTAGCATTTACTCGGATAGGTACCGTGAGCATCAATAGAAAATCTTTTTCTCCTATTAATTGTGATATTATGTACAATTATTTGTATGCAATAATAGACATTGTTGCAAACAAAAAAAGCTTTGCAAGACAGAATACTACATAGCCACAATACATTTTAAAGTAAACCTGTGAGGTTTGCAAATCAAAATGTTTGATACTTACCTTGGAAGAGGGAAGCCTTTCCCGTCCTCCTCTCTCAGGCCGTTCCAGCGCTGAGACCCACGAAATATACCGGCACAGAGCCCCACTGCACCTGCTGATGTACAGAGAGCTGTGTTACCCTGTGAATCTCAAAACATTACAAGCCATGCAGGAGGAGACAGTTGCCATTTGGCAATCACGATTACATCCTGTACTAAAGCAAAGGATCACATTTTACAACCATGCAGCTTAGTAAATCAGGCCCTCAGTGTGCAATATGCAGGAACATCAGACACTCTTCCTGCAATGTCTGACATTCTCAGCGATTACAGATTACCCAGCAAACTCTTGGTGAACCAGTACTCTTAGGAGTGTGTAAGGGGCTACAAAGAACCAAAAAGCTCTCTTACTAAAATGGTATGCAAAACAAAAGTTTGCCTTCTTAAAACAGAATGTATTGAAACAGTATGTATGCATGTTGGATAATTGTGGCCCTGTACAATTAACAAGCTGGCACATCATTGCATTCCAGCGGTTCTGGAGATGTAGTTAGCTTGCAGGGATAACAATGGATGCTTTGCATATTCAGCAGTAAAGCATTGAGGGAGACATCGAATGCTCACTCCAATCTGGAATATCACAACTACCTTCTGTTTTAAGAAGGCAAAGTGAACATGTCAGCAGACAGCCCAGCTGGGGGCTGTAGTGCTGCAGTACAATGCACAGCCATCTGCTTTTTAATGTAGGAATGAGCCCTGTGCCTTCGGCAGTCATCAAAACTATTTTATTAATATGGAGTAGACTTACCCTTGAATTTACAGATGTAGTGTATCTCTAATTTATTGCATGGTGTGAGATGCAGCACTTAAAGTGTAACTGTCAGGCATAAGATCAAAAATCATTTTTTATTTGTATCTGGTAAACAAGCAATAAGGATGCTAACCAGGCAATCCAAAAGTTAAAAATCACTATTACTTTTCTTGTTGATAAATGATAATTTCCCAGTTTACCTGACTCACAAAGGAAGTTGCAGGGCATGCTGGGTTGTCTTTTTTTGCTTCTTTACTTTCCTCTCAGGCTTAACTAATGCAGCCTGATTGGCTAAAGCCACTTTCCCCCCTGTTTTCCCTCCCACACCTCTGTTCCTCTCTGATTGCCCAATATTTCTCATGCTGAGACAATGCACTTTCTATTGTAGAGCTGGGTGGGAGTGCCTGAAGACTGGGAGGAGGGCAGGCAATGCATACACACACAGCCAGAGGAGAGTAAGGGAGGAAATGACATCAGGATTGGTTTCAAGATAGACACAGTTAAAATGGAGAATCCTAAGAAGGATTTTCTCTTTTTTACTACAGAAAAAATCACTAAAATCAAAACGTGGACAGTGCAATACATGTATTATGTAACTACAGCAAGTATTTATCTACTTATATATGTGAGGTTTTTTTTACTGAGATACTATGGCTGACAGTTCCTCTTTAAGATAGTAGGTTGGTTTACATAAAATAAGAGACTGCAACCATGCTTAGAGGCAGGCCCTGTGATGTGCTCGCTCTATCAGACAGTAAAGCATAAACCAAAAATCTATTAAATAAAATAAAAACTGACTGAGTTTCTAACACAGTGGCATTGTTCCTAGATAGCTCTCACTACTTTTGACTTCAGATTGCTTGTGACTATTGTAATAATTTTAAACCATTCTAAACCATGTTTGATACAATCAATACATCTTTAAATGCACTACACAACATGTTCCTAGCTGTGCCTCCTGCAGATGAAAATGCCGCCAGACTAGAATCCAGGTGTAGAAAAAGAAAAAGCTAGAACAGGTCCTACAGTAAGTTACTCTTCAGCTGCCAGAGCTCTCAGTAGAGGAATGAATTATTGATCAGATGTCTTTTAGAAGCAATGATCTTGTGTAGACAGGTGATCCAGTATCCTATATCCTTCACAGGTGGTGTGAGGTTTCTTGTGATAATAGCGACAGACTTTAGTAACTTCCAGTATGCTGAGCTGACATAGTGAAATGAAGTGGCACTTACATTGCTGATATTATCTGGAACATGTCTGGCAAAATAAGGTAAGATGCAAACTAAAATTATGTTGCATGTTGTATGGTTTGTATCACTTTCTAAATGGTTCATCTCTTTTAAGCGATACGGTTTAACGGTCAAAGTCAGTTCAACGAATAGTGCATGCATTTGTAGTGAGTGGTACAAAATAACTGCAGAATATTTTGTTGTCAATTGGAAAGTCAATAACGAAAGTATCACTGAATAGGATTGATTTTTATAATCAAGTTAAAAAAATACATTTATTTGAAATGACAAACTTTCATGACTACAATCCTTTTGCCAGCTTGATGTCTTATATTCTGTTGCAATTCTTTTACTCGCGGCTTTTTAACATTACAGATTGTGTTATATTACTGATACTAAAAAGTGTATGGATAATTTCCCAAAGCTTTCCTGCCTCTGCATCTCACTCTTGCAAAAGGTAAATGGAGAACATCATCAGAGATATATTAAATTAAAAAAAAATCGACATACTGTCTCCTATGGCCTGAAATTGCAATTATTACTAGTATTGTTTTATAAAGCACCAACATATTTTGTGGCGCTGTACAAAGTAAGAAACGAACATGGGGTACAAAACAATACAAGACAATGGTGTACACCAATATACAAATAGTTGGTACAAAATACAGAATTGGTTCAAAATACAAAATTGTATTAGAAAAAGACTCGAAAGGGTGAGAGAGACCTGCCCTTGCGAGCTTACAATCTAAAGGATATATCCAATGACATAACCATGGTAAAAGTCAGCACTACTGTCTCAGATTATCCTCAGTCTTCTCCAGGGCTTCAGGACTCCTCTACCTTTCCAGTTGGTTGTTGCATTTTGTTCTTTTTACCTCAGTCACCATTTAATAGGGTGGTTGCCGGGCATTATGTGGCATCTCAGTCAAATGCTTTTTCAGAGAGCATTTGATGGCTTTAGGTGGCTTTCTGCAGCGTTCACCATTTTTCAACCCCGCAGGGGGACAGAGAAGAGGCGGTTAAGCGACCCTGGAAGCTGTATGTTGCTTCCAGAGTCAGCTAAAACGGCGGGAAGAATCAGGAATGGAATGCAGCATTTACACAAACGACGGCAAAAGTACATAACATAAAGGACAACTGTAAGGAGAGGGATATGGAGGCTGCCATATTTATTTTCCTTTTAAACAATACCAGTTGCCTGGCTGCTGATCCTCTGCCTCTAATCCTTTTAGCCATAGACCCTGAACAAGCACACATCATATCAGATGTTTCTGACATTATTGTCAGATCTGACAAGATTAGTTGCATGTTTGTTTCTGGTGTGATTCAGACACTACTGCAGCCAAACAGATCAGCAGGACTGCCAGGCAATCGCTATTGTTTAAAAGTAAATAAATATGGAAGCTTCCATATCCCTTTCATTACAATCATCCTTTAACCGACAAGCGTGGCGGCTGGAGGAAAATGACCCACAATCGCCCGTGTGAACCAGCCCTAAGTGAACTAACTCAAAGGTGTAATTACAAACACAAGAAATACTTGATAAATATTGTTTGACAGGATGTAACAGAGGGGTTTACTGATTGCAAGCAGAAATCTGAATCAGATAAGGGAGGAAAATACTCTTGTACAGCAATGTTAGAGTAGAGATTCCAGGATATAGTAAAAACAATGTTTCATAGTAAGGGGCTAATGGGATTCAGTCTGGCCACATTGAACGCATTACAATCCCTTTTTGTTACTGAAGTTAAAGTGAACTTTAACTGTATAAAAAAAGAGTTTAACTTACATGGGGCTTCTACCAGCCCCCTGCAGCAGGCCTGTGCCCATGCTGGGACAAACCAATCCTCTGGTCCCCTGTAACGCCCTACTTTCATTCTGACGCACGGCCCTGGTCCACGTGCATCCTAATCATGCTCCTGTGGATGGGATCGCTCTGCGCATGTGCAGTATGAAAAAACTGTACTGCGCATACGCAGAACACTCCCGCCGATTGAAGTGTGATCAAGGACACGCGCAGCCATGGTCGCCCATGCACAATGGCCCGTCGACTCACCAGTCCGCTGCCCGGAAGAGGATCACTGCGGGAGACTGGATGGACACTTGGTGAAAGCGTGGACACAGAACAGCTGCAGGGGGCTGATAGCAGCCCTAGGTAAATTAAACTCTTTCTTTTTTTTTACTACAGTTAAAGTTCCCTTTAAGGGAAGGAGCTAGGTTAGGACCGGATTTAGGAATCGGATGCACTAGTAAAAAAAGTATCTGCTCCAATGTGGCACTTTTTTCACTTTCAAAAAGATATTTATTGCAATCAAAGAGAGAAATCGAGAGCCCAATATGGTGTAGTATGTCAGAGATATGAAGGGAAATGAATAAGTGACATGGTTATACTCACAAACATGGGTTACCGCTCAGGCAACCACTGTATAGGCAGGTATGGAGATTAGACCTGTCCTCACTCAGGATTAAGAAGCCGCTCTCTGTAGATCAGAAAAAATGGGGTAGGGTCACCCCTCCACCTGGGGTGGACTCAAGTATACTGGTAGGTGATCAGAGGCGCCAGCAGAATAAAATTAATATAAAATTGTTAAAAATTGCCGGGAGGGAAAGTGGTGGACTTCCCCTCAATAATTAGACACCAAGGTCTGTCATCAAATCAAAAGAATACATTTATTCAATAGTACCCCAAAATCTGCAACGCGTTTCTTGGGAACAGACCCACTTCTTCAGGCAATAAAACGGGGACAACAAACACAGCGATCAATGTGCAGTGAATTTACAGAGGTGCTAAATTCACTGCACATTGATTGCTGTGTTTGTTGTCCCCGTTTTATTGCCTGAAGAAGTGGGTCTGTTCCCACGAAACGCGTTGAAGATTTTGGGGTAATATTGAATAAATGTATTTGTTTGATTTGATGACAGACCTTGGTGTCTAATTATTGAGGGGAAGTCCACCACTTTCCCTCCCAACAATTTTTAACAATTTTATATTAATTTTATTCTGCTAGCGCCTCTGATCACCTACCAGTATTATTGCAATCAAAGTCCTGGTTACAAACATTGCATAATTAGAGAATGAAATGTAGAATGAATGAGAAGAATGTATCACATGACTTCATAAGAAGAACTAGTCAGAAAAAAAGCTTTGTAACACAGTATACAACACTTATTACATGTAAGAACAACTTATATGCAATAATAAACAGATGCTCTCATAACCTGTTCTGCAAAATAAGAGCCAATGGAAGAGTATGCAGGTAGATATACACACGCAGTCCAAATCATTTACAAAAACATCAAACTATGAGCTACAAGTATCTCCAGCCGTCTCCTGGCAAAAGGAGGAAGGCAAAAAGAGAGAGACAGTGGAGAAAGAGAAAAAGAGAAAGAAAAGAGAGGCAGAAAAAAAATAAAACCGTATAGGACAATGAAGTAAGCCTCTGTGAGGCCGTTCACATAGGCATAAGTGATTTATAATCATCAGAATCTTTGAACATAATCCAGCAAGCCCAGGTCTTGACATACTGATTCTGATCCAGACTTGTGCGGCAAGAGCGATATGCTCCATTTGTGATAATCTATCCATCCTCTTTAACTATTGTTGAATATTCAGGGGATCAGGTTGCTTCCATAAGACTGGAATAGTCGCCCTAGCTGCATTCACCAAATGAAGCAGTATAGTTTTTTTGTAAACTTTAACCGAAAGAGTGCAGTGTAGAAGTAAAAATTCAGGGGAAATAGGCACCTGTATTAAGATCTTTATAGTCCAGGTGTGGACACTCTTTCAAAAATAAGTCAATGTCAAACAGCTCCTGAAAGTGTGCAAGAGATTAGCATTGGCCAGCATGTATCTGGGATCCCTACCTCAAACTTCCCAAAGACTGCCGGAGTTTTGTACCAAAAAGATATGATTTTAAAGCCCTGCTCTTGAATAGAGACATTCATTGATCCCTTATGAGTCAGCGTCCAAATATATAAATATATGCACATGTATTTCTGACTTACTTTGCACAGCAGTAAAGGAGATCACGGTACTGTATAAATTAATAATAATAGTGGTCTTCTGCTGCACCCATAATGTCACTTGGTCCAGCCTTAAAGAAAATCTGTAAGAAACCCCCCCGAACAGAGCCGGGACAAGGTCCTTCAGCACCCAAGGCTGAGACAGCAAAGTGCGCCCCCCCCTATCCCTCCCACCTCAGCCATCACACACTGATTGCTATTAGACTAATAGGTGCCCCAGGGCCCCCAACCTCCCCAGCACCTTAATCTCTAGTTATATGGCTTGCAGTCACTGTCATGTATCCCCTTTTCTTATTTCTTTCTGCTTCAAACACTATTGGGAATGACAGCTGAATGAATTGTGCACCCCCTCCTACACTGCGCCCTGAGGCTGGAGCCTCTCCAGCCTCTGCCTCGGCCCGGCCCTGCCCCCGAAGGGGGATACTTACCTCGGGAGAGGGAAGCCTCTGGATCCTAATGAGGCTTCCTCCGTCTTCCTAAGCCTCGGCAATCCAGTGCTGGAAGCCCCCTAACACCAGTGAGGTAAATATTTACCTATCACGGTCCAGTGCAAGCGCAGGCGGCTTGCCCCTGTGCAGTAGAGCAGACCTGATAGGATTCTGCCATTTCCCCTAGAACCGGATTGGAAAGCCTCTACTGTGCCTGCGCTGGAGTCAGGGAAGGTAAATATTGCAGGGGCTACTGTGCCATAGCCAACATCCTTGTTGGCTATGGTTTTAGGGGAGTCAGCGCTGGATAGGAGAAGCCTCATTAGGATCCAGAGGCTTTCCCCTTCTGAGGTAAGTATCCACCAGGGGCATTATTTTTCTTACAGATTCTCTTTAAAGGAAACCTAAAGTGAAAGAAATGGGCCCAGTTTAATTGATTGAGGAGGCATGCAACTTACACAGAGCATACACAGTAGCCCCCAACCAAGCCACGATGGCGATCTTTTGTAAAATGGAGCCTTCAACATCATCAAGAAGGCCTGGCCAAATTTTGGTTGTCAGGGGGTGGATCTAATTGAAGTAGTGGTTTTTGGCAAGGTGGCAATAGCCACTACTCGACATCTCTATAGACCTAAAAAAAAAAATTGCCTGTGGGGACTAGGTGGTCATTTTGGGACCAGATGCTTGGCTATGATACAGCCTATCGCAGGGTTGTCTGAGGTTGTCTGGGCTAGTAGTTTAATGGGAGAATATAGGAAGGGGGTTTGACTATAAAATAGCCGAGATCTGAGGATTAGTGTTAGCTGATAAGGTAGCAGGGAGGGAGGAAAGTGTTAAGGTGTGTACACACCTATTTTGTATGTCGCCCATCAGGAATTGGAACCAGATCCCTTTGGCGACATTGCTGGGCTGGCCATCACAGACATGTGACAGCTGTGTAGCTGATGACGTGTACTTTTGCTATGCGGGGGGGGACAACGGAGCAGCCTTTGCGTGATGCCACGCTTCGATCGTTATCAGCCGGCTCAGCCAACTTTAGTCAAGTGAGTGTACAAGCCTTTAGATATGTAGATAGAGGTATTCTTAGTGTTAGAAGATAAGTGTTGACACATAGGGGTATTCTTATGCTTAGGTAAAGGGATTAGTGTTAGCCCATACACGTCAAACTCCAGCCTGCAGGCTAAATCTGGCCCTCAAAACCATTACATTTGGCCCCCAAGGGATTTCCCCACTTTGCATTATGTTTGGTCCACTCTACACCACCAGGGAAGCTATATTGGAGGTGAAGCCCTAGAACACCAGGAAAGCCATATGGGGAGGTAGGGGAAAGCACCAAACACTATAATTCTATTCTATAGTGGTGGGTGGGGGTCACTAGACACCAGGTGACTGTATAGGGGAGGGAGGACTACTAGACACCAAGGAATTGTATAGGGGAGGGAGGAGGACCACTAGACAACAGGGAACTATATAGGTGTTGGAGGGGGGCCATAAGACACCAGGGAACTTTATAAAGGAGGAAGGTGGCCAGTAGACATTGATGTTGGCCCGTGACTAGGTCCTAGTGTTCAATTTAAGCCCACTTTGCATTTGAGTTTGACACTCCTGTGTTAGCTGAATAGATAGGGACTTTCATTGGGAGGTGGGTTAGAGTTACGATATAGGGAAGCAAATGGTAGAATATTGGTAATAGAAAATTACAGATATTCTAACTATCAGCAATACCCCGCACCAAGTTCAACAGCTGTTTATTATAAATGTATGCAGAGTTGGTGACATTTGTAAAGGAAGATCAGTGACAAGCACAGCACCCCTAGAGTATATGCATTCTTGTGGAAACCGCAAATATATATTGTGTCTCCTCTTGCCATCAGCCTTAGTATAAAAGGGAGATAATTAAAAATCTTTGTAGACAGTCTGTTTAATCTGCTTGGCTTTGCTTTGTCAACACAGGTCCTCTCTCGCAGAATAAGCGATGGAGCCCACTGGCTGTCTCTCTGTTTAGTTAAGTGCATAATACCTTTTTGTTTGTTGACCACATTTTGTGCATCTGCTTTATTCATGAATACAAGGGAGTTGACACAGCTTGCAGAAGGTATTATTTAGTTTCTTCTGGCACTACAGGAGTTAAAAGTACACAGGTGACTTGTTGAGGATTTGCAGGAATCAGAGCTGTACTTGCAAGATGTAATTACATTTAATGAGGACTCTCTACAGTCATGTGATGACCAATCCCAAAGCACTCCTAATTCTGACTCCAAGCATTTCATTAGGAAGAAAAAATGAGATATGGTTAATGAAAACAGCCCTGACAGCTACAGATTCAGGAATTTCTCTTCCGTCCATTACTACCACCAGCTATGGACTGTACCTTGATACTATGAAACAACAGCAGGTGAGAAGAGGCACATGGTAATGGTATTCTTATTTATTTTATCATTGGAAACCACGGTTATTCTTTCTAGACGAGAGTGAATCCGATAGATATGTTGGAACAATAGATTACTGGCAGATTCTATCAAAATGATGCATGAATGACCAGCCTTACTTTTTGACCAATTCATTAATATGCAGTGGCGTAGCAGCAAGGGATTCAGAGATTGCAATCGCACCAGGGCCTTGGACCAGAAGGCCCACCAGGGGCCCTCCCTCAACTGCATCATTAGCTTTTCAATGGTGTTTTGCTGGTATGATCACTTCTAAATATGCTTTGAATAGTGGTTATAATTAACCAACAGTTCCCCTCCTTTGCTTATCCCTCTCATACTGTGAATTCCCTTGGGAGGTTTTGTTGCTCCATATGAATTGTTATGTATAGAATGCATGGGGGGCCCAATGTAAAACTTGCACTGGGGCCCAAAGCACCTTAGCACCTTATCAAACTGTTAATTTGATAATATAAGAGGGGAATCCTTGCAGTCTAATGCTCTGCACAGTGAGTATGGTGGGATGGAGAACATACTCAAAAAGGTTTTTGACCCTATTTATAAGTTCAGATAGCCTATTAGTTAACCTGAAAAGACCAGAGGTTTTCAGAACATCTGCTTGGTGTTGATTGGCATAACATAACAGAAACCAAGCTTGGGCAAAGTGATTTAACTATCAGTAGTAACCACACATGCACCAAATTTCCTAATTTGCTCCTGTAATTATGGAGATACATATATACAGCTCCTCTGGCTCCACCGGCAGGTCTGGCGGCCATGGGAGCTCATCTGTGTGTGAACCCACATGCACAGAAGCCACCAGTTGGTGGCCACTACGGAGGGGACCCAAGAAGAGTGGCAGACACATAGGTTTCTAGAGGCTGGAGGAAGCTCCAGGTAAGTAAATTAGCAGTTTTTTTTCAGGGCCCATTTCCACTGTTTCATGTGCAGTTTGAGTAAGTTTGCAGACGTGCATTTTTAATGAATTTTTCTGTGCATTTTGAAAGTGAACTTTCACATCTGTTTTTTTTTATCTCAATAACAATTTGACATCACTGTGACTTCACAGGAAACAGGACAAAGTATGTTAGATGGAAAACTTTATAAAGCGCATGTGTTTTTTACGAATCGGAAACATGACAATTCCCATGTGGGATCAGTGACTTTCATTACATGTGAGTCGCATAGGGTACAATAGATGGTACAAAAAACTGCAGCAGGCTGGATCTGCATAAAAAAAACAACACAGTGAATGGAAACTGTTCCATAGAATTATATTGCACACATTTCTCATGCAGATGTCTGCAAAGTGAGTTTGCATGCAGTGGGAATAGACCATTAGAATATAGCACAAAGCTGCTTATATTTTTAAAGAAAACACAATATTTGCAGAAGGACTGACTAAAACATTAGTTTTAATTAAAACGGCATATTGTGAGAAGCTGTTAATATCACCACATATAACCAATTAGCACTCTTACCTACTTGTTATAGGAATATAGCTAAATTGGCATTAGAATTTTTTCCTGACACACGTTGCTGTTGTGCTAGCAGAGCTAACATAAGAATGAGTGTGAGTGTTAAAGATGGTGACAGTTTTCTGGTAAAAAAAAAACCCAACAACAAAAAACACATACTTATGCACAAATATCAAGTGTCACAGATACTGTGATACCATGTGAGTGACACTGGAGTCCCAATGCTAGTAAGAAAACTCAGAAAGTTTCAGGGGTTAATAAAGTCAGGGGATGTGAGTGTCAGGGTCTCAGTAGATGATGTTGGTTTGGACCATGCTAGGGGTATGTGAAAATATTAAAGACGCACCATAACTACACATAGCATATTCAAATTTTGTAGGATACCCAATTTAACGTTATTTAACCTTGTTTAAGCAGAAACGTTTCCTATATCTATATAGTGCTGTATATTGGCATGTAACCCTGCCTTCTCAGTCATGTTTAGCATAGGCTATGATGTCAAAAAAACCTTCTCCTCCTAAAGCATTATGGTGTATCAGGTGTTGTTTCTGCTCACTTTGGAACACACATTTTACACTGATGCACCTTGCCTGCAGTAAAGATGTCACCACCTGTAATAAATTTAAGAATGTAAATCAGGGTGGGGAAAGATTATACAATGGTCAAACACTTGCTAAATGATTTATACTGTAATATTGTAAAACAATAAGCAATTACACTCACCTAAAGGATTATTAGGAGCACCATACTAATACGATTCACCTTCAGAACTGCCTTAATTCTATGTGGCATTGATTCAACAAGGTGCTGAAAGTATTCTTTAGAAATGTTGGCCCATGTTGATAGGATAGCATTTTGCAGTTGATGGAGATTTGTGGGATGCACATCCAGAGCACGAAGCTCCCGTTCCATCACATCCCAAAGATGCTCTATTGGGTTGAGATCTGGTGACCGTGGGTCCATTTTAGTACAGTGAACTCATTGCCATGTTCAAGAAAACAATTTGAAATGATTTGAGCTTTGTGACATGGTGCATTATCCTGCTGGAAGTAGCCAAAGTGTTATGATCACTTCTGCAGCATGTACTGCTGGCTGCAGTTTTACTGGAGACAAGCAGTTTTTGATTTCTTTGCGTGCATTTGCTCGCATAGTTTTGCGTGCTCTTACACTGAGCGTTGATTCCATCTGCAGTCGCTCCGAAGTTAATGACAGATTAATATGCTTTTGTGAAAACAAACATTGTTGCAATGGAGCTGCAATCCCTTTCTTGCAGGCTGCATATCATTGTCTGCCCTTTCCTGCTGTCAGCCTGTGATTGATTACCATTCACCTGTGTGGGAATCTGCATGTCTGCTCCCATTGGATGACCTCAGTATAAAGGACTGCTTCCTGCAGTGTTCCATGGGCTATCATAGTCTCAGATTCTGTCTGTTACTCTAAAAATCACTCATGCGCCTATATATACCATCACATATACAGTTTTATTCAATTCATAAATTCAAATTCATATATATTACATTAATATGCAAGCAAACACTAGCCAACTTTCTCAGTCCCACCTCCCTATGGTAAACAGTCTGGCACACGCCACAACATATACCTATAGGTTGATTCGCTGAGTAAACTTCGTTTTCTAGCATAAAATTGCACCAATCCCTATAGCACCTTTCCAATGTTAAAAAGTGTTTTTGCACCTTAAAAATGGCAATAATAGCCTTTCTTGTTCAAAAATCAATAAAATAAAAATAAAAATAACGTCCTGTGAGCTCACAAAGGTATAATTCATAAATCCAACAGGAAAAAGTTCATGTTAAATAGCTTGGATCTCGTCTTGCAAAGCTTTAGGCATACAATTTCATATACATCCACCAGGAGTAAAGTGGCTAATTCCGCATTCCTTGGTATGCAAATTAGATCTTGCAGGATTTTGTATAAGCAGATTGCATTTGCACAGACCTCTAGAAACAAATAGCGTCCTGCAGAACTTTACAAAAGCAGAACTTTTCAAAAACAGATAATGTCCTGGCTAATTCCGCATTCCTTGGTATGCAAATTAGATCTTGCAGGATTTTATATAGGCAGATTGCATTTGCACAGACCTCTAGAAACAAATAGCGTCCTGCAGAACTTTACAAAAGCAGAACTTTTCAAAACTTTTCAAAAACAGATAACATCCTGCAGACTTTTCAAACTTCCATTTCTTTGCATAACATTCAAGCAAAATAGCGTGCTGCGGGTCCAAAGGACAGTTCAAATAACTCACGCAGCTTAAGGGGTAGATAACTGATTCCTTTATGCTTACGGTTCCGCTATGTCTTCTGGCAGCATGAGCCCCGGCCGGTGGCTCCCGTGTTAACCTGACGTCTGCCGCGGATGTTAAGCACTTTGCTGAAAAATCGTTCCTCAGATTCAATCTGGAACTGTAGAGGTGACGTCACCACTCCGACAACCCAATGCCGACTAGTTTCGGTAGGATACGCCTACCTTCCTCAGGGCGTGTTCTCGTTTGCTTCTCAGCTCTTTTTATGTCATAGCTCCACCCCTGTCTCTATGCTATTTGCTACAAATGCCTGCAGTGTGTTTTTCTCCATAGATCTGCATGAAAACATATAAGAACATTCCTTATGTAAAAGCGAACAGTTCCACATCTAAATTCAATCCCAGCGGAGCCAAACTGTTCAATATATAAATCCAATTGGTTTCTTTTCTTGACATGTTTTGAATAAAGTCTCCTCCCCTCCAATCTTTCTCGACAGTTTGAATTGCATAGAATCTAAAAGTCTGCAGGCTTCCCCCATGACATTCCCAGAAATGTTTGCTTAGTGGCAATTTATTATTTCTTTTTTTAATACTGTTCACATGCTCTCCAATTCTAGATGAGAGTTTCCTTTTTGTTCTTCCCACGTATTGCTTATTGCAACCGCATTCTATGATATATATTACACCTTTGCTGTTACAGTTTAAATTACCATAAATATCAAATTCTTCCTGGGTCACTGCTGATCTAAATTGTTTTATTGGTGCATTGTACTTGGTGCTTTTGCATGGAACACAAAAACCACACCTCCTAAAAGACCCTTTCTGTTTCTTTACTCTCTTGGTTTCAACAACAGTTGGTGCAATCATATTTTTCAGATTATTTGCTTTACAAAATGTAAACCTTGGTTTTTCGGTTAAAATCCCATTTAGGGTCCTATCCTGTTGGAGAATACCCCAATATTTATCCACCACCCTCTTGATATCTCTAGACTGTTGGTTATATTGCATTTTAATGCTTAATGGTGGAGTCAAATCTTCTTTCCTTCTGCTTTCTAGTACCCTTTCTCTAGGACAATTTCTTACTTCCTTTAAGGCATGTTCAACTAGTTCTTCCTCATACTTTTTTTCTAAAAACCTATCCTTTAAGATGTCTGCCTGCAAATCGAAGTCCTCTAGGTCGGTACAATTCCGCCTAATACGAGTGAATTGATTCTTTGGAATGTTCGTTAGCCATTTCAACATGTGACAGCTGTCCATAAAAATATAACTATTAGTATCCACCTTCTTAAAAAATGTCTTTGTTTTGATTCCCCCTTCTTGAATAAAAATAGTTAAATCTAAAAAATTAACCTGGTTGGTACTAAATTCACTCGTAAAGACCAAATTGTACTCACTCTTTACGTTTAACCAATCTAAAAATATACGCAACTTGTCCTCACCTCCCCTCCAAATAAAAAACGTATCGTCTATGAACCTCCGCCACAGGACGAGGTCCGCACCGGGGCCCCCCGGGCCCCTCAGGACAAACTCCTCCCAATAGGCCATATACAGATTGGCGAACCCCGGTGCGAACCTCGTCCCCATAGCTGTCCCGACCCTCTGTAGATAATAATCAGACCCATAAATAAAATAATTGTGAGTCAAAATGTATAAAATTGATTCCTTAATAAAATCCACCTGGTCCTCAGGGACATTCCCATATCTTTCCAAAAAATAGGAAACCGCCTCAACCCCTTTCTCATGATCTATTATCGTGTATAGTGAACTAATGTCCGCTACACACAATATGTCTCCTTCTTGCCACTCTATTTCCTTTAGTATTTGCAGGATGTGTCCCGTATCCTTGACATAGGACTGTGTTTGAACCACAACTTTTTGCAAAAATGTATCAATATATTCAGATAAATTTGCAGTCAAGGATCCAATCCTGGAGATAATCGGTCTCCCGGGTGGATCCCTGACATTTTTGTGTATTTTTGGAAGGTGATAATACACCGGTAGTCTGGGATTCTTTTGTAGAATATAAAGAGATTCTTTTTTGTTAACAATCCCTATCTCTTCTCCTTTTCTTACCAATATCTCTAACTCTTTTTGAAATTGTATACAGGGATCTTTTTTCAGCCTCAAATAGGTTCTTTCATCTTTCAGTTGACGTTCTGCTTCCTTATTATAATCATTGATATTCTGGATAACCACCCGCCCTCCTTTGTCAGCTGGTCGGACAATAATATTGGGATTTTCTCGTAGGCTTTTTATGGCTCTGCGTTCTTGTGCGGACAAGTTAGAATGGTTTTTTATTTTTATCTTTCTAATATCATTTAATACCATTGTTTCAAATGTGGTCATTGAGTCGCTCATCTCATGGACTGGATTAAATTTTGATTTGTTTTGTAGTTTAGTATGAAGAAAGGGGTCATCTCTTTCTACTGTTTGGGCTGGGGTTTTTTTAATAAAGTATTTTTTCAAACATAATTGTCTCATATATTTTTTTTTTTTTTTTTTTTTTTGAGACAAAAAAACAGGAAATCAAAATTTAATCCAGTCCATGAGATGAGCGACTCAATGACCACATTTGAAACAATGGTATTAAATGATATTAGAAAGATACAAATAAAAAAACATTCTAACTTGTCCGCACAAGAACGCAGAGCCATAAAAAGCCTACGAGAAGATCCCAATATTATTGTCCGACCAGCTGACAAAGGAGGGCGGGTGGTTATCCAGAATATCAATGATTATAATAAGGAAGCAGAACGTCAACTGAAAGATGAAAGAACCTATTTGAGGCTGAAAAAAGATCCCTGTATACAATTTCAAAAAGAGTTAGAGATATTGGTAAGAAAAGGAGAAGAGATAGGGATTGTTAACAAAAAAGAATCTCTTTATATTCTACAAAAGAATCCCAGACTACCGGTGTATTATCACCTTCCAAAAATACACAAAAATGTCAGGGATCCACCCGGGAGACCGATTATCTCCGGGATTGGATCCTTGACTGCAAATTTATCTGAATATATTGATACATTTTTGCAAAAAGTTGTGGTTCAAACACAGTCCTATGTCAAGGATACGGGACACATCCTGCAAATACTAAAGGAAATAGAGTGGCAAGAAGGAGACATATTGTGTGTAGCGGACATTAGTTCACTATACACGATAATAGATCATGAGAAAGGGGTTGAGGCGGTTTCCTATTTTTTGGAAAGATATGGGAATGTCCCTGAGGACCAGGTGGATTTTATTAAGGAATCAATTTTATACATTTTGACTCACAATTATTTTATTTATGGGTCTGATTATTATCTACAGAGGGTCAGGACAGCTATGGGGACGAGGTTCGCACCGGGGTTCGCCAATCTGTATATGGCCTATTGGGAGGAGTTTGTCCTGAGGGGCCCGGGGGGCCCCGGTGCGGACCTCGTCCTGTGGCGGAGGTTCATAGACGATACGTTTTTTATTTGGAGGGGAGGTGAGGACAAGTTGCGTATATTTTTAGATTGGTTAAACGTAAAGAGTGAGTACAATTTGGTCTTTACGAGTGAATTTAGTACCAACCAGGTTAATTTTTTAGATTTAACTATTTTTATTCAAGAAGGGGGAATCAAAACAAAGACATTTTTTAAGAAGGTGGATACTAATAGTTATATTTTTATGGACAGCTGTCACATGTTGAAATGGCTAACGAACATTCCAAAGAATCAATTCACTCGTATTAGGCGGAATTGTACCGACCTAGAGGACTTCGATTTGCAGGCAGACATCTTAAAGGATAGGTTTTTAGAAAAAAAGTATGAGGAAGAACTAGTTGAACATGCCTTAAAGGAAGTAAGAAATTGTCCTAGAGAAAGGGTACTAGAAAGCAGAAGGAAAGAAGATTTGACTCCACCATTAAGCATTAAAATGCAATATAACCAACAGTCTAGAGATATCAAGAGGGTGGTGGATAAATATTGGGGTATTCTCCAACAGGATAGGACCCTAAATGGGATTTTAACCGAAAAACCAAGGTTTACATTTTGTAAAGCAAATAATCTGAAAAATATGATTGCACCAACTGTTGTTGAAACCAAGAGAGTAAAGAAACAGAAAGGGTCTTTTAGGAGGTGTGGTTTTTGTGTTCCATGCAAAAGCACCAAGTACAATGCACCAATAAAACAATTTAGATCAGCAGTGACCCAGGAAGAATTTGATATTTATGGTAATTTAAACTGTAACAGCAAAGGTGTAATAAATATCATAGAATGCGGTTGCAATAAGCAATACGTGGGAAGAACAAAAAGGAAACTCTCATCTAGAATTGGAGAGCATGTGAACAGTATTAAAAAAAGAAATAATAAATTGCCACTAAGCAAACATTTCTGGGAATGTCATGGGGGAAGCCTGCAGACTTTTAGATTCTATGCAATTCAAACTGTCGAGAAAGATTGGAGGGGAGGAGACTTTATTCAAAACATGTCAAGAAAAGAAACCAATTGGATTTATATATTGAACAGTTTGGCTCCGCTGGGATTGAATTTAGATGTGGAACTGTTCACTTTTACATAAGGAATGTTCTTATATGTTTTCATGCAGATCTATGGAGAAAAACACACTGCAGGCATTTGTAGCAAATAGCATAGAGACAGGGGTGGAGCTATGACATAAAAAGAGCTGAGAAGCAAACAAGAACACGCCCTGAGGAAGGTAGGCGTATCCTACCGAAACTAGTCGGCATTGGGTTGTCGGAGTGGTGACGTCACCTCTACAGTTCCAGATTGAATCTGAGGAACGATTTTTCAGCAAAGTGCTTAACATCCGCGGCAGACGTCAGGTTAACACGGGAGCCACCGGCCGGGGCTCATGCTGCCAGAAGACATAGCGGAACCGTAAGCATAAAGGAATCAGTTATCTACCCCTTAAGCTGCGTGAGTTATTTGAACTGTCCTTTGGACCCGCAGCACGCTATTTTGCTTGAATGTTATGCAAAGAAATGGAAGTTTGAAAAGTCTGCAGGATGTTATCTGTTTTTGAAAAGTTTTGAAAAGTTCTGCTTTTGTAAAGTTCTGCAGGACGCTATTTGTTTCTAGAGGTCTGTGCAAATGCAATCTGCCTATATAAAATCCTGCAAGATCTAATTTGCATACCAAGGAATGCGGAATTAGCCAGGACATTATCTGTTTTTGAAAAGTTCTGCTTTTGTAAAGTTCTGCAGGACGCTATTTGTTTCTAGAGGTCTGTGCAAATGCAATCTGCTTATACAAAATCCTGCAAGATCTAATTTGCATACCAAGGAATGCGGAATTAGCCACTTTACTCCTGGTGGATGTATATGAAATTGTATGCCTAAAGCTTTGCAAGACGAGATCCAAGCTATTTAACATGAACTTTTTCCTGTTGGATTTATGAATTATACCTTTGTGAGCTCACAGGACGTTATTTTTATTTTATTGATTTTTGAACAAGAAAGGCTATTATTGCCATTTTTAAGGTGCAAAAACACTTTTTAACATTGGAAAGGTGCTATAGGGATTGGTGCAATTTTATGCTAGAAAACGAAGTTTACTCAGCGAATCAATCTATAGGTATATGTTGTGGCGTGTGCCAGACTGTTTACCATAGGGAGGTGGGACTGAGAAAGTTGGCTAGTGTTTGCTTGCATATTAATGTAATATATATGAATTTGAATTTATGAATTGAATAAAACTGTATATGTGATGGTATATATAGGCGCATGAGTGATTTTTAAAACTTTATGAATGCTTGAATGGTGGGGGTGTGAGTAACCCCATTTATCACTGACTGCAGCCAATTGAATTCATTTTATATTGAGTGGGCGCAAATCTACCTGTTTACATTTTCTGTCTGTTACTCTGTCCGGCCCCCACCTCGTTCCTAGTCCGTGTGGACTGCGCTGACTCCTGCGAAGGGGTCAGCGAGTCCTCCTAGTTCTGCTCTTGTTATCAGAAGTTGTTACTTTGCTTGTCTTGCGTCCTATATCGGTTCATCGCCAATATATACGCATACTAGCACGTTTGTTATTTTCTTTGTATTCGTGTTACGTTAATACATCAGTGTCGCTGATATGTACGTACTCGAACTGTTTATATCCTGTGTTCAGTCAGTTAGTTTCCAGCACGTTTTGGTAGGTTGCGCGTATCGTGATCATCCGTGCTTAGCTAGTTCAGTCCTGTTCCTAGTCCTGCTCCAGTTCTTAGTTAGTGTTCCTTGCTTATGTCATATATCGGTTTATCGCCGATATACACAAATGTCAGTTAGTCGTTTGTAGTTCATTGATAGCTGTAACCGTAATACGCTAGGAAATCATACCTATTGTATATTTGTGTGGATTACATCTACCTTCTTTGACTCTATTTCCCGACTATTTTGTCGTGTCCTTGTGAGGCACACCACCGCTGAAATCGCATTGGCTGCCTCATTCCAGTCTGTCTTGTCTTGGACGTTTGCTGTCACTTAAGTAGTGACTAGTTAACCTCCTTGCCGGTCTAATTCCCGCCGGCAAGGAGGCAGCGCAGCACTTTTTTTTATTTTTATTTTTTTTAAATCATGTAGCGAGCCCAGGGCTCGCTACATGATAGTCGCTGAGTGGCGGCATCCCCCCACCCACTCCGATCGCCTTTGGCGATTAGAGTAAACAGGAAATCAGAACGGGATTTCCTGCAGGGCTTCCCCGGTCGCCATGGCGACGGGGCGGGATGACGTCACCGACTTCGGGACGTCACGGAATCCCGATCCGCCCCTCAGCACTGCCTGGCACTAATTGGCCAGGCTGCGCAGGGGTCTGGGGTGGGGGGGGGGCGACTCGGCGCGGCAGGTAGCAGCGAATCGGCAGGTAGCGGTGGCAATCGCGTACTACACGCAGCTAGCAAAGTGCTAGCTGCGTGTAGGAAAAAAAAATATGCAAATCGGCCCAGCGGGGCCTGAGAAATCCTCCTGCGCAGATTACCCCGAGCTGAGCTCGGGATAACCGGCAAGGAGGTTAAGCAAACGTTCATTCTGTTACCTGTCCTGATCTCCTGAGTTCTGGTTTATGCACTCAGCCACTACAGTGGAAGGATTGTTTGTGGCTGTTCGGATCTACGCCTGCTCTGTGCGCCACATCTCCTGTTGGAGTCAGTCCTCTCCTCCACTAAACTGGGGATATCCTGGTACCTTGTGCTAGCGTGTGTACCTCCTTCACATCAGAATCCGCATTGTGTGCTGACCGTGGAGGATATACCATCAAGCGTAACACAAAGTAGCCATCAGAGGATGGGTACATGGTGGTCATGAAGGCATGGACATGGTCAGAAACAATGCTCAGGTAGCCAGTGGCATTTAAACGATGCCCAATTGGCACTAAGGGGTCTAAAGTGTGCCAAGAAAACATCCCCCACACATTACACCACCACCACCAGCCTGCACAGTGGTAACAAGGCATGATGGATCCATGTTCTCATTCTGTTTACGCCAAATTCTGACTCTATCAAGACTCATCAGACCCGGCAACATTTTTCCAGTCTTCAACTGTATAATTTTGGTGAGCTTGTGCAAATTGTAGCCTCTTTTTCCTATTTGTAGTGGAGATGAGTGGTGGGGTCTTCTGCTGTTTTAGCCCATCCGCCTCAAGGTTGTGCATGTTGTGGCTTTTGAAATGCTTTGCTGCATACCTTGGTTGTAACGAGTGGTTATTTCAGTCAACGTTGCTGTTCTATCAGTTTGAATCAGTCAGCCCATTCTCCTCTGACCACTAGCATCAACAAGGCATTTTCACCCACAGGGCTGCCGCATACTGGATGTTTTTCTCTTTTCACACTATTCTTTGTAAACCCTAGAAATGGTTGTGCATGAAAATCCCAGTAACTGAGCAGATACTCAGACCGGCCCGTCTGGCACCAACAACCATGCCACGCTCAAAATTGCTTACGGTAAATCATCTTTCTTTCCCATTCTGACATTCAGTTTGGAGTTCAGGAGATTGACTTGACCAGGACCACACCCCTAAATGCATTGAAGCAACTGCCATGTGATTGGCTGATTAGATAACTGCACTAATAAGAAATTGAACGGTCGTTCCTAATAATCCTTTAGATGAGTGTATATTCAGTAAAGTAACTCTTTAGTGCCCAATAAGTGATTCATTCTTTACAGTGTTTTCGATAAGTGCTTCTTCAAGTTTATTTCTCCCAGTTATAAATGCAGTATGGCATATGTACCATCATTATTATTAACCACTTAACAGAGGGGTCTGCCCCTAAGGACTAGAGACCGCTGGTACAAGAAACCGCCGGATATCAACAAATAACTGCACATACCCACTGCAACCGCCGTCCGTCGGGAACCTCAGGCCACCCACTCTGCTGTCTCTTATGACGGCAGAGCTCTGAGAGTCGGTCAGGAGCCGCTTTCATTGGCTCCTGACTGTGTGATCAATGTACGCCAATGGGAATTGTTTACATTGATCGACAAGGTCAGGAGCCAATGAAATCGGCTCCTGACCTGCTCTCAGGACTCTGCTGTTATAGAGACGGAAGGGCGAGTGAGCTGCGGCGGTTAGAGAGTGAGGAGATCGTTGGAAGAGGCGAGAACACGCGGTGGCAGTGAAGTGAAAACTACGCTATGGCAGGTATTAGGGAATCAAAACAGGGCATAGATTTCAATCAAGGCCATCCGTAAGTGGTTAAAGAGGAACTTTAGCGAAAAAGGGTTAGGAAATAAATCAATATTGCAAAGTGAGAAGTTAAAAAATAGAAGAGAGATCAAGAAATGATTGATATTCACCATGTCATTTATTTACAGTGGTTTGCAAAAGTATTCGGCCCCCTTGAAGTTTTCCACATTTTGTCATATTACTGCCACAAACATGAATCAATTTTATTGGAATTCCACGTGAAAGACCAATACAAAGTGGTGTACACGTGAGAAGTGGAACAAAAATCATACATGATTCCAAACATTTAAAAAAGAAAATAACTGCAAAGTGGGTGTGCGTAATTATTCAGCCCCCTTAGTCAATACTTTGTAGAACCACCTTTTGCTGCAATTACAGATGCCAGTCTTTTAGGGTATGTCTACCAGCTTTGCACATCTAGGGCCTGATACACAAAGCGGTGCAAAGTGTTTGCACGCCTGTGAAAAGCCCTTTATCACGCCTAAACTCAGTCCAAAGACGCCGGAGGTCGCCGCTCAGGCCCCGCTGGGCCGATTTGAATAATTTTTTTTAAAACATGCAGCAAGCACTTTGCTTACTGCGTGTTGTGCCTGATCGCCGACACTCGCCGCCGATCCGCCACTACCCGCTGTGATACAGCCTCCCCCCCAGACCCCGTGCGCTGCCTGGCCAATCAGTGCCAGGCAGCGCTGAGGGGTGGATCGGGACTCCCTGTGACGTCGATGACGTCACGACGGTCGTCACCATGGCGACGGGGGAAGCCCTCCTGGACGGAGTGATTGGGCCGGCGGGGATCGGAGGGGTGGGAGGGACGCCGCAGGGAGGGGGGAATCATGTAGCTAGCGCTAGGCTAGCTACATGATAAATTTAAAAAAAAATTTGCAAAAAACGTAGGGCCGCGGGAATCAGAACGCCAGGCAGGTTAAACCCTATAGGCGCTGCGCGCAGAATTGCGTTTTGCAAAGTTTTGCGCGCGGGACTTTGCGCGCAATAACCAGCACAAAGCGGTGCTAACTCAGCAGTACAAAGGTTATCACGCCTAAAGTCTTTTAGGCGTGATAACTGAGTTATCACCGCTTTGTGAATCAGACCCCTAGAGACTGAAATCCTTGCCCATTCTTCTTTGCAAAACAGCTCCAGCTCAGTCAGATTAGATGGACAGCGTTTGTCAACAGCAGTTTTCAGATCTTGCCACAGATTCTCGATTGGATTTAGATCTAGACTTTGACTGGGCCATTCTAACACATGGATATATTTTGTTTTAAACCATTCCATTGTTGCCGCTTTATGCTCAGGGTCGTTGTCCTGCTGGAAGGTGAACCTCCGCCTCAGTCTCTAGTCTTTTGCAGACTCCAAGAGGTTTTCTTTCAACATTGCCCTGTATTTGGCTCCATCCATCTTCCCATCAACTCTGACCAGCTTCCCTGTCCCTGCTGAAGAGAAGCACCCCAGAGCATGATGCTACCACCACCATATTTGACAGTGGGAATGGTGTGTTCAGAGTGATGTGTAGTGTTAGTTTTCCGCCACTCATAGCGTTTTGCATTTTGGCCAAAAAGTTCAATTTTGGTCTCATCTGACCAGAGCACCTTCTTTCACATGTTTGCTCTGTCCCCCACATGGCTTGTGGCCTGTGAGTTTAGGTGGACGGCCTTGTCTTGGTAGGTTTACAGTTGTGCCATACTCCTTCCATTTCTGAATGATCGCTTGAACAGTGCTCCGTGGGATGTTCAAGGCCTTGAAAATCTTTTTGTAGCCTAAGCCTGCTTTAAATTTCTCAAAAACTTTATGCCTGACCTGTTTGGTGTGTTCTTTGGACTTCTGTAACATTCTGTGGAGATGCAGCTGCGGGCAGTCAGGATGCCCCCGCAGCTGCTTCGGTTTCCTTGTCGGGCGTTGCGCCTGTCTCCCCGGCGTCTAGCACGCTGAGGGGATTGTCAGTGGCTCATAGGGTGGCTTTGTTGCGCGCGCGCGCACAGACAGGACCTTTATGCGGGGAGGAGGCGCGTCAGCTGACCTGCCGGTCGGCTGACGTCAGAGGAGACTGTTAGCAGCTCGGATTGGCTGATTGGCGTGGCCGTGGCCGAGGGGTCTCCTCCGCTTCTTAAGCCTCCGTGAATCACTTGCAAACTGTCTGCTGTTGCGAATGCTTCGTGTGAGCACTCAGACCTTAGATAGTTCTGGTGTGCTTTGATCTGGGAGGAAACCAGGGATTTCACACAAGACTAGGAATTGTTATTACTACTGTTATTATTGCTTGATTATCTGTGTATGACTCTGGCTCTCTTCTGACTACTCTTACGCTATCTGATTCTGTACCTTTGCCCATCTGATCCTGTTGCTGACTTTGCCTGAAATACCTCTAGCCTTCTGCCTGCCGATTCTGTACTGTATGCTCCTGTCTTTTGCCGAACCGATCTGTCTGACCACTCTACTCACCAGTGAGCCCTTGTCACTGGTGAGGTTCCTTACTGATAGTACCCACCAGCTCCTCTGGTGAGGTTCGGCCAAACTAATCAGTATTACTGTTGCACCAAGCACTGTACACTTGCTATTACCTGGTTAGCTATACTTGCATTATTGGTGATTCTGCAGATCACCATATAATCAGGTATAGTGTCTGATTTATTGGTGATACTGCAGATCACACAATAACCAGACTTCTGTTTGCTACACCAATCGTTACAACTTCATAGTGTTGTTGCTCCCAATATTCTCTTAGACAACCTCTGAGGCCATCACAGAGCAGCTGTATTTGTATATACATTAGATTACACACAGGCGCACTCTATTTAGTCATTAGCTCTCATCAGGCAATGTCTATGGACAACTGAATGCACTCAGACCAAAGGGGGCTGAATAATTACACATACCCCACTTTGTAGTTATTGATTTGTAAAAAATGTTTGGAATCATGTATGATTTTTGTTCCACTTCTCACGTGTACACCACTTTGTATTGGTTTTTCACGTGAAATTCCAATAAAATTGATACATGTTTGTGGCAGTAATTTTCAAGGGGGGCGAATACTTTTGCAAACCACTGTATATTGTTTGATCCACAATCAGCCTGCATGTAATCATCTTTACTACTGGCAGACTTGAAAAAAAAAAAACAGACAGCACCAACTGCCATTATCTATAACCACTCCCCCCAACAATGTGATAGGCTAAAAGGTTTTTTTTTTGTTTTTGTTTTTTTAATACACTACTCAAAAAATAAAGGGAACACTTAAACAGCACAATGTAACTCCAAGTCAATCCCATTTCTGTGAAATCAAACTGTCCACTTAGGTAGAGACACTGATTGACAATCAATCAAATGCTGCTGTGCATATGGAATAGACAACAAGTGAACATTGTAAGCAATTAGCAAGACATCCCCAATAAAGGAGTGGTTCTGGTTGATGTTTTGGTCACTTTTGAATGCTGGCAGTGCTTTCACTCTAGTGGTAGCATGAGACGAAGTCCACAATCCACACAAGTGGCTCAGGTAGTGCAGCTCATCCAGGATGGCACATCACTGCGAGCTGTGGCAAGAATTTTTGCTGTGTCTGTCAGTGTAGTGTCCAGAGCATGGAGGCACTACCAGGAGACAGGCCAGTACATCAGGAGATGTGTAGGGCAACAACCCAGCAACAGGACAGCTGCCTCCGCCTTTGTGCACCGAGGAACAGAACCCTGCAAAATGACCTCCAGCGGTCCACAAATGTGCATGTTTCTGCTCATATAGTCAGAAACAGACTCCATGAGGGTGGTATGGGGGCCCGGCATCCACAGGTGGGGGTTGTGCTTACAGCTCAACACCCTGCAGGATGTTTGGCATTTGCAATAGAACACCAAGATTGGCAAATTCGTCACTGGCGCCCTGTGCTGTTCACAGTTGAAAGCAGGTTCACACTGAGCACATGTGACAGAGTCTAGACACGCCATGGAGAACATTTTGCTGCCTGTAACATCCTCCAGCATGACCGTTTGGCAGTGGTCAGTAAAAATGTGGGGTGGCATTTCTTTGGGGCGGCCGCACAGCCTTGCATGTACTCACCAGAGATAGCCTGACTGCAATTGTGTACCGAGATGAGATCCTCAGACCCCTTGTGAGACCATATGCTGGTGCGGTTGGCACTGGGTTCCTCCTAATACAAGACAATGCTAGACACCATGTGGCTGAGGTGTGCCAGCAGTTCCTGCAAGATGAAGGCATTGATACCATGGACTGGCTCGCCCATTCCCCAGACCTGAATCCAATTGAGCACATCTGGCAGGGCCGGGTTTCTGGGAAGGCCACAAAGGCCATGGCCTAGGGCTATCAAATCTGATAAGATCAGAAGGGCGGTAGGACTTGGAGAGAGAAGAGGTCATATGCCGAAGTAAATCATCTCTTCTGGTCCATAGCGTAGCCAGTCAGCGAGCTGAATTCCAGAGTTCCCCAATCCCTGCATCTCTCTCACATTTCCTGGTGTGTTATGACAATCAGCATCTGCTGTCACCTGATGATCCATTCCTCTGTATGATGGACATACAAGTCGATGTAAGAAATACCAGGGATTTACATTACAAAGCAGATAGAACTAAGTTCTGCTGAGTTTTAATGCAGGCATTCATCAGTGAGCTCTGCTAGTTTTTTCACTTTCTCTTTTACAGCTGTGACACTGACCCCAGCAGCTGTTAATTACTCTTTCTTATCTCTACCTACATTTATGGCTTTTTTTCTTCCTAGCCAGCAGTGATCTCTTTGCTACTTCGGTTAAGGGCCTTTTTCCACTATCCTGCGATTTGCGATTTGCTTCTGATCGCAAATCGCAAGGTACATTATACTAATGGAAACTGCAGAAGCAATTTCCATTAGTGCGATCCGATTGCGATCCGATTTTGGTCACAGCGCAATCGTCGTCCTGCCGCGTTTTGTATGCGATTGAGCTGGACTATAATGAGTATAGTAGCTGAATCGCAATCGCATGGTGGAAATTGAAACGCGATTGCGATCGGAATCGCGATCGAAATCGCGATCGCATTTCATAGTGGAAAAGAGCCCTAACTCTTTCCTGACTCATTTCCTGCCCTTCAGCTCTTACCATCTATGAGAACTGCAGAAAAAAATGCTGTTTGCTTCCCTTTCATTGCTAAACTGTAACTGTCACCTGAGCTGTTACTACCTCTGTGCTAGTCTGTATGGTTTGGCATCCTTCCGCTTTCCTGTAGCAGTAGAGCATTGTATCATCTAAGCCATCAGCGAAAGCAGAGAGTTTTGAATCAGGATGATACCATTTATTGGCTTAAAATAAAGAGTATGTTTTCTGCTAATAAGCTTTCTTCATACTTTGTTCCTGTATACTGTCAATATGTTAGAGCACACCACCATATGCACATTCAGCATTCAAAAAAGATACATAGTTTTTTCAGCAAATATATATAAATGTCATTTAGATGCTTTAAAGTGGAGCTGAACTCTTGCACAGGACAGAAGGAAAACATAGAGAAATGCACCCTGTGTGTGTTAGAGAGCCTGTCTAATTCCCCCTCATCTGTGTTTAATCACAAGTTGTAATTTGATCTCTCCCTTGTGTCACCTGACTGCCACAACATCCAGGCTTATGAAAGCACAAGATGTTAACAATATGTCTGCTTCCATGAAAGCAGAAAGTAGACACACTGCTGATTTATTGCAGAATTTGTATCAGCTGTAACAAAGAAATGTTTTTCTTTAAAGGTAATTATGTTTTTGTGTATCTTTTAGAGCAGAGAGGAAGTTCTGAGTTCAGGTCCGCTCTAATTACAACAGAACATCCAAAGTGGGTATTGACAGGATGTTTGCTGCTTACCTGTTCTCTGTTTTGGATTGGCTTCTTTCCATTGAGCTGCCCTGTCACCTGTTTGTGGGTCCGACTGCAGGGAGTCGCACAGAGGACAAAGAAGCAGCGCATGCTCTGGCCACTCACGCTCCCTGTAATTTCCCGCTCCTGCCCAGATGTGAACAGCAACTGAGACAAATACCAGTCATACATTATGGTAATTTCTCAAGTATGCATGCCCAGAACACTATCGGCTGCTGTGCACATTCAGGCAGGAGCGCAAATTACAGGAATTGTGAGAGGACAGAGCATCTACTGATTCTTTGTTGAATGGGGGCACAGCAGCACAACTGAAATGAGCCCATTCAACCAATGATTGCTAGTCAGAGTGTTGGACAGAATATTTTGGGTGGTTGTGGTTGTGTCTGTGTGTGTCTGAGTGTGGGACGCTCGGTGACAGCAGGCCTAGGGCACTGGAAAGTACAAATCTGGCCCTGACATCTGGGACATCATTTCTTGCTCCATCCCACACCACATTGCACCACAGACTGTTTAGGAGTTGGTGGATGCTTTAGTCCAGGTCTGGGAGGAGATCCCTCCAAAGACCTTCCGACACCTCATCAGGAGCATGCCCAGGCATTGTAGGGAGGTCATACAGGCACATGGAGCCCACAAACTACTGAGCCTCATTAAGGACATTTCATCAAAGCTGGATCAGCCTGTAGTGTTTTTTTACACTTTAATTTTGAGTGTGACGCCAAATCCAGACAGCCGTAGCTTGATAAATTTGATTTCCATTGATAATTTTTGTGTAATTTAATTGTCAGCACATTCGACTATGTAACGATGGAGGATGAAGGATGCCTTATATTTATGTTCCCCTTATTTTTTGAGAAGTGCAAATATGCACAAAGGAAGATACTGGTTGCTTGGCAGTTGGAAACAGCTGGTATTTCCCACAATGCACAATGTAGACAGGACCAAACCTAGGCTTGACATCACACTGAGGGAGGGGTTTCACCACAATATCAGCCATACAGACCCCCACCTGATGATCTTTTCAAGAAAAGGTAAAGACTTCTCATGGGAAAAGGGGTATCAGCTACTGATTGAGATGAAGTTCAATCCTTGGTTACAGTCCCTTTTTAATAATATTATTAATTAATTAATCTTATTATTATTATTACTACTACTACTATATTCATTAATACATTATTTGGTCAGTGTTTGCTCATTGTAAAAAAACATTCCTCACCCTGATTTACATTCTGAAATTTGTCACAGGTGGAGACATCTGTAGGCCTGTCAGGTGCATCTCTGCAGAATGTTTGTTTACTAAGAATTCCAAAGCCTGCAAAAATAATGACTGGTCTTCCAAAATGATCAAGGGGGGGGGGGGGTAGTGGGTGCCTTGCATTGCATAATTTACTGCATTCTAGTATATCTGAATACAGTGCCATGTTAATTAGTCTGAGCATGGGTTCAGCATGTGATGTGGTGAGGCAAAGTGGGCTTGGTGCAGAGGCTACTGGGATGCACCATAGGAGGTTGAGAAAGTGTGGTAAAGTTGAAAGCCACAAATGGTTGGGTCTGTCCTTTCAGGTGGTCACATAACCTTATCTCTGAGCACCCCAGCAGATGAGTTTGAGGTAGGTCAATGTGGGCTTCAGATCGATCCCTCTCAGATCATTATCTATCTGATTGATTCACACACTACACACAGATTTTCAATAGATTTCAGTGTGAAATATATTGAAAAATCGGTGCGCCCTGCCTGTCTGGTCCTCAGGTCTTCCAGCACCCCCACTCCCCCCAGGCCATATCTTATGTGAACACTCAGGCCACCTAATGTTTTGCCTCTAGCATTTGTGACGTGATACAGGCACCCTGGGAGAAAAGAGACAGAGAGACTGATTTAAACACCTGGTGTAATCTACTTAATGGCAGAAAACTGGAATACACTTCCACAATGTCTGCTAGGGATTCTGTGTATGATGTGCTTTAAGAATAAGTACATTAATACTTTAAATCCAAGATAACTATATGGGATTCCAAGAATGTCCTAACTGTGATTAGTACTACAGACATACAGTATCTCAGAAAAGTGAGTAGACGTCTCACATTTGTGTAAATATTTTATTATATTATTTTCATGAGACAACACTGAAGATCTGATACAATGTAAGACTGGGAGCATGCTTGCCTGTCTGTTTTCTGTGCACGTTATTCTGCTTGCGTTTTCTGTACACCATGTTGGAAAAGTGTGTGTGTTTTTTTTACAGAGGGTAATGTAATTGAAAGAGAAAATGCAAGCAGTGCTTCAGTGGTGTCAGATTTTTTTTTTCTGCATGGGAAAAACACATTCATGTGTGCTCTAGCCCGTTGATTAACATTGGTTCTTAGTTTTCCTGTGCAGAAAACATTCACAAAAACAGTCATCTGTGCTCCTAACCTTAAAGGGATACTGTAGGGGGGTCAGGGGAAAATGAGTTGAACTTACCCGGGGCTTCTAACGGTCCCCCGCAGACATCCTGTGTTGGCGCAGCCACTCACCGATGCTCCGGCCCCGCCTCCGGTTCACTTCTGGAATTTCAGACTTTAAAGTCTGAAAACCACTGCGCCTGCGTTGCCGTGTCCTCGATCCCGCTGATGTCATCAAGAACGCACAGCGCAGGCCCAGTATGGTCTGTGTCTGCGCAGTACACTCCTGGTGACATCAGCGGGAGCGAGGACACGGGCGTGCAGGCGCAGTGGTTTTCTGACTTTAAAGTCAGAAATTCCAGAAGTGAACCGGAGGCGGGGCCGGAGCATCGGTGAGTGGCTGCGCCAACACAGGATGTCTGCGGGGGACCATTAGAAGCCCTGGGTAAGTTCAGCTCATTTTCCCCCGACCCCCCTACAGTATCCCTTTAAGTAGTCAGTGTACAGCTTGTATACAGTGTACATTTGCTGTCCCATCAAAGTAACACACAGCCATTAATGTCTAACAAAAGTGAGTACACCTAAGTGAAGAATGTCAAAATTCTGCCCAAAGTGTCAATATTTTATGTGCCCACCATTATTTTCCAGAACTGCCTTAACTCTCTGAGGCATGGAGCTCACTAAAGCTTCACAGGTTGCCACTGGAATCCTCTTTCACTCCTCCATGACGAAGCTGATGGATGTTAGTGATCTTGCACTCCACTGCCTTCTGTTTGAAGATGCCCCACAATGTCTGAAGACATGCTTGGCCAGTCCAACACCTTTACCTTTAGTTTCTTTAGCATGGTCATCTTGGAGGTGTTTTTGGCTTTATTATCATGTTGAGATACTGCCCTGTGCCCAAGTTTCCCAAGGGAGGGAATCACAGCACATGTTGGCATCCATGATTCCCTCAATGAACTGTAACTACCCAGTGCTGACAGAACTCATGCAGCCACAAACCATGACACTCCCACCATCATGCTTGACTGTAGGACACACTTGTGTTTGTACTTCTCACCTGGTTGCTGCAACATATGCTTGACAGAATCTGAACCAAATGCAGTTAGGTCCATAAATATTTGGACAGAGAAAACGTTGTTCTAATCTTGGCTCTGTACATTACCACAATGAATTTTAAATTAAACAACTCAGATGCAGCTAAAGTGCAGACTTTCAGCTTTCATCCAGTGGGGTGAACAAAATAATTGCATAAACATGTGAGGCAACTGGAGAATTTTTAATACAAACCCTTCATTTCAGGGATTCAGAAGTAATTGGGCTATTGACTCTAAGGTTATTTTATGGGCAGGTGTGGGCAAGTCTATCGTTACGTCATTATGAATTAAGTAGATAAAAGGCCTGGAGTTGATTTGAGGTGTGGTGCTTGCATGTGGAAGATTTTGCTGTGAACAGACAACATGCGGTCAAAGGAGCTCTCTATGCAGGTGAAAGAAGCCAAGTGGCACAATTCACAGTTTTGTACATCATGAGAAAGAATGCAAGCACTTGTGAACTCAGCAATGCAAAAAGACTTGGACATCCACCAGGGGCGTTTCTAGGGTCCTTGGAGATCGGGGGAACCTGTGAGCACCAGGTGGGGAGGTATACTGCGCGCGCCGTGGCAAAATGGGCGTGTCCATGAGGAGTGGGCGTGGCCATGGGTGGGGCCAAATGTACATGAACTTAGCAGCGGTGTAAGCTACAGATAACGGGCCTGCCCATCGAAATATTGGATGGAGCTCCCTGTCCTTTATTTAGATAATTTACAATCAGTATAGGCATAGATCAAAGATGTATACGCACATACAATTTTGATTGGTCAATCACTGACCCCCAATTTTACCACCCCCGTGCAGTAAGTAGGCCAACAGACAATGAATTTTATGAACAGAGCTAAAATTGGCTAATCAAAATTGTATGTGTGTACCAGGCTTTACAGCTAATACTGTACATACTGAAAGTAGCAGGGATCAGCATACAATACAGCTGGTTTACAATCAGTAAAGGCACAGAGTAACACCTTACACTGTACACACTGGAGGTAAATCAGCAAACAGTGCAGGCACTAGAGAACAGCGTATACTGTACATACTGTAGGCAGCAGAATTCAGCACACTGCAGCTAGCGTGCCAAAAATATGAGGATCACGTTGTGCGGCGTGCTTATCGCGCCGCACCGAAAAATGGGTGGGCCATGGACCAGAATATAGGTGTGGTAACGGGTGGAGAGAAATTTACATGAACCTAGCAATGGTGGGACATTAGATTATGACAGTGGTGGCGAACATTTTGGAGGCCGAGTGCCCAAACTGCAACCCAAAAGTCACTTATCTATCGCAAAGTGGCAACAGCAATTTAAACTAAATACTGTACAAACGTTTTAACTCATACATGAACATTATGGAAAATCCAAGTTGAAAATAAACTGTGAAGATAAACAATTTCATCCATCCTACTCCTGAAAAATTTATTCAATTTTTTAGAACCTCCCAGTTTTATTTTCTGTTTTAAAAAGCTAAAAAGTAGGTTTAATGCTATTGTCTCATATGATAAGGATTAAGCTTTTCCCATAGTCTCGCAGTTAGCAATCATGTGACCCCCAACAAGACAAATTCAGCAATCATGAGGCCCCCGACAAGACAAATTCAGCAATTGTGTGGGCCCCGACATGACAAATTCAGCAATCATGAGGCCCCCGACATGACAAATTCAGCAATCGTGAGGCCCCCGACATGACAAATTCAGCAATCGTGAGGCCCCCAACATGACAAATTTAGCAATCGTGAGGCCCCCAACATGACAAATTCAGCAATCATGAGGCCCCCAACAAATCATGAGGCCCCCAACAAGACAAATTCAGCAATCATGAGGCCTCCAACAAATCATGAGGCCCTCAACAAGACAAATTCAGCAATCATGAGGCCCCCAACAAATGATGAGGCCCCCAACAGGACAAATTCAGCAATCTTGAGGCCCCCAACAAATCATAAGGCTCCCAACAAGACAAATTCAGCAATCATGAGGCCTCCAACAAATCATGAGGCCCCCAACAGGACAAATTCAGCAATCTTGAGGCCCCCGACAAATCATAAGGCTCCCAACAAGACAAATTCAGCAGTCATGAGGCACATAAATAGACAGCATTTCACAAAAATAGGCAGAATGCCCCCTTAATATGGTAGCCCCCCAAGTTAGGTAGTGAGTGACAGGGACCCCCAGGTTAGCTAGTGAGTGACAGGCGCCTCCAGTTAGGTAGTGAGTGACAGGGACCCCGATAGTGAGTGACAGGGAGCCCCTTTAGGTAGTGAGTGAGTGACAGGGAGCCCCTTTAGGTAGTGAGTGAGTGACAGGGAGCCCCTTTAGGTAGTGAGTGAGTGACAGGGAGCCCCTTTAGGCAGTGAGTGAGTGCCAGGGGCCCCTTTAGGCAGTGAGTGCCAGGGAGCCCCTTTAGGCAGTGAGTGCCAGGGAGCCCCTTTATTCAGTGAGTGCCAGGGAGCCCCTTTAGGTAGTGAGTGAGTGCCAGGGAACCCCTTTAGGTAGTGAGTGAGTGCCAGGGAGCCCCTTTAGGTAGTGAGTGAGTGCCAGGGAGCCCCTTTAGGCAGTGAGTGAGTGCCAGGGAGCCCCTTTAGGTAGTGAGTGAGTGCCAGGGAGCCCCTTTAGGCAGTGAGTGAGTGCCAGGGAGCCCCTTCAGGCAGTGAGTGCCAGGGAGCCCCTTTAAGCAGTGAGTGAGTGACAGGGAGCCCCTTTAGGTAGTGAGTGAGTGACAGGGAGGCCCTTTAGGTAGTGAGTGAGTGACAGGGAGGCCCTTTAGGTAGTGAGTGAGTGACAGGGAGCCCCTTTAGGTAGTGAGCGAGCGACAGGGAGCCCCTATTAGGCAGTGAGTGAGTGCCAGGGAGCCCCTTTAGGTAGTGAGTGAGTGCCAGGGAGCCCCTTTAGGTAGTGAGTGAGTGACAGGGAGCCCCCGCCGCCGCCGCTCCCCCTTACCTTGCACTCGCAGACCTCAGGATCAGCGGCGACCCGACCAATACGAGAGGGCGCCGGATGCACCCGTTCTATATGCGGAAGTGATGTCACTTCCGCATATCAGTGCGGGCGCTGGGTCCTAGCGCCCGCACGATTGGTCGCCGCCTGATCGAGGTCTGAGTGACGCGGCGGCGGCGGCGGCTGGAGGGAGCCGCGGACAGAGGGGGTGAGCGGCGTGCGGGCGGCGCCTGTCAGGGACAGGCGCCTGGGTGCAATGCACCCGCCCAGGCGTGGCCCTGCGGGCACCCCTGGGGAAGAGATCCGTGGCACCCCAGGACAGATTGGGGGCACGTGCCCCCCCAAAATAGGGCTAGCGACGCCCACAGTGGTGGTTGATTGCAGAATGATTTGCATGGTGAAGAGAAACCCCTTCACAACAACCAACCAAGTGAACAAAACTCTCCAGGGGTAGGCGTATCAATGCCCAAGTGTACCATAAAGAGAAGACTGCATTAAAGTAAATCTAGATGGTGCACTGAAATCCACTCATAAGCCATAAGAATAGAAAGACCAGATTGGACTTTTGCTAAAGAACATCTAAAAAAAAGACAGCACAGTTCTGGAAAAACATTCTTTAGAGAGATGAAACTAAGATTAATCTCTATTAGAATGATGGCAAGACAAAAGTATGGAGAAGTCATGGAATAGCTCATGATCCAAAGCATACCACATCATCTGTACAACAGTGGAGGCATTGTGATGGTGTAACGATAGGTGTCAGCAACCAGAGAGAGAATCTGATGCTTGGCGATCTGCAGTATCCCCAAGAATACAGATATACCTGATTATTGGGGATCTGCAGAATCGCCAATAATCAGATATGACTAACCTCTAGACACCTGAAAGTGTAAGTGTTTTGGTGCAACAGTAACCTTTGGACCACCGGGTTAGCAGGTGGTCCAATAAGTAGAGAAGACTCTACTGCAGTCAAGGACACCTGGAGAGGGAGTCCCTGACTGATAAGAAACAGTGTCCCCTCTGTAGAGCCAGGGACCCCTGCGGAAAGGCTAGACACCCTGCGGGGGGGGGGGGGGGGGGTGACAGACAGAAGGTCAGGCAGGCCGGGTCGGCAACAGAGAATCAGATATGCAAGGTACCAAATCAGAGATCAGAAAAATAGTCAGGATTGCTATAGGTCATAACAGATAACAAATCAAGGCCTAGTCTGAGGTGTGAGGGCCAAACACCCTGGAACTATGCTAGAGAATAACACAGATGATATACAGTATTCCTAGTCTGGGGTGTGAGGGCCGTGATCTCAACACCCTGGAACTATGCTAGAGAATAACACAGATGATATACAGTATTCCTAGTCTGGGGTGTGAGGGCCGTGATCTCAACACCCTGGAACTATGCTAGAGAATAACACAGATAATATACAGTAACTGGCTAAGTGTGGATTCCCAGGTCCACCTGGTTCCACCACACTGAAGGATCTGACTAAGGTCTGAGTGCTAACACGTAAGCATTCGCAACGCCAGACAACCAGCAACTGAACAGCAGGAGATATATATAGTAAAAGCGCCCCACATCGCCGCCCAGTTCCCATCAACCAATCACTGACTGAGCAGGAATCAGCTGACAACCCTGATCAGCTGATCTTCCTCCTATTGGTATAAAGAGCTTGTCTTGCAGCACGCGCGCGTAGCTCTCCATCTGTGTGCACTACTAGTTCCAGACAGCCCAGACACATGTTGCTGCGGGGAAACCGCCGCACTGGACGCGGAATCCGCCGCCTTACCGTCAGAACACACGGCGGCCCCCACGCTATCCTTCCCATGTGCACCATTAGTTCCAGACAACCCAGACGCATGCCGCCGCAGACAAACCGCCGCGTCAGACGCGGAATCAGCCGCCTTACTGTCAGAACATGCGGCAGCTTTTCCGCTGTTCATCACAGTTTCATGCTGGGTGGGAGATCAACAGCATATGTGACATTATTTATCTTCTTGGCCACTGGAAATGGTCCTATAAATTTAGGACCTAGCTTGGGTGACAATTGTTTCAAGGCCAAATGACGAGTGGATACCCACACCAGATCTCCAGGGGAAAATCTCCACTCTACAGACCGATGTTTATCTGCCTGCTTCTTCTGGGTTTGGAAAGCTTTCCCTAGGTTCCTCTTAACCATTCCCCAAATCTCTTTCAAGGCCTTCTGCCAGTCCTCCAGAGCTGGAAAAGGAGTTGATGCGACTGGCAAAGGAGCAAACTTGGGTGATCTCCCTGACACCACTTGAAAAGGTGAATACCCAGAAGAAGAGCTCTTCAGATTGTTGTGCGCAAACTCTGCAAACGGCAAAAATTTTACCCAATCGGTTTGCGCATCAGCAACATAGCACCTGAGAAATTGTTCCAGGGATTGGTTAACTCTCTCGGTCTGGCCGTTGGTCTGAGGGTGGTAGCCTGATGAGAATGCGAGTTCCATGTCTAATTGATGGCAAAAGGCCCTCCAGAATTTCGAAACAAATTGGACTCCCCGATCTGACACTACATTCTCCAGACTGCCATGCAGCCGGAAGATATGCTGGATGAAGAGATCAGCTAGTTCCTGGGCCGAGGAGAGTCCTTTCAGAGGGATAAAGTGCGCCATCTTACTGAAACGATCCACTACCACCCAAATGACCGACTTGCCTTCAGACCGAGGGAGTTCACCCACAAAATCCATGGAAATATGAGTCCAAGGTTCATTGGGGACTGGCAAAGACTGTAATGTGCCCACGGGGGCCTGACGAGAGGGCTTACTCCTTGCACAGATCGTGCACTCCCTTACAAATTCCTTACAATCAGACACCAAACTAGGCCACCAGGCACATCTAGCCAGTAGATCCTGAGTTCTGGTGGCTCCAGGATGACCGGCATTCTTGTGAGAATGAAAAAACAGTAGAATTTGTAACCGAAAGGGCAGTGGCACAAACATGACCCCCTCTGGCTTCCCCTCTGGAACATCCTGTTGATAGGGACTCAAAGTGGTTGCCCAATCTCTCCAAGTCTCAGTGGCTGCCAGGACTACCTTTGGGGGCAGGATAGTCTCCGGATCAACAGACTGCACTGACTCGGGCTCAAAACACCTAGAGAGCGCATCGGCCTTGATATTCTTACTTCCGGGAGTATACGTGATTATAAATCTAAATCTAGCAAAAAACAGGGACCACCGGGCCTGCCGGGGGCTAAGTCTCTTAGCCCCCTCGATATACTCCAAATTCTTATGGTCTGTGTAAACCGTGATAACATGTTCTGCACCCTCCAGCCAGTGTCGCCATTCCTCAAAAGCTAATTTGATGGCTAGGAGCTCCCGGTTGCCAATGTCATAATTTTTCTCGGCAGGTGAAAATCTGCGAGAAAAGTAAGCGCATGGATGTAGCTTGCCCTGCAATCCTGACCTCTGTGACAACACCGCTCCTACCCCCACCTCTTAGGCATCAACCTCCACAATGAAGGGAAAGGCGACGTCAACATGCCTCTGTATTGGGGCAGAACAGAACAACTTCTTTAGAGTCGAGAAGGCCGCATGAGCCTCAGGTGACCAATGATGAGTATCAGCCCCTTTCTTAGTGAGACTGGTGAGAGGGGAGATGATGGTAGAGTACCCTTTAATAAATTTTCTGTAGTAATTGGCAAACCCCAGGAACCTCTGGAGTGCCTTCAGCCCCACGGGCTGAGGCCAGTCCAGGACAGCCGAAACCTTCCCTGGGTCCATCGAGAGACCAGAAGTGGAGATGATGTAACCTAGGAAGGCTACCGACTCTACCTCAAAGAGGCATTTCTCTAGTTTGGCATACAGCTGATTCTGTCGTAACCTCTCCAATACCCATCTGACATGCTTGCGATGTGCAGCGAGGTTGGACGAAAAGATTAGTATATCGTCCAAATAAACCAGAACAAACTTCCCCAACACTTCCCTGAAAACTTCATTGAATAACTCCTGGAAGACAGCGGGCGCATTGCACAACCCGAAGGGCATCACCAGGTATTCGTAATGCCCAACGGGTGTGTTAAAGGCCGTCTTCCATTCGTCTCCATCTCTGATGCGAACCAGATTGTATGCACCCCTGAGATCTAGCTTAGAAAAAATCTTGGCGTTGGTCACCTGTGTGAATAAATCGTCAATCAATGGTAAAGGGTAGCGATTTTTCACAGTGATCTTATTCAGTCCTCTGTAATCAATACAGGGGCGAAGACCTCCGTCTTTTTTCTTCACAAAAAAAACCCCTGCTCCTGCTGGTGACCGAGAGGAACGTATGAACCCTTTCGCCAAGTTTTCCCTGATGTATTCCTGCATAGCTAGCTTCTCTGGCCCAGATAGATTATAAAGATGACCTCTGGGCGGCATACAACCAGATCTCAGATCGATAGGACAATCAAAGGCACGATGAGGGGGAAGTTTGTCTGCTGACTTTGGGCAAAAGACATCAGCAAATTCTGCGTATTGTCTTGGTACACCTTCAACCTGAACGTTGGTATTACCCTGGGTTACTTTTGCTAAACAATGATGATCACAGTGGGACGACCAGCTCGTTAGCTGACCCGTAACCCAGTCTATCTGAGGTGAGTGGATTTGTAACCAGGGCATGCCAAGAATGACGGTAGAGGTTGCCATATGCAAGACCAGAAATTGCAAACTCTCCCCATGTAAGACCCCCACCTTGAGATGCACATTAGGAGTCTGGGACAAGGGGTGGTTACTCTGCAGAGGAGAATCATCTACCGCAGTGACCAAGATTGGTTGATTCAAGGGAAGCATTGGTATACCCAAACTTTTAGCAAACTCGTAATCGATAAAATTAGCTGCTGAACCAGAATGAATAAAGGCTTCCGTAGAAGCAGTCTGACCCTCCCATGTGACCGAACAAGGGAGTAACAGGCGATCATTATGTAGAGGTAAAGACTGCGCGCCCAGGGTATTACCTCTGACTACACCTAGGTGGCAGCGTTTCCCGACTTCTTGGGACAGTTTCGCACTACATGACCCCCCTCTGCACAGTATAGACAAAGCTGCTCTGTCTTCCTACGATTCCTCTCTGAACGAGTTAATTTGTAGTGACCAATTTGCATTGGCTCAGGTGGCGGTGAGGTAGGTGGAGATGTGGCATAGGAGACATATCTAACCCTGTCTTTACCACGGGTTTGCTTTTGGTATCGTAACCGATGATCCACACGCACTGCCAGAGAGATTGCTTCCTCAAGTGTCTTAGGTTCAGGGTATCCCAACATCAACCCCGAAACTGCGTCTGACAACCCCGATAAAAAACAATCTAGTAGTGCAAAAGCCCCCCACCTAGCCGAGACTGACCACTTCCTGAACTCAGCTGCATAGACCTCCACTGGATCCTTGCCTTGACGCAAGGTCTTAAGCTTCCGCTCAGAGGTAGACGCAATGTCTGGGTCATCATAAATTATGGCCATGGACTTAAAAAAGTCTACGACTGACCCAAGTGCTTCATGCCCTGTTGGTAAATTATACGCCCAGGTTTGAGCATCCCCTGAGAGTAAGGTTTTGATAAAGGTAATTCTCTGTGCCTCTGTCCCTGACAGATTAGGCCTCAATTCAAAATATGACATCACACGATTCTTAAAATTCTGAAAGTCAGATCTATGGCCAGAAAACTTTTCCGGTACAGACATTCTCAAGTCTGTGACTGAAGGGGATCGCACCGAATTGACAGTCGTCTGTAGGACTTGTAGTGACCCAGATAAAGCAGAGATCTGGGCCTGCTGACCGTCCATCACTCTGATGAGATTTTCCACCGAGGTGGTGAGTGTGTCCAGACGAGTGCTAAGTGCTTCCATATTGTTTTGGTCTGGCGTTCTGTAACGATAGGTGTCAGCAACCAGAGAGAGAATCTGATCCTTGGCGATCTGCAGTATCCCCAAGAATACAGATATACCTGATTATTGGGAATCTGCAGAATCGCCAATAATCAGATATGACTAACCTCTAGACACCTGAGAGTGTAAGTGTTTTGGTGCAACAGTAACCTTTGGACCACCGGGGTAGCAGGTGGTCCAATAAGTAGAGAAGACTCTACTGCAGTCAAGGACACCTGGAGAGGGAGTCCCTGACTGATAAGAAACAGTGTCCCCTCTGTAGAGCCGCGGACCCCTGCGGAAAGGCTAGACACCCTGCGGGCGGGTGACAGCCAGAAGGTCAGGCAGGCCGGGTCGGCAACACAGAATCAGATATGCAAGGTACCAAATCAGAGATCAGAAGAATAGTCAGGAACGCTATAGGTCATAACAGATAACAGAACAAGGCCTAGTCTGAGGTGTGAGGTCCGTGATCTCAACACCCTGGAACTATGCTAAAGAATAACACAGATGATAAACAGTATTCCTAGTCTGAGGTGTGAGGGCCGTGATCTCAACACCCTGGAACTATGCTAGAGAATAACACAGATGATATACAGTAGTCCTAGTCTGGGGTGTGAGGGCCGTGATCTCAACACCCTGGAACTATGCTAGAGAATAACACAGATGATATACAGTATTCCTAGTCTGGGGTGTGAGGGCCGTGATCTCAACACCCGGGAACTATGCTAGAGAATAACACAGATAATATACAGTAACTGGCTAAGTGTGGATTCCCAGGTCCACCTGGTTCCACCACACTGAAGGATCTGACTAAGGTCTGAGTGCTAATACGTAAGCATTTGCAACGCCAGACGACCAGCAACTGAACAGCAGGAGATATATATAGTAAAAGTGCCCCACAGCGCCGCCCAGTTCCCATCAACCAATCACTGACTGAGCAGGAATCAGCTGACCGCCCTGATCAGCTGATCTTCCTCCTATTGGTATAAAGAGCTTGTCTTGCAGCGCGCGCGCGTAGCTCTCCATCTGTGTACACTACTAGTTCCAGACAGCCCAGACACATGTTGCTGCGGGGAAACCGCCGCACTGGACGCGTAATCCGCCGCCTTACCGTCAGAACACACGGCGGCCCCCACGCCATCCTTCCCATGTGCACCATTAGTTCCAGACAACCCAGACGCATGCCGACGCGGACAAACCGCCGCGTCAGACGCGGAATCAGCCGCCTTACTGTCAGAACACACAGCGGCTTTTCCGCTATTCATCACAGATGGCTTGGGCGTGCCTAGCTGGCAGTTGTACTGGGTCACTAGTGTTTATTGATCATGTGACACAGGACAGAAGCAGCCAAATGAATTCTGAGGTGGCAAGAGCTCAAATCCAGCTAAATGCAGTAAATTAAAATCTGAACCAACGAGGTATGTAGTCATGGCACATTTCATTCTGTGTTCCAAAAAACGTCCTTCACTCCCAGAGTCCAAGGAATAGGTTAGCTATGGAAAGGCATATTTCACTCTCACTATTTCTCCTGAAATAGCTCTTTTTAAGTATCCTGCCAATTCTAGACATAACTGCTCTTCCTGGAGGTTTGTTTAAGTATTTATGTACCTCATTCTGTTTGTTTTAATTCAAAAGATCCATTAGGCCATTGGAGGTTTGTGTATCTATGGAATTTATTTGTTATAGTAAAACAGTGTTCCATTTGTTTCTCGAGAACCAAAGGCATTAAGTTCATTTTGTCCCACACCATCCTCTTCCTCTTGACCTGGGGCATGTCTCTGCAAATGTTGCACAACCTTTCTCTGATATCTATGGTTCCCCTCTTTTGGTTCTGTGTCTGTCTGTTGTGCTGACAACACTGACTGATGGAGTGTTATCTCTTTGGCCTGGTTGGCTATTTCTTATGCTGGGTACCCACAATGCGATTTCCCGTTTGATCCGCGGGATCGATCGATTATTTCCGACATGTTCGATCCATACAGCCGTCGATTTTGCATACTTAACATGCAAAATCGATGGCTGTATGGATCGAAACCCGATCTAAAATGTCGGAAATAATCGATCAATCCCGCGGATTGAGTGGGAAATCACATCGTGTGTACCCAGCATTTCATACAATTTTCTGTTAGATTTTTCTGTTAGATTTTCTGTTAGATTATTTTCTGTAAAGTACTGGTAGAGACTGGTCATTATCTCTGGTGCATTGTCTTCTGGTTATCTCCTGCTGAGTAGAACAATGCCTAATTGTTGGGCACATAGATGGTTAGATAGATAATTTCCAACATGTTGGAAATTATCTATCTGGCAGGTAAATCTAACAGAAAATCTAAAAGTGCCCATACACCTACTCGAATTACCGCCGATATACAGCAGATTCGATCACTGTGATCGAACCTGCTGTGAAATCGATACGCACACGCTGACCGATCGACCGATTTCCGTCCGAAATTGATCGATCCTTTCGATCTGTCCATGCAGAAAATTTCTCTCGATCACCAGCGGGTTGGGAGTGTGTCGATAGCGGCGTTCGAATGTCTGACGACTGACACTAGCGGCAATATATTACCTGATCCGGCCGGCGCGTGTCCCTGCAGTCTCTTCTCCGCTCTGGGCTCTGGCTTCATTTTACTTCCTGTCGGGGGAAGTTTAAACAGTAGAGCGCCCTCTACTGTTTAAACTTCCCCCAAAAGGAAGTAAAGTGAAGCCAGAACCCAGAGCGGAGAAGAGACAGCGGAGATCGGGGGACTCGCGCCGGCTAAATCAGGTAATGTATGCTGGGGGCGGTGGCAGTGGCAGCTCCACAGATTGTGAATCGATTTCATAGTGAAATCAATTCACAATCTGTTTGCAGTGTGGGCAGCCAATAGATCCCTCTCTGATCAGATTAGATCACAGAGGGATCTATCTGCTGGTCGATCTGGTGACAATCGACCAGTGTATGGCTGCCTTTACAGAAAATTGTATAGTTTATATTAGGCATATGGATACCTTTCTTCTTATACTGTTCTAAACTATGTATGTTCCAGCATAATTTCAGATACTGCTTATATAAATCTCGGTATTGTCTGAAAAGATATTTTGGCCCATATGAAACTCACTTTTTACCTGAATTTTCTCCTACGTGATATTTTTACAACTTGTAAAATAAAAATAATTTTGATAGTATTTTTTAACTACTTTTTGGTGCTTTTTTAATTGCAAAGTGCTAAAAGGTTATTTTAAAGAGAAGATGAAAACAAATATCTCATAGGAGAAAAAAATAATTGCATATGGGCCTTTGTATCTTAAGGTATCATGGAATTGGTGGTGCTAGTCTCCCCCTCCAATTGCTTTAGTCTTATATTCCAGCCAGCTTCAATAGTATTTATCAGCTTTTCCATAATAAAATTATAAGATAATCACAACTATCAAACTTGGTTAGTGCAATCGTTTGATTGTGCTAGCACTAAAAAAGGGCGATTTCAAGCAAGGAAATGTGCTGCACCAATCAAATTACTTCAACATGTGATATGCCATTGAGAATGTAATGCATTCAGAAAAGAAAAAAGAATGTCTCATCAGTATCTTCTGTTGTGTAAATGTATAACAATATTTATTAAATCAAACAAGTATAAAACCACTTAAAATGACAGTAAACCATATTCTCCCCTGATTTACCTTAATAGCCAGTAAGGACCTCTATACAATGATGTACTTTGGATAGGTTCAACATTGAACTCCCCTAGTACTGAATCCAGCTTCTAGAAAGTGCTTGTATTAGTGATATAGAATATACAATCATATTACCCATTGAATGCAAAAATAGTGAATAAATTGCATATGAGACATTTAAATGGCATCAACACATCTATAAATCTCCAAAACCATAAAGAGCGACAACTGATGCTGGATACAATAGATATAATAATAATAATAATACAGGTGCATAAGGTGCAAACTAACATGCAAGGAGATACTACACCGGGCACAGGGTACTAAGTTCCGAGGTCTGCAGAACACGGGAGGAACAAGAGGGTAAGAAGCGCACATTAAATAAAAGTTCAAGGAAGAGAGCATGCCGTGTGAAGCCAAAATTTCAGTTTTCATTTCTTCACCAAAATATCGAATATAACAATGTTTTTTATTGTTTTTTTCATGAATATCTGTCACAAACCTGAACGGATACACAGGGTGTGACCATAGTTTTCAGCGATACAAAACAGGGACCAAGGAATAAGGTTTAAGGCTCCCTGCACACTGCAAGCAATTCCGATTTTTAATCGTTTTTTACATCCGATTTCGATTTTTAATCATTACTGCATGCTGCGTTTTTTCCTGTTTTTCTGTTGATTGCATTCATGGAAAATCGTAATTGCAAATCGGAAACGGAATCAGAATCGCAAAACGGATTTGCACTGTGCAGGGAGCCTTATTATGACCAGATAGTGTATACAACTGACTAAGCAAATATAATGCAAACCACATGCGCAGCAAGCTAAGTACAGACAATCCGGGAGAGCAGTGAACAAATATATACAACACCCTGATTATCTATCTTCAAATGCACAATAATATATACAGACATAACAACCAGGGCCGTTTCTTGGAGGGGGGGAGGATATAACCAACTGGTGATGTGTGGTGCAGCTAAATGTAAGAAGAAGATTACCAGCTCAATCACCTTCCTTGACTCCTCCTAGGCTGCCTGCATCAGACGTCAAGTCATTATTACGTCATCACCGTGTGATGACACCTGATGTCCTGTAGTGGTACTGCAGGCTGTCAGTGTGCGGCGCCCATGGAGGAGTCGGCTTTCCGGACTCTCTTTGCCGGTGTGTTTTCCTGGATCTTGCTTCTTCCTGGATGAGCGCCTGGCCACTAGTAAGTTTTCAGATCTACTTGTGACCTGTGGCTGTGAGACTGTCCCTAAAGAGTAAGGGTTCGCGAGTCTACGGGGGTGGAGGGGAGGGTGGAGCAATTTTTACGCCCTCGCCCTGTGTGCAATTTAGCCTAGAAACTGCCCTGATAACAACATACAAATATATACAATCAAACGCAGTACCAAAGGATCAGGCAGAATATCGGAATCAGCAGGAGAGCAAGGTCAGTAACAAGTAAGGCAAAGATAAGGCAATCTCACGGTAAGGACCCTTACCTATATACAGTACCTACCTATTGGTAAGGGTCCTTACTTTACCTATAGGTAGGTATAGGTAAAGTAGGGACCCTTAGCATAATGGGAAAACTTCATCCCTGATGTAAGGATCTAGTACAGAATGTTATTGCATGCAATCCATGTTGGAAGCTGATGTCCCCTTTCTTCAATTGCATAATCTTGCAACCTAGTTGTTTTTAATTGTTCTAGTGTTGAAGCTTGATGTGAGTGTCATGAGCACAGAGGGGTTAATGATTCATTAAAATCATACATACACACACACACACACACACACACAATGGACTTGATTCACAAAAGAGTGCTAACTGTTAGCACGGCCGTTTTTGCATGAATTTTCGCATTGCGCGCGATCGCGAATTTTCGCGCAAAACACTAACATTTTCGCGCGCAAATGTGAATTTTCACACAAAAACGATATCGAATACACGCAAAAGTTCGCGTTTGCGCGTGAAAACGTTATCGTTTTGCGTGAAAATTCACAATCGCGCGCAATGTGAAAATTCGCGCAAAAACGGCCGTGCTAACAATTAGCACTCTTTTAAGAATCAAGCCCAATCACTCTATATTTTAGTTCAGGGGTTATATCACCCAGCGATACAGAGACATTTAGCTATTGGTGCATATGCTGCCGGGAGTTAAGCTTTACATTATGAAACCTCCAGGTCTTTACTTTGGCTGTCACAGTGCACTGTTCCATATTGAGTCATATTTTTTCCTTAGCTATGATAACGCCTTATTTTGGAAGTAGAATGCCAGTTCTGTCATTTCTAGTGGATATTCCTTGTTTTTCATCCTTTTGCATTTCAAAAGAATTTTTGTTTAGATAGAGATGAACGTGGCTGTCAACCTGTGAAAATGGCAGTGAATTTTCAAAGTGAAAACCCCCGACAACATCAAGGAGAATATGTAATCAGCTTGTGATGCTGTCTGCTTTTATTTAAATAGAAGCCATCATCTTGTGATTAGCTTATTTTTGCGAGACGAGAGATGTTTCTGTGGATATTTTATTTATTCAGTTGCATATTTTTTTTATCCAGATTTCACATAGACATCGATTTTTTCTGGGTTCTTCCATTGTCTAGAGTCACAGAGTGTGTGTTATATAGAGAAAACCAGTTTTGAGTGGCAGCACTTGTCCATGAATTATTATATTGCTGGCTTGGTTATAGAAATATATTTAGCTTCAGATTCAATATTGATAGTTTAATAGAAAACCCGAAAGATCAATACATTGGACTCAAAAACTGGCTGTCTTCAATTGGGTTACCTTTGGTAACTGTGTCCCTAGGCATCAGCCACTTTATATTTTGATTATGTAGTGGTGTCCCTGACCCTGGTTTGAGGTTTAACAAAGCAATAGAAGAAACGTGTGTGCTGGAGTGTGATTGGTGATGGTGTTTGGGAATCACTGTGTTTTAACCACTTTACCCCCCGCGGTACGAATTTCTCAGTCCCTTTGTTCCCCCCTAAAAAACCAAGGGACAGAGAAACCCGTACCTTCCGCGCTACCGACGCTGTCCGAGCTCCCGCCGCTCGTGCACACCGCCGCCCGCTCGTCTGGAGATCACTGAACGGGAAAATCCATTCCCGTTCGTTGATCTAAGCCCCCGCAATGATCCGCTGCTTCTATTAGAAACAGCGCGATCATTGTGATGTTCCCAGCCTCGTACTGCTTCCTGTAAGCGTCCTTCCGGACGCTTACAGGTCGCATGTAAACAAACTCACTGTGGCCCTCTTGTGGCCAAATAGTAAAACTACACCTTAAAGCATTTTACATATACAAATACATTAGTTTTCCACAATAAATGAACTCATTACCTCCCACAGTCCCCAATTTTTATTTTTTTTTGTAATTAAAAATAAATAAATATATACAATAAAAAAAAAACATAAATAGTTACCTTAGGGACTGAACTTTTTAAATATTTATGTCAAGAGGGTATAACACTGTTACTTTATAAACTTTGGGCTTGTAATTAGGGATGGATGCAAAACTGAAAAAAATGCACCTTTATTTCCAAATAAAATATTGGCGCCAAACATTGTGATAGGGACATAATTTAAACGGTTTTATAACCGGGACAAATGGGCAAATACATTTCATGGATTTTAATTACAGTAGCATGCATTATTTAAAAACTATAATGGCCGAAAACTGAAAAATAATAATTTTTCCCAAATGTTTTCCTATTTTCCCATTAAAACACATTTAGAATAAAATAATTCATAATGGCATAATGTCCCACCTAAGGCCCCGTTCACACTTGCGGTTTTGCAAAAACCGCACCGGATGTCCGGACCGCACCGGAGCCGGATCGGACCTGAACCGTACGGTTCCTGTCCGGATCCGGTCCGGATCCGGTCCGGTTGCATACGGTTTCCGTGCGGTATGAACACGGTTGCGGTCCGGATCCGGATTCTTAAAGAGATAACAACCTGTATAAATACCTGGGGTTCTGGGAGGTCAGCAGAAGCTCTGGGGTCATTGTTGGAGACAGCTGGACGTGTGGAGACCATCCTTGGATACAGAGACAGCAGTTGGGACCATGGATCCAGTCATTTTTTACGCTTATTACCTGGGAATTCTCTCCTTCCTGTTGTTTACCTACTACTATGTGGGGAGAAGGCGTGCTCCTCGCAGGAGATGGTGGGTGCACCCTCTACTAGCCAGGAGGCAGAGGAAGGGAGAGTTCCAGGCCCTCTACCGGGACCTCAGACGACACCCACAGAAGTTCTACAGCTACACTCGGATGTCTATTCCCCTGTAAGTATATAGGCCTAAATACACCAACCCCCACCATTCCTAAACACCCCACCCTCACCCCCACAACACCTCATCCCTGTATACCTAGCTAAACACACCACCCTGACCCCCACACCCCTGTATACCTAGCTATACACTACACCCCCACCCTCCACAACACTCCCAAACCTCTGTAAACACACCTCCCCCATCCTCCACCCAACACCTTGTCCCACAACATACTTTACAGCTTCTTCCTTTACATCTCCTGACAGGTTTGATACCCTTTTGGAGATGGTGAAGGATGACCTTAGGAAGAAGGATACCACGTTCAGGAGAGCAGTCACACCACAAGAACAACTACTCATCACACTGAGGTATGTAAAAACAAATTTTTTTTTTGCAAAAACAACCACTTTCCAACATGGAAACATTCTTCCAACATGGAAGACAAAAAAATAACATATCTATGGTATAGCCCGGTCAGTTTTAAGGAACACCAACCACCAACTTTGTGCTGGAAGAGTTGCAGGGCATAGCTGCCCAAGTGTCTTTCGGGGACACCAGGCCCTAATAAATTGAAGTGCTTTAAAAACCTAACCACTGGCACAGGACCCTCTGAGCCATGGGTGAAGGACACAGGTCAGTGAAAAGGCTAGGCCTCTCACCGACCAGTCAAGGTGTCCTTCATCCATGGTTCAAAGGGTCTTGTGCAAGTGGTTAGGAACAAGAACAAAGTGAGGAGCAAGAGGAACCGATGGCAGAGGTGCATGACTACAGGTGCAGTGCAACAGGCACAAGGTTGTGACCCAGGCAGTGTCTTTCGGGGACACCAGGCCCTAAAATTGAAGTGCTTTAAAAACCTAACCACTGGCACAGGACCCTCTGAGCCATGGGTGAAGGACACAGGTCAGTGAAAAGGCTAGGCCTCTCACCGACCAGTCAAGGTGTCCTTCATCCATGGTTCAAAGGGTCTTGTGCAAGTGGTTAGGAACAAGAACAAAGTGAGGAGCAAGAGGAACCGATGGCAGAGGTGCATGACTACAGGTGCAGTGCAACAGGCACAAGGTTGTGACCCAGGCAGTGTCTTTCGGGGACACCAGGCCCTAAAATTGAAGTGCTTTAAAAACCTAACCACTGGCACAGGACCCTCTGAGCCATGGGTGAAGGACACAGGTCAGTGAAAAGGCTAGGCCTCTCACCGACCAGTCAAGGTGTCCTTCATCCATGGTTCAAAGGGTCTTGTGCAAGTGGTTAGGAACAAGAACAAAGTGAGGAGCAAGAGGAACCGATGGCAGAGGTGCATGACTACAGGTGCAGTGCAACAGGCACAAGGTTGTGACCCAGGCAGTGTCTTTCGGGGACACCAGGCCCTAAAATTGAAGTGCTTTAAAAACCTAACCACTGGCACAGGACCCTCTGAGCCATGGGTGAAGGACACAGGTCAGTGAAAAGGCTAGGCCTCTCACCGACCAGTCAAGGTGTCCTTCTTCCATGGTTCAAAGGGTCTTGTGCAAGTGGTTAGGAACAAGAACAAAGTGAGGAGCAAGAGGAACCGATGGCAGAGGAGCAGGACTACAGGTGCAGTGCAACAGGCACAAGGTTGTGACCCAGGTAGTGTCTTTCGGGGACACCAGGCCCTAAAATTGAAGTGCTTTAAAAACCTAACCACTGGCACAGGACCCTCTGAGCCATGGGTGAAGGACACAGGTCAGTGAAAAGGCTAGGCCTCTTACCGACCAGTCAAGGTGTCCTTCATCCATGGTTCAAAGGGTCTTGTGCAAGTGGTTAGGAACAAGAACAAAGTGAGGAGCAAGAGGAACCGATGGCAGAGGAGCAGGACTACAGGTGCAGTGCAACAGGCACAAGGTTGTGACCCAGGTAGTGTCTTTCGGGGACACCAGGCCCTAAAATTGAAGTGCTTTAAAAACCTAACCACTGGCACAGGACCCTCTGAGCCATGGGTGAAGGACACAGGTCAGTGAAAAGGCTAGGCCTCTCACCGACCAGTCAAGGTGTCCTTCATCCATGGTTCAAAGGGTCTTGTGCAAGTGGTTAGGAACAAGAACAAAGTGAGGAGCAAGAGGAACCGATGGCAGAGGAGCAGGACTACAGGTGCAGTGCAACAGGCACAAGGTTGTGACCCAGGTAGTGTCTTTCGGGGACACCAGGCCCTAAAATTGAAGTGCTTTAAAAACCTAACCACTGGCACAGGACCCTCTGAGCCATGGGTGAAGGACACAGGTCAGTGAAAAGGCTAGGCCTCTCACCGACCAGTCAAGGTGTCCTTCATCCATGGTTCAAAGGGTCTTGTGCAAGTGGTTAGGAACAAGAACAAAGTGAGGAGCAAGAGGAACCGATGGCAGAGGAGCAGGACTACAGGTGCAGTGCAACAGGCACAAGGTTGTGACCCAGGTAGTGTCTTTCGGGGACACCAGGCCCTAAATTATTAGTGCTTCCCAAAACCTAACCACTGGCACAGGACCCTCTGAGCCATGGATGAAGGACACAGGTCAGTGAAAAGGCTAGGCCTCTCACCGACCAGTGAAGGTGTCCTTCACCCATGGCTCCAAGGGTCTTGTGCAAGTGATTAGGAACAACAAAGTAAGGAACAAGAGGAATCAAAGGCACAGGTGCAGGACTACAGGTGCAGTGCAACAGGCACAAGGTTGTGACCCAGGTAGTGTCTTTCGGGGACACCAGGCCCTAAAGTTCAAGTCCAGCAAAACCAAAAGTTCCCCGACATGGTCATCTGAACACCTCTGAACCTTGGTTGAAGGAGATGGGGCAGGGAAAAGGTTGGGCTAAAAAGCCCTGTGATGGTATCCTTCCTCCGAGGATCGGAGGTATTCAGAGGAGCATGTCCAGGAACAATTTGACTTTTTTTTTCAAATTGTATCGGCACCACTACTAGAAAAGGTGGGAGTTGCTGCCTGGAAATCTGGACTCTCTTGGGTGCTGGTCGTGGATGAGCTGGACCCTGACAGCGGTGGCCCATATTGACTGCCTCTGTAGCCGGTGTACATCTGTGATGATTGCCAGGTGGGCACCGCTGTTGGTTGTGGGGGTCTAAAAATTGGTGGTTGCAATAATGGCGTGTCCATGTGCTGTTTAATCACCTCCAGCAAATTGGAATGGCACGCCATCAGGTTTTGGGAAGGCACCTTTTCCAAATATGGTATTAGAGACATCACAGTGTGAAAACACGGGTGTGCCTGCAATTTCAGTAGTTCCTTGCTTTGTTGATGCATTTGCTGCATCATGTTCTGCAGCTGGCCCACCGACTGATGATGCTGCGCACGCAGTTGGTCGATTTCTCCTCTGTGCATCTCATGCATCATTTTAAGCTCGTCCCTGTAGTGCCCATGTACAGCGTCGAGCTCACATTGCAGTGAAGTGATGTGGGACTTGTACTGCTCCATGATATGGCCCCTGTCCTCATCTTGCAACTGCCGGGTTATGAGAGTTTGGTGGCTCTGAAGAATCCCGAGAAGTCCGGAGACAGCCCCGGACATCTCGGACTCTGTCTCTCTCCTTGTTGGGGGGAGGGTACCTCGACGCCTCACTGGTGTGGTGGTCCTCACTGGTGGTGTGGCAGCATCTTCCCGTCCTCTGGCCTGTGTCGGGGTTGCCCTGCGCGCTGGTTGTGCTGCAGTCTCTCGGTGCTCCTCACTTTGTTCTTGTTCCCCTGGAGCTTCCATAGCGGTCGATTGTGGAGGTGCAGCTTCTTCCACACTCGGTCCTGCAACCTCAACATCCAAGCTCTCTTCTGCCAAGTCATCATCAAAGGAGAGAGCTGGGATTAAGGACTCCCTCCTCCTACTCCTCTCCTCGGGGCAATAGGTTACATCGGCGACGTCATCATCCACCAAGCTCTCCTCACTGCTGAACCGTGCCTCCTGGGTCGGTTCCTCTTGCTCCAAATTGTCTTCAGTCCTGTAGATAAAAACAATATTTATTGGTGTGCCAAACAGCATGTGGCGTCAATTCACAGAGCTAGCAAACACTAGCAAACACTTTATCAACCGTTTCTACCCAACATTTGATAAAGCTTGTGAGAAAAGTTCGCTAGCCATGGGAATTGAGGCCAGTTTATAGCAATACATGGCCGAAGTCATGGTAGTAAATGAGCTCTCAGTTCCTGCCCACAGTAGTGGTACTTACAGTCTAGGTTCCAGGCTTGCATTGATGAAAGACAATTGCTTGGCAAATTGGTAGTCTTTTTGTCGCCTTCCCCCGCCACTGCCACTTCGTTCGGCAAGTTTTTTCTTCCGTAGCCATTTCACGTATGCATCACGTATATTGCGCCACCTTGTCTTGAACCTTTCTCCTGTAACGACATGAAAAATTGATTTCGATTATTTCTCTTGTAGGTACATCGCAACTGGACAAACATATACATCGCTACATGTCACATTTCGTATTGGGAAGAGCACGGTGGCAGGCATCGTCGTGAGGACTTCGAGGATCCTTTGGACGCGACTGAGGGCCAGATACATGCCTGTGCCGGACACCACGAAATGGGAGGAGATCGCCCAGGGCTTCTGGACCGAGTGCAAGTTTCCTAATTGTGTTGGCGCACTGGATGGGAAACACATCCGGATTCAGAAACCCGTGGGGAGTGGCAGCCATTATTTCAACTATAAAAAATACTTCAGCATTGTTCTAATGGCAGTGGCAGATGCGGACTACAAGTTTGTGTACGTGGATGTGGGGTCGTACGGTAGTTCCAATGACTCTGGAATTTTCCAGCGTACGACCCTTTGCCGGCTGATGGAGGAAGGCAGACTGCGTCTCCCCCGTGACAGACCCTGGCCTGGGACAAGGGCACCGGCCTACCCCTATGTGTTTGTGGGGGACGAGGCCTTCGCCCTGTCCGACCATGTAATGCGTCCGTACCCAGACAGGGGACTTGATGCCAGCCAGCTACACTTCAATGCTCGGTTGAGCCGTGCAAGGAGAATGGTGGAGTGCACATTTGGGATCCTGGTGTCAAAGTGGAGGGTGTTCCACACGCCCATGCTGCTGAAACCGGGCAACGCAGTTGTCGTGGTGAAGGCAGCATGCATCCTCCACAACTTTGTGCGGCAGGAGGAAAGAGAGACTCCGGAACCCCCGAATGTGCTTCCACTTATGCCCCTGCGGAGGTATGCAACCAGGCCAAGGGTAGTGTCACTGCGGAACAGGGACCAACTGAGACTTTATTTTACCACACCACCAGGACGAGGGTGAATGTTTGTTTTTTAATATGTTTTGTTGAAATGTGTTTATTTTGGAGTTTCAAGTTTTTAAGTGATTTTAAATGTCTTAATTTTTTACAATAAATTGATGTTTAATAATTGGTCATTGTGTATGTTTTATGTGCACAGGTGGGGTACATCGCAGGTGGGTGGGATACATGACAGGTGGGTGGGATACATCACAGGTGGGGTACAGGTGGGTGGGATACATCACAGGTGGGTGGGAGACATCACAGGTGGGGTACAGGTGGGTGGGATACATCACAGGTGGGTGGGAGACATCACAGGTGGGTGGGAGACATCACAGGTGGGGTACAGGTGGGTGGGATACATCACAGGTGGGTGGGAGACATCACAGGTGGGTGGGAGACATCACAGGTGGGGTACAGGTGGGTGGGAGACATCACAGGTGGGGTACAGGTGGGTGGGATACATCACAGGTGGGTGGGATACATCACAGGTGGGGTACAGGTGGGTGGGATACATCACAGGTGGGGTACAGGTGGGTGGGATACATCACAGGTGGGTGGGATACATCACAGGTGGGGTACAGGTGGGTGGGATACATCACAGGTGGGTGGGATACATCACAGGTGGGGTACAGGTGGGTGGGATACATCACAGGTGGGGTACAGGTGGGTGGGATACATCACAGGTGGGTGGGAGACATCACAGGTGGGGTACAGGTGGGTGGGATACATCACAGGTGGGTGGGAGACATCACAGGTGGGGTACAGGTGGGTGGGATACATCACAGGTGGGGTACAGGTGGGTGGGATACATCACAGGTGGGTGGGATACATCACAGGTGGGGTACAGGTGGGTGGGATACATCACAGGTGGGGTACAGGTGGGTGGGATACATCACAGGTGGGGTACAGGTGGGTGGGGAACAGGTGGGTGGGCCACGGGTGGGTGGGCAACACGTGGGTGACACAAATCCATAGCAAAAGTGGAATACATCACAAGCTTAAACCACAAGCCCCCCCCCAAAAAACTTCTAGTCAACATACCCTCTGTGCCTTGCTGTCTCTTGCTCAAGTGCTCAAAGTCCTCCACATACAGCTTGGCAATTTTTTTCCACAGGCCTCTGCATTTTTTGATGTTGCTGTGGTCCGCATCCCCCTTGTCCCACAGGGCTGGTACCTGCTGCACCTGTAGGATGAGGTCTTCTGATGTGTAGGGCCTCACCCCCTCGCTATCAGACAGATCCTGCTCCATATTGCTGCCAAAGAGCTCCAGCATGAAGTCACTGCTGCTCCACTCTGTGAACGCTGGTGCCATGTGGTCCCCATCCAAAATGGCCACCATACCATAGAGTCAGCATAGGAAGTGTGGTACAACATCCGGTTTTTATAGCCAGTGTGTTGTGCGCTCTCCGGTTCTCATTGGTTTCCATTGGCCGGATGCAACATTCCGGCTCCGGTCCGGATACGTCAGCCGGACCAGCCGGACCAAAAAATAGCGCATGTTGGAACGGACGCCGGAGTCCGGATCCGGTCCGGCTCCGGTCCGGACGAAACGGACGCATGTGAACGGTCGCATAGACTTTCATTGCTATGTCGTGCGTCCGTTTCGTCCGGTCCGCATGCGGTCCGGCTCCGGCACGGCTCTGGCACGGCGATTCCGGATAGCAGCCGCTAATGTGAACCGGGCCTTAAGAAAGCCTAATTGGTGGCGAAAAAAAAACAAGATATAGTTCATTTCATTGTGATAAGTAATAATAAAGTTATATACAAATGAATGGAAGGAGCGCTGAAAGGTGAAAATTGCTCTGGGGTTCAAGGGGTAAAACCCCTCAGTGGTGAAGTATGATTCAAAAAAGGAGAAATATATACTGTGCACAGGTAAGGCTATTCAGTGCTGGGAGTGCAATCATGCCAGTAAGAAGATAATTCCAAAAATAAGGCAGAGCGGCAATGCACATCCCATACAAAACTTTGCTTTATTCAAAAAATTGTTAAAAAGGCATACATTACATCACATGGGACAAATGGAGAGAGGTGTACAGGCAGTACAGGGAGGTCTACAGCCGTTTCGCGCCGTCTGTGTTGTGGCGCATCATCAGGACAACCCACCCCCTCAAAAGTTACCCCTTAAATAGGTTCTTACCATATACAGACTCGTGTAGCCAGTTTCCTCCTCCAGTAATGGCCGCATCGCCGGGCAAGTGCATGGAACGCACGCCAACAGTGGTGTGAGGATTACTTCCTCTATGTGAGACGCATGTCCGGGAATATTGCTTACATCACATCCGGTCGGCGCTACGTAGAAACCAAAAGTGACACGCTGCGCTCCACTTCAAAAAAATTTCCTAGCTACGTCGCATCTCGAGCCGTATACTCTATGATGCCATCTTGTGGCCAAAAAAAGAGTATAGCAATTCATAAATTCACTTCAGCAATGTAGCCAGCTGGAGGAAGGTGCTACACAATTAAACATATATTCCTTATTAAAATAAACTGAGAAACAAACTTTAAACTTACTTCGAATGGCCCAAGCCTCAATTGGGGGGATGAAAAGTGGAGATAAATTCTCTCAAATATTATTACATTAATATCTAGTTTCTAATTAGTGTTTTTTTTATATATGTATATTATTACTCACCACCCCCAAGAGGAGAGGGCCAGCAAAGCAGAGGCCAAAAAAGAATCTGTAGGAAAAAACAAGGAGAAAACAGATGATTAAAAGAGGGTACAGCTTAGTTACATATTTAAAAACTTCTATCTGAATGACAGATCTTACTATAAACAAGCATCGAATCACTTTAAATGAATACTGAAAGATTGTTCTTCTCATTTAAGCCCAAAGGTCCTACTGCATCAAAAAAGGAAATCCAGAAACTTTCCCTCTGCAGCAGTTTGCGGTGCCAATCTCCACCCCTTCTGTCCCGTCTAACTTGTTCAAGGCCTAAAAATCTTAATTTAGTTACATCACTGTTATGTGCTTGACGAAGATGCTCGATTACCCTTGGGCAACCCTCACCGCTGTGAACAGATCTGCAGTGTGCCTGGTAACGGTCCTTAAGCATGTTGGTAGTCTCACCAACATATATCCTTTGGCAAGGACAAACCAGAGCATATACCAAACCTTTGGTTCTGCAATTGATGAATTGTCTAATCCTGCACCTCTGTCCAAAGCGGTAGAAGGTATCTCCTTGCACTAAAAAGTTGCAACACGAGCACCGTTGGCACCTAAAATTACCCATTGGGCGATTTGACCCTAACCAAGTCTCTGTTAGAGGACTAACAAATTCACTATGGGATAATTTGTCTTTCAAATTCGGGACACGTTTATATGAAACACAAGGAGGAAAAGTGCTCTTATCTTTTAACAATCTATCCTGTTGTATAATCCACCAGTTTTTATTAATGGACTGCTTGATGGTTTCATACATTGGTGAGAAAGAGAAATGCATATAAAACCTCTCTGTTGTTTTCTGATACCCCTTTGGTTTCAACAAAGAAGCTCTCTCTCTCCCTGCTGCTTTGGAGAAGGCCTGATCTATTAATTGTGATTGATAACCTCTACTAGCCAGTCTGGATTTTAAATCTTCTGACTGCATAATAAAGTCCTCCCATGAGCTAGCATTCCTCCGTAAACGGAGGAATTGCCCATAGGGGACTCCATTGATGGTAGAGGGGGGATGGTAACTAGATGCACTCAACAAAGAGTTGACTGCTGTCTTTTTCCTGAAGGTTTTGGTTAAAATAACCCCTTCTCTAATCTCAATATCCAAATCTAAGAAGTGTAATTGTTGATCCCCCCAATCATAGGTAAAGGTCATATTTACATCATTAGAGTTGACATAATTCATGAATTCAACGAAGTCATTTTCTTGCCCCTCCCAGACAATTAGAATATCATCAATATAGCGGATCCAGAGTTTAATCCGCTCCAGGAACCCATTCCTCGTGGTGTAAATGTGATTGGCCTCCCAGTGGCCCATAAAGAGGCCGGCATACGTGGGGGCCACCGGGCTCCCCATTGCAGTGCCGACCTCCTGATGGTACCACCGGCGGTCAAAGAGGAATGAGTTCCTGGTGAGGACAAACTCCAGACCCACCTGGACAAACCATTGTAATGCATCATCCTGTATTGCCTCAGGTAGGAAGGTTTTAATAGCCTCCAAACCATCTGGATGACAAATCCTGCTGTATAGCGAGACCACATCAATTGATGCTAGGTGGTAGTTGGGCTGCCACTCAAAATTTCCAAGGATGTTAAGGACTTCAGTGGTATCACCTACATATGAGGGTAAAGATCTTAAAAGTGGTCTCAAATGGAAGTCCAGGAATTGGGACAGGGGTTCAGTCAGGGATCCAATAGCTGAAACGATGGGCCGGCCCGGCGGGTCTACCAAAGATTTGTGTATCTTTGGGATACAATACCACACCGGGCTACGTGGATGTTGTGGTAACAATTTGTTCGCTTCAGATCTGTCTATGGCCCCATCTGCTATACCCCTTGAGAGTAATCTTTTCAACTCCCCTATGTAACCCATAGTGGGATCTGATGATAATTGCGAATAGGTGGATCTGTCCTCCAATTGTCTAAGACATTCTCGTTGATAGTCAGCCGTCAAGAGGACCACCACCCCTCCCCCCTTATCTGCTTCCTTTATCGTTATCTCAGGCCGACACTGAAGCCATCTCAAAGCTTCTTTCTCTGTGTCCGTCAGATTGGGAGGAGCTTTAGGATAAATAAGTGATCTACAGTCCTCTAAGACCCTAAGTTGGAACAATTCAACAGATCCACCTGGTATTGCTGGGGGGTTAAAGGTTGATTTATTACCTATATTGTAGGGCAATTTGCGTTGAGTATCCACCATATTTGGAGTATATGCTTCAGAAAGCTCACAAAGTGTTCTCAGGGTTTCTCTATCCCAATAGTCGTCAGGGGGCCCCACTAGAAGTGGGATAGGCCTTTTTTCCACCTCCACCGGGCAATCAGAACTTTTCTCCCTATTGGCAAAGAATCTATGTAGTGAGAGTTTTCTCATGTTCAAAAAAAGTTCTTGTTCAAATTTAACAAAATCAAAAGGGACAGATGGACAAAAATTCAAACCCTTTCTTAATAGGGAAAAGACTGCCTCCGGCAAATCATCCCCTGATAAATTATAGACTTTTAATTCCTCTTGTTTCTCTCGGATCGTCTCGGGTGTGCTTTGGTCCAGGAAACTTGTTTCAAGATGCCTCTTTGGTTTCCATTTGCCTCTCCTGACCTTCTTCTTTCTAAAGGGAGCTCTTCCTCAGATGATGATCCAGTGCCTCTGATTGAGCCCTGCGACTCATTAAGGGAGTTTGAGGGGGATCCCATTCCTGATCCACTACCAGAGGGATTACGTCTTCTCCTCCTCTTATTTCTCTTATTTGGAGTGCGATAAGGTTTATCCTGTCTCCACGAGAACACCTTTTGTTGCTCATAATCTGTGCGATCTCGAACAAATTTCGCATTTTTGTCTTTTTTGATTTGATCCTGAATAGGAGTCAATCTCAATTCAAACTTTGCAATGCTTAACTTAAGGTGGTCTTCATCAGCAAGAACAATTATCTGTTTTTTGACAGCCTCAATCTCTTCCATAATTTCCTGATAGTCAATTTCATTCTCCTCTATAACAAGGTCCAAGTACATCAGCACACACTTTTCAAATAAGGCGTCACATTTAACCTTCGCAGATGGACGGACCTTTGACTGGATAAGATGCTTGTAAAAACGTACCCCCCTAGGGGCTCTCCCAACTGCTTTGTACTTTTTTAAGGTAGCAATTGTCCAGTACTTTCTTACCTCTCTCTCCATTAAATTATACAGTCTACTTTCCAGACCTTTCAGTTCTTGTGGTTGAGGGGTAGTTGTATTCGCCTGTTCCTCCTCCAAAAAGGAGTCAACATTCTTGCGGCCTTCTCTGAAAGCAGACTCTGCCATTGTCTAGCCACTCTATATAATATAGAGACCGTGCAACAAGTAAAGAGCGTCCAGCAATTGTATGATACAAAAAAGGAGAAATATATACTGTGCACAGGTAAGGCTATTCAGTGCTGGGAGTGCAATCATGCCAGTAAGAAGATAATTCCAAAAATAAGGCAGAGCGGCAATGCACATCCCATACAAAACTTTGCTTTATTCAAAAAATTGTTAAAAAGGCATACATTACATCACATGGGACAAATGGAGAGAGGTGTACAGGCAGTACAGGGAGGTCTACAGCCGTTTCGCGCCGTCTGTGTTGTGGCGCATCATCAGGACAACCCACCCCCTCAAAAGTTACCCCTTAAATAGGTTCTTACCATATACAGACTCGTGTAGCCAGTTTCCTCCTCCAGTAATGGCCGCATCGCCGGGCAAGTGCATGGAACGCACGCCAACAGTGGTGTGAGGATTACTTCCTCTATGTGAGACGCATGTCCGGGAATATTGCTTACATCACATCCGGTCGGCGCTACGTAGAAACCAAAAGTGACACTTTAAACTTACTTCGAATGGCCCAAGCCTCAATTGGGGGGATGAAAAGTGGAGATAAATTCTCTCAAATATTATTACATTAATATCTAGTTTCTAATTAGTGTTTTTTTTTATATATGTATATTATTACTCACCACCCCCAAGAGGAGAGGGCCAGCAAAGCAGAGGCCAAAAAAGAATCTGTAGGAAAAAACAAGGAGAAAACAGATGATTAAAAGAGGGTACAGCTTAGTTACATATTTAAAAACTTCTATCTGAATGACAGATCTTACTATAAACTTTTCATCCTCCCAATTGAGGCTTGGGCCATTCGAAGTAAGTTTAAAGTTTGTTTCTCAGTTTATTTTAATAAGGAATATATGTTTAATTGTGTAGCACCTTCCTCCAGCTGGCTACATTGCTGAAGTGAATTTATGAATTGCTATACTCTTTTTTGGCCACAAGATGGCATCATAGAGTATACGGCTCGAGATGCGACGTAGCTAGGAAATGTTTTTGAAGTGGAGCGCAGCGTGTCACTTTTGGTTTCTACGTAGCGCCGACCGGATGTGATGTAAGCAATATTCCCGGACATGCGTCTCACATAGAGGAAGTAATCCTCACACCACTGTTGGCGTGCGTTCCATGCACTTGCCCGGCGATGCGGCCATTACTGGAGGAGGAAACTGGCTACACGAGTCTGTATATGGTAAGAACCTATTTAAGGGGTAACTTTTGAGGGGGTGGGTTGTCCTGATGATGCGCCACAACACAGACGGCGCGAAACGGCTGTAGACCTCCCTGTACTGCCTGTACACCTCTCTCCATTTGTCCCATGTGATGTAATGTATGCCTTTTTAACAATTTTTTGAATAAAGCAAAGTTTTGTATGGGATGTGCATTGCCGCTCTGCCTTATTTTTGGAAGCCCTCAGTGGTGAAGTGGTTAATGTGGTGGATCTCAAAGGACTCTGGTGCTGCTCTCTTCAAACAAGGGATAGGTTGTGTAAACGCTGAAAGACAAGAGGAACAGAGAGCGCTTGGTCTATTACCCTTTCTTTGCAAAATTATGTGTTAAAGTATACCTGAAGGGAAAAAAAGTGCCCAGAGGGGAGGCCACTGGATCCTAGAGTCTTAAAGAGGCTTCCCCATCAGCAGAGGGGATCCCAGCTGTGGAAGGGGATTGCAGGGGATGACGGGGAAGTCTCCCCCTCCCAAGGTAAGTATCTGGGTTTTTTTTTTAATTAAAAATAAAGTTACAGGTTAACTTTCAGAATTGCACAAACAAAATATAAAACTCCTTCCGCCTCTGCAATCAACTGTGGCCAAGGGAATATTGCTTTTGTATTAACACCGAGTGAAGTGAAGTCTCCCTCTTTTGTAGCTGGCTCTGTGGAACCTTAGTTTGAAAATGTGATTTGATGTACAGCGTCTTCCTTGGGTCAGGTGAAAAAAATACATATTTCATAATCTCTATACTTGGCATGTTATTTGTAATTCATTTATTTTATTGAATTCAATAAGGATTTTGGATCCATTGCTTTAGAGGCTTTTTCCCATCTACTTTGTCAATCAGTGCACGATCCACTGCCCAGCCAAACCTCATTCCAGTGTGATTAACACCTCCTCTCTTCAATATTCAGTAGCTGACTCTGTTACTTAAAGCGGACCTAAACTCAGAACTTCCTCGCTCCTCTAAAAAAATAAGCAACAGCATAATAACCTTTAAAGAAAAACAATTCTTAGTTACAGCTTACAGAATTCATGCAATAAATCTGCAGTGTCTACTTCCTGGTTTCATGTGAGCACAGAAAGAGTCTCTTGTGTTTACACTAGCACAGAGTTGACACACACCTCGGCACAGATCAGACAAAGCTGACAGCTCAAACTTGTGATTATTTGCAGATACGGGATAATTAGACAGGTTGTTCTCTCTAAACACACACAGGGTGGATTTCTCTGTGTTCTGCTTGTCTCTTGTGCAAGAGTTTAGGTCTGCTTTAACCGCCACTTGCTGACTCAGTTACCTGACCTGGTTAGACTAAAGTTCATGGAGCAAGCTACACAAGAGGCAGACATCACTTCACTCCAGATGGTGATACAATCGCACTATCCCATTGGCAACGGTTGATTGTGGAGATGGAAAGAATTCCCTCCACTGAGCAGATACGCCTAAATAAATGTTAAATCTTGTATGTGCAATTCTTAAAGCGCATCATTTTGCATATAAAGAGTAATATACCAAGGGGCGGTCTCTGTTCCTTTTGTCTTCCTGGTTTGAGGTTTGACTACCCACAAGGCCCAGGGAAGGAGGGGGAGCTGGGGCCCTATGATAAGTACATATGTAATGGCTGCATTTCATTTGGGTGCAAGGAGAAGCCAAAAGACAGCTCTCCCTGCTCTAGGTAATCTTGAGGAATATAAAAAATATATTCCCCTACCGATTACCTAGTTTCTTCCTTGTAATTTGGAGTTTGGCTATTGCCAGCACCTGAATTATGATGCTTTTATTGTAATTTGGGCTCTAGCTACTGGCAGGGCCCAAATTACCAATTGAGTTCCGCTATAGCCATAATTAACATTACAGTCTATGGCAAAGCCCAAATGCAGCACAGTTGCCAAGAAGGCACCAACACGACCTGCTTTGCCCTATGATGACTTTGTTTGGGGGCGCAGGGGGCTGTTGTTACTCCCCTGACAGCCACATAGGTTTGTAGTGCATTAATAAGTACAAAGCTAGTGGTGGCAGCAATTCAACTAATTTCTTGAACAGGTATCTGTAAAAATCTGGTTGAATATGATAAAACTGTTGCTTCTCTACTATCAATTTCTGATCTGTGAATTGTCAGTAATATAAAGGATTGGCCACTCAATGCATAGTATTTGGTTGTTTTATCCTAAGCTTAAAGTACCCCTAAACTGCATTAAAATAAAAATACTTTTAATGCTGATTTCTTTGTGGTGGTGTGACATATGTCACAGCACCATCTTCCCCCTCCAGCGACCCCTGTGTCCCCCATTCTGCTCAGCTGAAATATTCAACTTGAGCAGAGCATCGATGATGGGCTTGGAGGAAGTGTCAGTACTTCCTCCTCTCTGCCGGTCCTTAGTCCCTCCCCCTTCACTTGCCGCTAATGATTCCTATGTGCACAGCGCTCAGAAGGAGCTGTGCTGTGTGTGGTCTTTTGGTAATTAAGGTAGGAACCATAGTGTACTAATACAGCTAATAGTGCACTATCATTCTGACCTTAACTACCACAAGACTGCACACAGCGCAGCTCCCCTGTGCGCTGTGTGTTGTAACAGCACATATGAACTATTAGTGGCGAGTGGAGAGGCTGGGATTAAGAACAGGCAGAGAGGAGGAAGTACTGACACTTTCTCCCCGCCCATGATCCAAGTGAATATTTTGGCTGAGTAGACCGAGAGGGCACAGGGGGCGCTAGAGAAGAAGGATGGTGCTGTGTGACATTTCTCACAGTACCACACATAAATCATCATTGAAAGTATGTTTATAAAAAAGCGCTTCAGGGGTACTTTAACATACCCTAACCTCCCCGTCACATGTACCTAGCGCTATCCTTTACTTACTAGCATCCCCCCCAATACCCCAACTTGATCTTTGTGCCTAATTTTAATCCTTTGCGACTCAAGTACCTAACACGTGCGAGTTAAAATTCTGTCTCCTGTAATCACCTGCAAAGCCAATTTCAGAGAGTGGGATGGGGTGGCACTGCCAGTCATAATAATACAGTGAATTGCTGTAAGGACAACAAGTTCATCCTCAAAGCGGCAAAGACTTTTGAACTGATTGGGGAATTTCAGGATACCCCCTTCCATGCTTCACCCAGTCCTCACTGGTGAGACCGCATTTCCAGGGTACCATGCAATTGGTTCCTTGGCACAACCATAACTAACGACCTAAGAAGGGTGCAGAACACCACCAAAATTCAGAAGAAGGTACAGCTGAGGTTATCCTTCCTGCACCAACTGAAAAATGGAATGCCACAAGTGCTTCTGACACCTTTTACACCACTACCATTCATGAATTCATCCTTTGCTCATCCGTCATCGTCTGGTATGCAGGTGAAACCGCTAGTGACAAGTACAAATTCCAAAGAGTAATTAGCACTGTGGAAAAGATCATTGGATCCCCCTGGCACCTCCAGACCTTCTCCACACTACTAGAATGAAGACAAGGCCCACCAGGATCTCGCATGACCCCTCCCACCCAGGCAGTCGTTTCGTAGAGCTCCTACCATTCGGCTGCCATTTCAGAACCATTCTCTCCTGAACCACCACACACAGGAGCACATTCTTCCCCCAAGCAGTCCTCCTGCTGAACTCCAGTCCCCTCTGCCAGATCTGCCATCCTGTAGCACTGCTTCACATCCTAGTTGTTTTAGATACGGTAACCAGACGTCCCGCTCTAGCCGGGACATGTCTTGGATTCGGGGTCCCCTGTCCCAGGCTGCGCTATGTCTCGGGAAACGTCCCGCTTTTAGCCGTGGGACGTCCCGGCCTCGGGACTCTGGCCACCGCCGATCGCATTAACTGGCCGCAGCGTCTAATAGACGCTGTGCCAGTTCATTGCCCGCATCCCCGCTCCAGCCTGCATAGTCTTCCGGCAGGCAGAGCAGGGCTACGGGAAGATGGCGTCTGAAGCCCTGTACTGGAGACTATTTGTGTCATTTTTGGGCGCTATCTTCCCGTAGCCCTGCTATTCCATTCAGCGCGGGAGATATGCAGGAGCAAGATCGTCCGAGGAGCTGCACAACAGAGGCCGGCCGGGTGAAGGGACATCTGTCAGGTGAGTAAATTATTTTGCAGGTGAAATGTTGCCCAAATTGTGTGTATTTTCTGCTGAAATGTTTCCCAAATTGCGTGTATCTTCTGCTGAAATGTCGCCCAAATTGCATGTAGTTTCTGATGAAATGTTGCCCAAATTGCGTTTTTTTTCTGCTGTAATGTTGCCCACATTGCATGTATTTTCTGCTGAAATGTTGCCCAAATTGCGTTTGTTTTTTGCTGAAATGTTGCCCACATTGTGTTTATTTTCTGCAGAAATGTTGCCCAAATTGCGTTTGTTTTTTGCTGAAATGTTGCCCAAATTGCGTTTGTTTTTTGCTGAAATGTTGCCCAAATTGATTTTTTTTTCCTGATGAAATGTTGCCCACATTGCGTGTATTTTCTGCTGAAATGTTGCCCAAATTGTGTTTGTTTTCTGCTGAAATGTTGCTCACATTGCATGTATTTTCTGTTGAAATGTTGCCCAAATTGTATTTGTTTTTTGCTGAAATGTTGCCCAAATTGTGTTTGTTTTCTGCTGAAATGTTGCCCAAATTGCGTTTGTTTTTTGCTGAAATATTGTCCAAATTGCATTTGTTTTCTGCTGAAATGTTGCCCAAAGTGCGTTGTTTTTTTGCTGAAATGTTGCCCAAATTGCGTTTGTTTTTTTTGCTGAAATGTTGCCCACATTGCGTTTGTTTTCTGCTGAAATGTTGCCCACATTGCGTGTACTTTCTGCTGAAATGTTGCCGAAATTACATTTGTTTTTTGATGAAATGTTGCCCAAATTGCGTTTGTTTTTTTGCTGAAATATCGCCCAAATTGAGTTTGTTTTTTGCTGAAATGTTGCCCAAATTGCATTTGTTTTCTGCTGAAATGTTGCCAAATTGCGTTTGTTTTCTGCTGAAATGTTGCCCACATTGTGTGTATTTTCTGCTGAAATGTTGCCCAAATTGAGTTCGTTTTTTGCTGAAATGTTGCCCAAATTGCGTTTGTTTTCTGCTGAAATGTTGCCCAAATTGGGTTTGTTTTTTGCTGAAATGTTGCCCAAATTTGGTTTGTTTTCTGCTGAAATGTTGCCCAAATTGGCTACATTTGCTGCTTTGGGGTTAAGGTTACGCTCCGCCCATATAATGTCATGGCCACACCCATTTTTTGGTGTGCAGCAAACACCCCCCTCCCCCATCCCCCATCCCCATTTTTTCGGCACGGCGCGCCCCCCCCCCCCTTCCCCCCCCCCACCTCCTTAGACCTCCTCTCCCCATCATCCCAGGTTGGACCCAGAAAAATCTGGTCACTGTATTTTAGAGTTCCTTGTGCTTTTCCCCTATGCCCTAAATGTATGCTTCTCATGCGTGTATCAGTGTATATATCTCATGCCAAGCAAACCACAAATACTTCCAGGTACGACAATCAGCTTACTTGGCGAACAAAGATGAATCATCAGTGTTCAGCTGCTCTGCATAAGGACTGTCAGCATACCCTGTATTACCAGCCTTTGCTGGAGTGGCAAAAAAGTGTAATGAGTCTGCTGTCTGTCTCAAGCTATCTTGAGGTAATTTGTTTCAGCTGTGTATTTGGATGTTTATACTGAGCTGAGCTTTAAAACTTATATGATAAGAAAATTCTGTGGTCACAAAATGTTTTCCTTCAAATATCACACTTGTAGTGATCACGTTTGTAGGCGTCTGTATTTCGTGCACCATATGTTGCTGTGTGATATGTGATCCTTTGTGCATTACAAATTAGCAAGCAGGCAGGAGATAGACAGCCCTCAAGAAGAAGATGCTGGATATTTACTGTTTAGTGATGATTCTTTCAGCATTTCATTCACAGTTGACTGATTATATCATCAAGTAGCAGAACTGGCAGAGCTCAGATTTGGTATCCAGATGATTAAATGAGTGTTGAAGCCCATGAGAGCTCATTAAAATGGTTTAAATGATGGAAATCTGAAATTTCACCTCTTTTACTCTTTAAAAAGCTTCCCTAGACATCCTCTATAAAAGCTATTGGTTTTTATTGGAAATGCTCCCAGTTAATTAGACACATTTTTAGTGCTCCAATGAATATTCAGACCATAAACAGTTACTATGCCATGTTACTATGGGCTACTTCTGTAGCAGTTTATATGTTCCCCAGTAGCCTGTTTTCATTTTATATAGCTTAATTGTTCATTACTTTGAGAAACTGGATATATAATAAGGCAAAGTGGAAGTGAGTGTAAAGTGTGCCGAGGTCATGTGCTGTTGTTGCGTCATCTGTGACAGGATACGGAAAGAGAGCTCCTAAAGGGACAGGAACTGTAACGATTGCGGAATCGTCTCCGTGGTCAGCGCACCAGACGTGCGCTGACACGGCGGATTTCCTCCACAAGCGTATAATTGAGGACACCCAGGCTAGGTGCTATGCACCTGCAGAGGGAAATTCCTGTCGGCAGGTGGAGCTGTGGAGTGCAGAGGAACAGCTCCTCTGCCCTACCACACACGCCAGACAGGAATTGTACGAAGGGAAGAAACGCAATCGCAAGAGAAGCGATTGAAAGTGAGCACAGAGACAGATTGTGTGTGTGTGCATAAAATTAGTCACCAACCCGCGACTGTGCACACACCACAGCAGTTAAGAAACAGGAACGCGATCGCGAGAGGTGCGATCGCCAGACGTGACACAAGGTACAGCAAGGCGGAGCACGAGAGTAGCAAAGGCACAGCAAATAATACAATGAGGAAATACGGAAAATAACAAATGCTAGCTAACCGCGAACACCGCACTCATTCGCAACAGTGCACGCGGTTATGCGCGGTCTCCACGTGATAAGCACAATAGAGACAAGCACGCCTAACTAACCATTAACAGACAAACACGAAACAGAGAACGCGAGCGCTTGCTTAACGGTTACCTCACCGAGCCTACAGCAAGCGTTTCGAATCAGTCAAGACAGACACACGAAAACAGGGACAAGCGAGAGATAGGATCCACAGCACTAGCGAAAAGTGGCTAGCGCGATCCGAGTAGCAGAACAGAAGGATCCCCAGCGCTAGCGAAAAGTGGCTAGCGCGATCCCAGAAGACAGAACAGAAGGATCCCCAGCGCTAGCAAAAAGTAGCTAGAGCGATCTCAGAAGACAGAACAGAAGGATCCCCAGCGCTAGCGAAAAGTAGCTAGCACGATCCCAGGAGACAGAACAGAAGGATCCCCAGCGCTAGCGAAAAGTGGCTAGCGCGATCCCAGGAGACAGAACAGAAGGATCCCCAGCGCTAGCAAAAAGTAGCTAGAGCGATCCCAGAAGACAGAACAGAAGGATCCCCAGCGCTAGCGAAAAGTAGCTAGCACGATCCCAGGAGACAGAACAGAAGGATCCCCAGCGCTAGCGAAAAGTGGCTAGCGCGATCCCAGGAGACAGAACAGAAGGATCCAAACACACGGCAGACAGAACAGATGAGGTAGGCAGAAACAACCGCTGTTCCAACCTACACTCCAGACTCAATCAGAAGGATCCACAGCCGCTAACGCTAGGGCTTGTGCGATCCAAACACAAGACAGACGGAACAGGCAAAACAGATAATACAACCTGACTGGACTAGAAGGGGAGCCTAAAGCAACCCCCAGGAATTAACTATACTAGATAGCAATGGCTGACACTCCAGCAGTGTCCATCAGGAACAGACCATGGAAGGGAAATGTCCAGCAAAGCATTCTGGGAGCAGAATGCTTTTATAGTGCTAGTCATCAAAAGAAGGCAGGTAACGGATTTGCATGACTAATGTATGCAAATTCCTCAGCAACACAAGCTGCAGAACTGACAGAAAGCCTCTCTTAAAGAGACCTGCAGAATGCAGACGTGAACAGTGGTCAAAACGCTGCCTGTCTGCACAGGCAGCTGAGCAGATTCTCACAGTACCCCCCCTTCTAGGGTCGAATTCCAGACGACCCTCAAAACTGATATCTCCAAACCATTCTAACAGAAGACTCATGAAGGTCGGGGCAGCCCGACAAGGTCCAATTCCAGAGTCAGTCCACCCGAAACCTACCTCATCGGAAACAGAAGCCACCGAAACATGCCCATCAGTACTACCAGTCTCAGTATAACACCCATCAGGACTGTGAACGCCAGAGAAGAAGCCATCGACACCCTCCAGACAATACCCACCACCTTCCAAGGAGCGTCCGAAAATACCAAACCTGCCACAATACCTGTTCGAAGTGTCCCTTACAACACAAAAGCCACCGTTGATCTTATCCAGGGTACCAAGCAAAATCTCTCCCGGAATCTCCCAGAACCTTTTGAAGCTCCACAGAGATCCCAAGAGGGTAGAACAATCACCAGGCTTACATGGAGAATTACCAAGAACCCCCATGGAACCAATGACAATTCCGGATTCAGAATTACGAGAACACCCATCAAGATCAAGACTTTCAGGGACCACTTCTGGGCATGCAAGCAGGCAGGCCATATCAGAGCATGTCTCCACCGAGGAAGCATCTGAGTACGCTGGTGTAATGATCTGTACCTGTGTCATCCTGCTGGTGGCAGCACTAAGGAACTTGAGGTGGACTTCAGCTGTTTACCAGCAGGTGGCTCTCATATTGCTGGGAGCAGTGCTGTTCCTCGGCTCACCAGCGGATGGAGCTGTGGAAGATTCTGGCCAGTCACCTGAGCAATGTGCTGCATATAAAAGGATGGACTTGCTAGCAGCACATTGCTAGGTCATTCCGTCTGTTTGTCTGCTCGCTGCAGTTGTGACTCTGGCCATCAAGTCCTGTGTTCCTGAACTTTGTTCCAGTATTCTGTACTCCTGGTATTTGATCCTTGCTAGTCTGACTATTCTCTGTCTCCTGCCTTTGTACTTCGCATTCTCTGGTTATTGATCCTGGCTTGTACGACTATTCTTCCGTGTGCTGATTCTGCTGAGACGTGTCTGTATATATTGTGTGTGTTACTGTATATTCTGTGTGATCCAGACTCCTGTGTTCTGTTATCTGGTGTATATATATATTGTGTGACCTGTGCCCTTGCATATTCACTGTAAATATTAGTTAGTTAGTCAGTCAGGGTGATATTGGGTCACAGTGGTCACCTTGTACGATTGCATGCATATTGGTGGTATGTGTATGTGCATTCTTGTAAATAAACACATTTATTATCTTACTCTGTGGTGCAGACATCAGTATTTCAAGTGTGATCTTCCAGTTTGTTTAAACCAAAACGATTGCCATGCAGAGATCGTGGATCTGCCAGTCTGGTTCCAGTCACGACCACGATCTGCATGGCCAATCGTTACAGCTGGTAACCGAGGCACACTTGGGCTTTCTGGGTCACAGAGCACACTGGGGTACACCAGCACAGGAGAAACCTCAGGACATGTCGGGGAACTGCCAACCTCAGAGTCCGGCACGTCAAGACCAAAACCAGTACCGGGCAAAGAATCATCATGAGTGGAGGTCACAGGCACTGGACTTTCAAAAGAAGACTCGGATACAAATTCAGAAATTTCTGTGACAATAATATCATCATTGACTACACAGGCATGAAGCTCCATCAGAGCTGAAAAGGTAGCCAGCAAGGCAGCAATGCCTACTGAAGTGGGCAACACCTCAGAAGGACTTGGGGGGCAGGAGACGTCTCCTACAAGTTCTGCACCCTTTGGGAGGAACTCGGAGATCTCCAGGAGGTCAGACAGGACCTCAGGAACATCCTTTTTCAAGTTTCCTAAGAAGGATTCTGAACTATCCCTGTTACAGGGCAAGGCTTGAACTTTATTTTGTGAACCGGGCAGATGTCCCAGGGAAGGTTCCACCATAAACTGAGACTGAATTTCATCATCAGGACAGGGATACACAGAAATATCTAGTGAAACTAACTCTGGCTTTCTGAGTTTCGTTTCACTGCAGGGAAATTCCTCCATAGCAGTCAAACCAGACTGCAATTCCAAAATAGCAGAGAAACAGGTAACAATGGTTGCAATACCTAGACGAGCCTCTAGGGACACTGCAGGACATTTTAAACAAGGTAATATTGACTCATCCAGATTACTGAGTGGAGAGTCAGTACTTACTTCAGAATCAGACTCGCAAATGTCAATGCGAGTGGACATAATGTCTTTATCCATGATACAGGGCAGGCTCAGAGACACCTTCTCTGGACAGAGCAAAGGTGCTTCAGTATCAGGTTTACAAAACCAAAGTGCTGTCTCACTCTTAGACTCGGGTAACGATGTCGAATCCGAGGAGACAGAACGCAAAATTTGTGAATCCACAATCGCTTTAGGTTGCGAAGCCGAACACTCCAAAGACAGGGATTCTGAGGTCTCCAGGCTGGATTGCTGGATCTCAGAAACGCCAGCTGACAATGTATCTTTACAAACGTCACCTGAATGACGTACACGTAATTCATTCAGAATCATTTTCCACATACAAATCAGCGGACTTACAAAGTCAAATTCACACCCCTTTTTTTCTCTTAAGGCGGAAGCATAACTTATACATGCTCTCAAGACAGATTCACTTCTGGCAATGTAGTACTCACAAAACGACTCTGAATCGTTCTCCAATTCATACACCAACGCTTCGAGCTGTTTTTTCTGGAACGGGGGCTCCCATTCACACCTGACTAGGTCTGAGCATTCATACTGAACAATGTTAGGGGAAGTTGTGACAACAACATGAGGAATCATATTAATTTTACTCTTGAAACTGCATCGTTTGGGAATTTTCCCCATAGCGAGATCATAGATGGAGGATCTTAAAGTAGTACTGAGAGAAGATCTGTTTTTACATGGCAAGGGATCCCACAAATCATTGACAAAGCTGACACACTCACGCCGATCACAATCGACAGGAACATCTGAGAAACCGGCATCAGATCGCACAGATTTAACCTCTAAACAAACGGGAGAAACTCCATCAGAATTCGCGCAGGTGTCCACAGTCGAGGCACACCCATTCATTTCAGGTCGCACAGTGTCCAAACTCACTTGCTTTACCCCAGAAAGACAGGAATAATCATGTGACAATGGTGTCTCTTTATTGGAAATAATTGGTTGGTGTGTGTGCAATTCGTCCAAAATAGTCTGCCACACATAAATCACCAGATCCACATCACACTCATCACATTCATCAGAATCGATCAAAAGGTACATAGAGTCGAGACAATCATTCAGGTCATCCGCGCTCTTTGCGATATAAAAATCGCAAAAGGCTTTCCAATCGAAATCAAACTCTTCCAACAAGGCCCCAATCTCCCATGAGGCAAATGGCGGTTCAAACAACCCAGTATCTAGGTAATCTCCATATGGGTTGGGGTCAGGAACGAGGACAGACTTTTTAACTGCTTTAATGTAGTGTGCGATCCTACCTATAATAGGATCCACATATGCCTTTGCCTCAGGCAATGACATCTGAACAAAATCGAAGGTTCCCTCTGCCCTGGGAATTTTGGTTTGGCTGGACATTCTGTAACGATTGCGGAATCGTCTCCGTGGTCAGCGCACCAGACGTGCGCTGACACGGCGGATTTCCTCCACAAGCGTATAATTGAGGACACCCAGGCTAGGTGCTATGCACCTGCAGAGGGAAATTCCTGTCGGCAGGTGGAGCTGTGGAGTGCAGAGGAACAGCTCCTCTGCCCTACCACACACGCCAGACAGGAATTGTACGAAGGGAAGAAACGCAATCGCAAGAGAAGCGATTGAAAGTGAGCACAGAGACAGATTGTGTGTGTGTGCATAAAATTAGTCGCCAACCCGCGACTGTGCACACACCACAGCAGATAAGAAACAGGAACGCGATCGCGAGAGGTGCGATCGCCAGACGTGACACAAGGTACAGCAAGGCGGAGCACGAGAGTAGCAAAGGCACAGCAAATAATACAATAAGGAAATACGGAAAATAACAAATGCTAGCTAACCGCGAACACCGCACTCATTCGCAACAGTGCACGCGGTTATGCGCGGTCTCCACGTGATAAGCACAATAGAGACAAGCACGCCTAACTAACCATTAACAGACAAACACGAAACAGAGAACGCGAGCGCTTGCTTAACGGTTACCTCACCGAGCCTACAGCAAGCGTTTCGAATCAGACAAGACAGACACACGAAAACAGGGACAAGCGAGAGATAGGATCCACAGCACTAGCGAAAAGTGGCTAGCGCGATCCAAGTACAGAGTAGCAGAACAGAAGGATCCCCAGCGCTAGCGAAAAGTGGCTAGCGCGATCCCAGAAGACAGAACAGAAGGATCCCCAGCGCTAGCAAAAAGTAGCTAGAGCGATCCCAGAAGACAGAACAGAAGGATCCCCAGCGCTAGCGAAAAGTAGCTAGCACGATCCCAGGAGACAGAACAGAAGGATCCCCAGCGCTAGCGAAAAGTGGCTAGCGCGATCCCAGGAGACAGAACAGAAGGATCCCCAGCGCTAGCAAAAAGTAGCTAGAGCGATCCCAGAAGACAGAACAGAAGGATCCCCAGCGCTAGCGAAAAGTGGCTAGCGCGATCCCAGGAGACAGAACAGAAGGATCCAAACACACGGCAGACAGAACAGATGAGGTAGGCAGAAACAACCGCTGTTCCAACCTACACTCCAGACTCAATCAGAAGGATCCACAGCCGTTAACGCTAGGGCTTGTGCGATCCAAACACAAGACAGACGGAACAGGCAAAACAGATAATACAACCTGACTGGACTAGAAGGGGAGCCTAAAGCAACCCCCAGGAATTAACTATACTAGATAGCAATGGCTGACACTCCAGCAGTGTCCATCAGGAACAGACCATGGAAGGGAAATGTCCAGCAAAGCATTCTGGGAGCACAATGCTTTTATAGTGCTAGTCATCAAAAGAAGGCAGGTAACGGATTTGCATGACTAATGTATGCAAATTCCTCAGCAACACAAGCTGCAGAACTGACAGAAAGCCTCTCTTAAAGAGACCTGCAGAATGCAGACGTGAACAGTGGTCAAAACGCTGCCTGTCTGCACAGGCAGCTGAGCAGATTCTCACAGGAACCAGCAAAAGTTTAAAAAGTAAAGTCGCACTGGGAGACGCGTGAGAGAGAGCGGCGATACTCACTGGGACTGCGAGGAACTTTTTCATATACACAATTAATTCTTCTTCGTTTGTGAGTGCATTGACATGTTTTTAACTTTTTAATAAATACAGTATTACGCTATGCAGCATTTGTTTCAGTCTTAAAGGTATCTATATGCCAGCTGGATACGGGGATTTTTAGTACAACAAGCGCACATTGCTGGTCGTTTTAAAGGGACCAGCCTCCCTGTCTGGTGAGCGTTTAACAGTACCATATGCAGTTACGGTGGTGGGCACACAGACTTGATAACTTGTCACGTGGATGGAGTTGTGCACTGTTGCTTTTTGATCTGTTGTACTGGATCACGCTATGTCTGCTTGTCCTGTTTGAGTTGCAGATACTGTCGCCCACGGATGATATGCCTGGATGGTTTTTCATATGCGGTTTATGCTGATCTGTAATACAATCAGCCACCTGTTTCGGTGAGAGTACCTGGTGGAATACTTATATGAACATTAAGTGCTTTTTGATGATTCTGAAAGACTCTGACACATTTTGAACTGTTCACTATATATGTTGAGCGCCTGCACAGAACTCTATATGACTCGTTAGGGTGGTGAATCCCCTCCCATTGTGTGGCGACCCATATACATCTACATTGTGTGTTCCTTTTTTCCAGATGTTATATTCTTTCTGAACTGTATGCTTCAGCCATTTGTACATTAGGCTAATTTCTGACAGAGGAGCGCCCATAACCACAGTTTGTATTTGTAGTTTGTAGTTTAAAAAGGCTCCTCCCCAAACATTCCCTCAGTGCTTTTCCTGTCCCCTTCAGTAAGAAAAGGGTCACAAAGAGTCATGTTTATTTTTTATTGTGTATTTCTCTTTTTTTTTTGGGGGGGGGGGGATTATTAGTACCGTAGCACTAAGGGTGCTCCTACCCAAGTTCTCCCCCTCCCCGTATTGGATAGCTCTAATTGAAGCTGTGCGGCCGATTACCGGATGCAGTGTAGTGCCAAGGGTGCAAACTGGTTTCTGGGTGAGCAATTACCGACTGGAACTGGGATGCCTAGAACAGAAGTCTGTTCCATGCAGTCTCCAAGTGCTGTCACTGGTCTCCCCGTGGGAGAGACTAGTGTGGAAGCATTCTCCATCCACGTGTGGCGTCTGGAATTGTTGCAGTCCCGTACTTCTAGTTTTGTCTGGCACGATGTTCAACCAGGAAGTGGACGCGTAATGAAGGAGGTGGATCGGCCTGGTGAGTGTGTCCTAGCTTGTACTTTTTAGGACGGCTTTTGGAAACAGGTTGTGGTACAGGGCAGAAGCAGCAATGAATGCTTCTGGCTCAGTTAACACCAACACTGAAATGTAGGGTGCAGTTCCACAGGAGACTACAGGGCAGGCTGAAAAAACTGCTTCTAAGACCACTAGTAAGTCTAACCATAGGTCTTGTGGCATTTGTGAGAAAAGTTTGTCCTCCTCATTTGATAAACCCTTATGTACTTCTTGTGCAAAAATACACAAACTCTAAGCAATATTTTGTTAACTTTTCAGAGAGAAATTAAGGATACATTTAGATTGTTTAAAGGAAATGCTCCCAGCGACGGGAGAGCAATTGGGGTGCACGTTAAAGGGAACCCGAGGTGGGATTTAATTATGTTAGTGGGGCACAGAGGCTGGTTGTGCACACTAACACCAGACTCTGTTGCCCCATGGTGTGCCTCCAGGACCCCCCTGCGTGCCGCTATACCCCCCGCAGTGCTAGCGACACACAGCGTGTCGCCAGCACAATGTTTACCTATGCGGTGTCTGTTAGCGCCGCTCCCCCGCCTCCCCGTATCGGCGTTACCCGCCCGCGTCCCTTCCCTCCCGCTGATTGGAGGGAAGGGACGCGGTCGGGTAGCGCTGATACAGAGGAGGCGGGGGAGCGGCGCTAACAGACACTGCATAGGTAAACATTGTGCTGGTGACACGCTGTGTGTCGCTAGCACTGCGGGGGGTATAGCAGTGCGCAGGGGGGTCCTGGAGGCACACCATGGGGCAACAGAGGCTGGTGTTAGTGTGCACAACCAGCCTCTGTGCCCCACTAACATAATTGAATCCCACCTCGGGTTCTCTTTAAGCTAGGCCACGCAGGCATAGTGGCCGACTGCCAGTGACTGAAGGATATATTTGGACAACTAGCAGAAGATTGAGGTGGCGAGGGAGCCAACGACCTGAAGGGGGCTGGGGGAAGCCCCAGGAATGTATAAATGCTTTTTTTTGTCTTCGGTACACTTTAAAAAGAATCTGTACTCTAAAATTCTTACAATAAAAATCATACCATTCTATTCATTATGTTCTCCTGGGCCCCTCTGTGCTGATTCTGTCACTCCCTGCTGCAATCCTGGCTTGTAATTGCCGGTTTTAGGCAGTGTTTACAAACAAAAAACATGGCTGCTAACCAGAGTGTGATAGGCTGAGAGGAGCTCAGTCTGTGACTCACACAGAGCCTTCAAGGGGCATGGAGAGGGTGTGTATAGCTTCTATCCTATCACAAGCAGACCAGCACATTCCTGCCTGAGTGCCTGAGCCCGACAAAGCCGTCAGAGGAAAGAAGATTAGATTATATAACAGAGATAATACAGCCACTGTGCAACTAGAAAAGGCTGCAGTAAGACATACCACATTAGAACAGGTATAGGAACTTATAGGATAGAAGAAATAAGGCTGACAATTTTGTTACAGAGTCTCTTTAAGGAGATTACAACAAAGAGAAAATGTGTGCATCAACCAAGTAGAACCTGATAAATCTGGCTTTGCAAATTTGGCCTATTGGCTAATCACAAGACATTGCTCATGCAAATGTGCATTTGCTTTCACATGCCAAAATATGCAGGGTCTAAAACTAATACCGCAAAGCGGTTGCCCTGCGGGGATTAGTTCATGCTACATTAGCACTATCCAGGAGTGCCGCAGGGAGGCTCCCCAATGCCCCCATCCAACCAGGGGGCCACTCAGGAGTCTGAGAGAAATCCTGGGGAAGGTACTTTATAGGTTCAGGAGGAGGAGGTTGCTAGGAAAGATTCTAAAGGGAAGTTTAAATTATTGCCTGAAGACTCGGATGAGAGCTGATTCAAATGATCAGATCCACTATTAAATTAGAATCTGAGATTTCGGGGCTTTTATACATACAAGATGAAATTAATTAGAACAGTCGGCTCCTCAAAAAGATTGTTTTCCAGTCCATTCATCCATGAAAGATTTAATGGAACTTGAATGGAAATATCTGGATAAGAAATGGTTTCTGCGCTAATCTAATAAAAGATGTTTTTCTTTGGATGATTCTGACATGGGAAAATGGACTAAGTGTCCATAATTGGATTTAACTGTGTCAAAATTGTCAATGGAAACTCCTATACTGTTTGAAAATAAAAGACGTTTCAGATAGGAAAATTTATATTTTTTTTCCTCAAAAAATCTTGGGAGGCAGTAGCAGCTAGGCTGGCTCTGAATCTATCAGCGATTTGTACATCTAGATGTTTAACCATCTGGCTAACTGAATTACAAAAGCAGTTAAAAGACAGTGTATCGGTAGAAACATTGTTGGGTTCAGTACCTGTTCTGATTCTAGGTTCAAACTTTTTGGCAGATGCTTCAAATGAAGCAGTTAGGGTAGCATATAAAAGTTTAGCCTTAGTTAATTGTGCTTGTAGAGCCTTTTGTTTAGAGGGTTGGGAGGGCAAAAGCAAAGAATTGTTCGTGTGCCCTTCCATTTGAGGGCAATTTAATGCTTGATTCAGAATTAGAAGATGCTTTAACTAAAGTAGTGGAAAATAAAAAGATTTTCCTGCCAAAGAAAAAGGTTTACTTAAAAAATAATTTTTGTTTCTTTAAGGTCCAAAGCAAAACAAAAAAGTGAACTTGAATAACCCTTGGCAAAATCAGAAGTAAAAGCAAAAAGTCTTTTTGCACAAATAGTGCAGAATCTAACAAACCTTCAAACACTCAACAATTACTATCTCGGGTGTAGGTGGAAGGTTGCAAAATTGCAAGGAAATATGGTCAGAAATCAAGTCAAGCAAATGTGTCTTGGATTTAATTCCTAACGGCCATTGTCTGGAATTTGCAACCATGCCACCGTTTATGAACAAAATAACAAAAAGGGATTTAAATGTTCTGCATCAGTCAGAACTGAAAAATTCAATTCTGAATCTTTTTTTGGGAGAAGGTTGAGGTTTCTGTTCTGGAGGAGGAATGGAGAAGAGGTTTTAACTCTACCCTGTTCCTAGTTACAAAACCAAATGAAAAATTCAGGTTGATCTTAAACCTAAAAACATCATTGGTGTTCAAATCCTTCAAGATGGAATCAGTAACCATTGCAATTCCTCTGCTAAAGAAGGGTGCTTTTCTGGCATCCATAGATCTGTCAGATGCTTATCACCTCTTTCCAGTAAACCAATCCTCTTAAAAATTTCTAAGAGCAGCAGCTTGGATTAAAAACTATCTAGTGCATCTTCAGTTCACAGCCCCATTTGGGTTGACCTCCGCACCAAGGATATTCACAAGTGAAGTGCGACTTTTCTTATACTGAAAAAGATACATTTTGTACCATACCTAGACAACATGTTACTGATTGTAAGTATCAAAGAGATCATGCAGCAGGATTATCTGATGGTTACTCAAACATTGTCAGACCTGGGTTGGTTGATTAATGTCAGAGAGTCGGATTTGTGTCCTTCTCAGAAGAAGGTGCTTGTGGAGATTCTCCTAGATTCAGTGGAACAGACCTCTTTGTTACCGGAAAGCAAAATGCTGCAAATAAAGCAAAAGATTGTAACATTTTTTTGAATAAAAAAACACGATTAGGCAAGCAATGTCCCTTTGGTGAGTCTTTTGGCTTGTATCCCAGCAGTCAGAGGGTCTCGAACCAGATGCCACACTTTGCAGTTAGCAATTTTGTTGTCATGGGATGGGAGGATAAAGAGTCTAAATGGTCCCTTTCATCGTTCAGATTATGTCCACCAGTCCCTAATTTGGTGGCTGGAACCCCACAATTTGTCCCAAGGGATTCAATGGATACACCAACAACAACTGAAACTCACCACAGATTCCAGCCTGTTGGGGTGGGAAGCTCATGTGGGATCTGTGAGAAAACGCGGAAGAGGCGCCGCAAATACTCAGAGTGAGGCGGCTGATTCCGCGTCTAGCATGGCATCTGGAGTGTTTAGGCATGCATCCACTAGCGGGACGGAACGCGGAGAAACCGCCTCATGCCCAGCGGTCAGGTCGGCGGAGTCCGCGTCCGACGCGGCAGTCGGTACGCATAGGCCTACTACTGACACAGTGGCTGAGCGCGGGGAAACCGCGCATGCTCGGTTGGCGGTGCGGCTGCCCCCGTGCTCGAACAGGCTGACACATTACAACACATGTCTGGTGTGGCTGGGACTGATAGTCCACACTGGCTCAGGAGGACGCGCGCTCGCGCAGAGAGGCAGGGCCTTTATGACATTCAGAAGGGAGTCAGCTGACCAAGCCGGTCAGCTGACAATTTCAGCAACTTCCATTGGTCCAGCACTTAGGGGAGGCGCTAGTGAGCGCTGGTGTATATATACTGGGTGCTGGTCATTTCTCTGGTGTCTGGCGTTGCGATCACTACGTGGTAGCACTCAGACCTTGTCAGTATCTGTGTTATTAGACAGTTTCCAAGGTGTTGATGGCCAAGGATCTCACACCTTAGTCTAGGAAGTCTGTTATTATCTGTATTATATTCTAGATCAGTTTCCAAGGTGTTGACGGACCAGGAACTCACACCTTAGCTTAGGCATTGTTGATTATTTGTTATGACCTTCTGCTTTCCTGACCATTCTTCTGATCTCTGATTTTGTACCTTTATCATTCTGATACTCTGTTGCCAAATCTCGGCTAGTCTCTGGATTCTGCACCTGCCTCCTGTCTCTGTACCTTATCTGTCCGTGTGTTTACGACCTGGCTTGTCCGACCTCGAGAACTATCTCTCCTGTTAGGAGATAGCTCGCAGATCTGTCAGTGACACTTCTCCATTGGTGACACTCACGTTCTGTCCTTCCCACTGTCAGTCTGACTCCTCCCCGTGGAGAGTCCAGACTACGGAAGGAACCAGTTGCCGAGCTGTATTCCTATCTGCTCTTGCACCTGTCTTCCGGGTGCGATCCTCAAAGTATTACTGTTGTACCAAAACACTCTTATCACTCAGGTGTCCAGAGGTTAGAGATATATCTGATTATCGGTGATACTGCAGATCATCAATAATCTGGTATATATCTGCATTCTCGGTGATACTGCAGATCACCGGTAATCAGATCCTCTCTGTGTTACACCGATCGTTACAGGATCTTAGAATTTTAGGGAATCTCGTCTCCTCTGGAGAGAAAGTTCTTGTTCACTCACAGTTAGTGGTTTAGAGAGCATTGATTGCGGCAGAATCTCAATCTCAGTCATGTTTGGTAGTGCCTTCCCACAATTCAGTCTTCTAAACTGAGCAGTTGAGAAGATCATATAGTACAAAGAGCAAGAATCATCTTGATTGCTCCTTTTTGGCCAAAGAAGCCGCGGTTTGTGACGGTACTCAGTCTATCAATACAGGAGCCTTAGATCCTTCCAAAAACAGAAGAGGATCTTCTGAAGCAGGGCCCAGTGGACCATCCAAAGTTCATCAGCTAAGATAGACAGCTTGGCTGTTGAGCTCAGAATTTTGTTGAAGAAAGGTATTTCGGGGAAAATAGTGGATACTTTACTTCAGGTGAGGAGCTATCTACCTTACATTCTGGAAAGCATTTTGAAAGTTTACCAACAATTGCAGGATACAATTTGTGTGCCAGATTGTCCTCATTTTCTGAAATTTTTGTTAAACGGAGTAGATATGGGTTTGGAGTTGAATACCATTAAGGATCAGGTTGTGGCCCTGTCAGCCTTTTTTTGATTTTCCAAATTCTTTCAACTCCTTAGTGAAAAGATTTTTGAAAGCTATTAAAAGAAGGTCAGTAGTAAATCATTCCAGAGTGTCCATATGGGATTTGAATATTGTCTTCAGGCTCTTGCGGCAGCACAGTTTGAACCTCTAGAACAGGCCTCATAAGGGAATGTTACATTTATAATGGTTTTTTTTCTGATTACGATCACTTCAGCACGAGGAATAGGTGAAATGCATGTGCTGTCTATGAGAGAACCTTATATGAAAGTTTTGGATGCTAGGGTGGCCTTTTTGTTACCTCCTTCATTCACTCCAAAAGTTGTTTCACAAGGAACAAACTATAGCTTTACGCTCTTTTTGCGATAAGCCAGACATCCATAAGGAATGCAGTTTTCATTCTTTAGATGTTAAAAAGTGTGAGTTACATTACCTAAAACTCACAGCAGACCGGAGGAAGGAATATAATCTTCTTTTGCAGTTTCAGGGCGCTAGAAAAGGTTTAGAAGCTTCAAAAGCTTCTTTGTCAAGATGGATAAAACAAGCTATGGTCTTACCGTATTAATCATGAGGTAAAGTTACTCCAGAGAGCTTTAGGACTCATTCTACAAGGGCAGTTTCCTTCTCCTGAGCTGAGAAGTCATCAGCTTCAATAGAACAAATCTGCAGAGCAGCTACTTGGTCAAATTCACATACATTCATAAAACATTATAGATTCAATGGTTTGGCCAATGAAGAGCTTGCATTTGGGAGGAAAGTTTAGGTTTGTCTGCAGTAGTCTCACCCTGAAGGTTTTTGTCTGGAAAGTCTCCACTTCCTGTCATAGATGACGCAACTGGAGTTCATAATTACTGTTACTTGTAATTGTATTTCTGTATGTCATCTGTGACAAGGGAAAAACACTCCCAAGGATGGTAAGTACTGTCTCAAGGCAAGGTGATAAGTAACGCGCTGAGGGTATGTTTGGGAAGGTGCCTGGTTCCTGTGCTTTTAAGAGGAGGAGCTTTCTCTCCATGTCCTGTCATGGATGACTTACAGAAAATACAATTACCGGTAAGAGTAATTATGAACTTTCCTGTTGGACAGGGCCCTGGTTCAGGGTTGCCAAATCATTCTTTTAATTACTGACACTTTGAAGTTATGCAGGTTTTGGCGCTACTTATACATAATCAGTGCCTAAACTGTATCTAATTAGCCTTAAGTCCTGTATAATTCATATTTGCCAGTAATTAAAGGGATGGGTTGGCAACACTGCCCTGTTTACATATTATGCTGTCTGGTACCCCATGATGAAGCCATCCTCACCAGGTGGACGTGTTCCCATCCTGTGTAAGGAATAATAAGTGTTGATAATGGATAGGTATAAAATATAAAGACAGCACCAGGGAATCCGGATTGTAGGGTTAATAGTAACACCTATGGTATGGACCTATCTTCCCTCTTACCGCGGTTCTACTACTGGCTACATAGAGCCAATGAAAAAGTTTCCTTTTCCACTTAAAATGACTTGAGAACCAGGAACAATTGTTTTTTAAATGTACATCTTAATAAGGGTGGTTCGTTACTCTATATACACGAAATCCCCAACCAATGAAATGCAGCCTGTACACTCAACCTATACCCTGACTATCTAATCTAACCATTTACACCACAATATATACAGAATATATCTACAAAAATATATAGCATACATATATATCAAGCATGGTACCAAAGAAGCAGGCAATATGCAAAGTCAGGACAGAGTACCAGGTTTGGCAAAAGGTTAGCAGATAAGGCACAGTACAAACGGAACAGACAAATAGCAAAGTCAAGGACAGGATAACAGGTTCGACAACAGGTTAGCAAAGACAGGTTCAGATCAGGGAACAGATTCAGGAAATATCCAGAGACTCAGGACTGTGAGTAGAACAACAAAGTTTCGGCAACTATCAGGAAGCAAGGCAGTCCCTAAAGGGGCACTATGGCAAAAAATTGTAAAATTTAAACTACGTGCAAACATAGACAGATAAGAAGTATGTTTTTTTCAGAGTAAAATGAGCCATAAATTACCTTTCTCCTATGTTGCTGTCACTTACAGTATGTAGTAGAAATCTGACAGAGTAAAATGAGCCATAAATTACCTTTCTCCTATGTTGCTGTCACTTACAGTATGTAGTAGAAATCTGACAGAGTAAAATGAGCCATAAATTACCTTTCTCCTATGTTGCTGTCACTTACAGTATGTAGTAGAAATCTGACAGAGTAAAATGAGCCATAAATTACCTTTCTCCTATGTTGCTGTCACTTACAGTATGTAGTAGAAATCTGACAGGCGCAACAGGTTTTGTACTAGTCCATCTCTTCATAGGGTATTCTCAGCAAGGCTTTTATTCTTTATAAAGATATTCCCTTAAAAGGGTTTAAGGACAAACTGACTCCAATGAATGCCTATGGGAAAATCTGCATCAGAAAAATCGCATTTAGTGGAAATAGGCCCATAGACATTCATTGGAGTCAGTTTGTCTGCATCCATTTTGCATCCAATCTGCATGTAGTGGAAATAGGCCCTTAAACAATGATACTGGCCAGCTTCCCTGATTGCTACACAGTTTTTTGGCAGTAGGACAGAGCAACTGACATTCACTAAGTGCTTTTGAAAATAAATAAATCCCTGAAAATCCCCCATGAAGAGATGGACTAGTCCAAAACCTGTCGCTTCTGTCAGATTTCTACTACCTACTGTAAGTGACAGCAACATAGAAGAAAAGTAATGTATGGCTCATTTTACTCTGGAAAAAACGTACTCCTTATTTGTGTATGTTTGCACGTATTTTACATTTTACAATTTTTCACCATAGTGCCCCTTTAAATAGTATATATGATTAGCAACAGGATGCAGCTGGTGGGGTGAACCTGCAGAAATTGCTCCTGCACCACCCACAGGCCAGACAAGGAACTGCAGGTCTTTTTCACAGTAAGCATAAGGCTATCTGCTGGTGTATGGCAGAAGTCCAGGGCCAGTTAAAGTTCACAGAGCCATCTACTGGTGTAGCAATGAAAGTCCAGGGCAGTCCAAGCTAATAAGCCACCAGCAGGCAGGATATGGCAGTACATGATTCCTAACAGTAATACAGTTACATGATGTATGTCACATGTTGAAGCCCATTCAGGTTTGCACACTTACTCTGCCACCATTTGATATGTGGGCAGCAGCTTCCACGCATGAAGGCAATATGTCTAAGCATTTCTGTTAAGAACTGTGTTCTTCTTTTTAGCTCCTATATTTTATTTAAGTTATGTCATCAGACTAGTGCTTACCTCTTTTATACATTGCCTACATCCAGCAAAAAGTGCTTTTATGATATATGTCTGTATACTGTGGTAAGCAATATATTGCTAACATGATCTACAAGCTTTGTCATTGTCTGGTATATTGGCCTGTTAATAGTCTAAGGCTGGATTAACTGTGGTCCAATGCATAATGCACGTGTTATAAAGAGTGTGAACTGCAATGGAAACTGGACATAGACCTTAATACAAAGCATGCATGCAGCGAGGTAGTATAACAAGATCTGTTACAACACAGTTCTGTAAACAGGTCCATGAAATTGTTCGGGCAGTGAGTTGGCTTGCATTATTCTGCAATACAACTGAGCACTGTGAAATAGCCCTTATACAGTATATTCACAGAACTCTGTTTTAGAAAGCACTGATAGCAAAGGCGAACTAGGTGACCTGAAACTTCTCAGAACATCCTGTAGAAAACAATTGTTGTCCACTGGAACAGTGGGCAGCACCAAGTAATTGAAAACTCTTTTAATTTATTACAAATGTATATACTGTATTTTTCAGACCATAAGATGCACCTTTTCTTCCTCAAAAGTGTGTGTGGGGGGGGGGAGGCGGTGCTTCTTATGGCCCAGATGCTACAATTTAGCCGCTCCCCGCACATTGAGAATAGAAAATTGCAATTGCAAATTGTGCACCTTACCTGCTGAGTGCACATTGGGCAGGCTGTGCTCTCCACATGGAGAGTGGAGGATGAAGGCTTCTGGCATGGTTGCTGCTGCTAATCAGTGTCTTGTAGGATAGATCATTGGGCCGGCTGAATCACCTTAACGCTGAGGCTCCCACATGACTGCAGCTGAGTGGTGTATAGCCCTGCTAATCATGGCTCCCCACTAAGTGACTGGCTTAGGTGGTCTCTCGGGTGGGACCACAGCGCCATTATTGAGCCAAACACTGAACTTGCTGTTACCAAGCGAGTTCAGTGATTGGCTCAATGACGGCACCTGAGTACCATCCCCTTTAAAGTTCTCCAGCACCTGTGGAGTGCCCTTGATGAGAGGGGGTTAGTGCCTAAGTCTCTGGTAGCACAGAGGGTTTACCAATCTTCCTGTGAGTACTGTGACTTTTGTTTACAGGTGGTGATTTGGTTGAGAAACTGCAAGAATGTAAATACTAAAGTAGAACATTTTGATAGACAATAAACAATACTTTTAAAATAAATAGTTTTAGAGGCTGTCCTGTTTCAAAAAAGCACAATTTTATTAGATACAAAAACATGGAAAATGACACACTCCCATATAGCAGAAAAGGTGCTCCTCAATAATCCAAGAGATAATCCATCATATTACAAACAGTGTTTTGCGTGGAGAAATATAAAGTTATAAACTGCAGGCCAAATTAAACTGCAATATTCTATTTTGGAACCAATGGACTCCTTTATCACACCAACAAGAGAGATGTTGGGGTGATGGTTTTGCAAGACTTTGCAATTAAACCTATTTAGACTAGCATATGGCAGCTCGGAAGAAACGTAAGGAAGACATATGTGAAAGAACTGTGTCCGTAAACCTGGATGCGCAGAAAAGCAGATAGTAGAATATTAGTAAATTTACTTATATTCTGTTAGTGTTAATGACAATAGTTAATGACTACAGCTAAACATAACCCTATCCTCACACTGAACCCTCCCTCTACCAATGCCTAATCTTAACCACTCCCCCTCATGGCTAACCGTAACCACCCCCTCATGGCTAACCTTAACCACTCCTCCCACGGCTAACCTTAAACTACCCCCCATGATTAACCTTAAACACCCCTCAAAGACTAACCTTAACAACCTTAACCACCCCCCATGGCAGGCCTCAACCATTACCCACCACCAAACCCCTCTCCCCCCTCAAATTTTCGGGCGCTGCCATTGGCACCCATAAAAATATCGGCAATAGTAGGAAATTTGGGTGCCTGATAAACATCAGGTGCCGGGGCTGCCTACAAAGCAAAATACAACTACAAATATTACTAAATATATTCTCTGGCTGTGTGCTACAGCAATCTTGCAGCAATCTTGGACTAGTGGTATATACTGTTAGTAACTACGCATTGTTTACTGGAACACTTTCAGATTAAAGGACGTAAATGCTGATTGGTGCCCACATTGCTTTCTGGTTGTACAACTTTTATCTGCTTAAGACTTTCACTTACCTGGGGCTTCTGCCAACCCCACTGCAGCCGTCCTGTGCCCACGCCGTCCTGGAACAATCCTCTGGTCCCCTGCTGCAGCTCACTTTCTTTTTCACCGTCAATGACCACTGCACCTGCGCAAGTCTCATTCGCACTCCCATCGCCGGAAGCGTCCTGCTCAGACACTGTACAAAAAAAACTCTACCGCTCCTGCCCAGAACGCTCTCAGCGATGAGAGTGAGAACGAGGACACATGTGGCCAGGTCTGTGCAGGCGCAGTGGACGGCAACTGACGAAAGAGAAAGTGAGCCACAGTGGGGCCCGGAAGATGGTTCCAGGTATGCGCAGGCACAGGATAGCTGCAGGGGGCTGGCAAAAGACCCGGGTAAGTGAGTCTTTTTCTAGATATCTTCAGGTTCCCTTTAATGTGGAGGCACGATTATTCCGGCAAAGACAACTGTTGACCAGCAAGGGATATTCCAATCACCTCATTGTGTGTGAAGGTAATCTATCTATTGCACATACTCTGGCCACCTATGGCTGCACCACCACCTTTCCCGCAAGCAGGCGCCCACATTTCCTGCTTCCAGTAGGAAGAGCAGAAGGTGCCAGACTACATTTTCCAGCGTTAAAATGAAAACCACATGACTCCCGTTGAGAAGAGAAGACTTGATTTTAACAGAATGTACGTAGGGAGCAACTGTAAGACATAAAAATGGAAACATATCTACGTCCGTGTGTCTGCCTCCAGGGCTCAGAGTGGCTATAGACACGGGTGCGTGGCTCTTCACTTTTCTTATGGTCTTAAATAGCATCATTAGGGGCCAAACATGGGTACTGCAGGCACATTCATGCAATTCAGCAATTCGATGCTGGGATTTGTGGTTCCATTATGCTCTCTGCCAATTTACGTCTGCTCTGTTCATTGTGTCATTGCCTTTGATAGCAATAGCTGCCTTGTGTTACTCTGCTGGGTGCAATATTACTTGTAAGTTTGCAAATCAAGAAAAAAGGATCTTTCACGAGCACCTTCCGTCTGATGAATTTATTAATTCACCACCATCTAGTGCCTACACCCACCTCCAGCATCGTTGACCCTGCTCCCACGGACATGTAAGAGGTGTCTCACACCATGTTCTTTTGTGATACTGGATTTTGCAATGTTATGAAGTGTCACTGTTGCCTGCAATTTTGAAGTTATGGCTGTCACTTTGAAATTAATAAATTCATCAGACGGAAGGTGCTCCTTTTTTCTTGATTTGCAAACTTACTGGTGTACTCTCTTCAATATAGCGGAGCACACGTCTCTGTAACAACGGCCAAGATCTAGGCAGTCCTTTGCAGGGCAGCGATTAGGGATTTGCGCTGTGTTGCTCACTCCACTCACGACTTCATTATATCCTGCTGGGAAGTGCCGCAAACCACTCCTTTTTTCTCTTTTTGATTAGCAATATTACTTGTGAAACTTCTGTGTAAAGCCTTGCTATGCCTCTTGACTTTGTTATTGGATTGCTGCCTGGACCAAACCTGAAACTGTATTTTTTTTAAAGTTTCTTTTTAATCTTGGAACTGTATTGACCTGATATTGCCTTAACCTTTGGTGCAGAGTTAATCTGATCTACCGTGTATGACTCCTAGATTGTTACTTTATTAGCTTAAGTTTTGAGATTCCGTACCATGCTATTCTGCTAATATGTTGCTAACCTGAACTGTCTGAACTTTCCTCTTGTACCTGTCTAGTGTGGTTCTTGTGGTACTTCTGTCTTCCCGGCCTCAGTCCTTATACCTTGGAAGCAGAAGTCCTGGGAGTAACCTTAGTCGGGTAGGCATATCTCCCATTCACGCGGGGAGCTTGGCTGTAAGTGAAGAGCAAGGTCTTAGATTGGGGCATAGGGACTGAAGGAAGACAGGAGATCTGCCAGGCCTTATAGATACTTAAAGAGAACCTGTACTGAGTAAAAATATTTAAAATAAACACATGAGGTAACTTGAAATGAAAATTACAGAGTTACCTTGCCATCAGTTCCTCTCAGAAGCTCACCATTTTCTTCTGACAATAATCCCCTCCAGTTCTGACAATATTTTGTCAGATCTGAAATATATCAGTTGCTGTCAGTAAAATATCAGTTGCTGTCAGTTATAGCTGAGAGGAAAACGGATGTACCAGGCAATGTCCATGTTTCCCTATGGCTCAAGTGGGTGATGTTACAGTTTAACTGTGTGCTGACCAGAAAGCTGTTATGGGGTAATGGCTATTTTCAAAATGGAGGACGGAAAATTCCCTTGATCATAGTGAACAAATAGGACGCAGGACAGGAGAAAGACACTGAGGAGTAGACTACATGGAAGGTAAGTATGACTTGTGTATGCCTATTTTGACTTTTATTTTCAGTACAGGTTTTCTTTAATCATATAGAGGGAAGACTCTGGTTGAATACCTCTTTAGCACTCTTCTGGCAGCCTTTGCTACTTCGATAAAGCGCATGCTTGAGTCCGAGCTTGCAAATGCAAAGTATGGATGTACCCGTCTTCCGAAGGCTGGCTGAGGAATATCTAAGGCACAGTTGGTTGGGTAACTTCAACAGGAGACCACACTGTAATGGTGGTATCCAATGCCTTCCCTCTACATGGGTAAGTATCTATCCTGAAGTGAGTTCCTTCAGTTCAGGTTTGCTTCAACAGAAATTGAGTTTTCCTTTAAGAAAACACGGTGGTCATATGTCAAATTTTTCTGTCACCACAAAGAGTACCAAAATACAGAAAGTACTAAGAGGAGCTGGAGGTATCCGTGATATGGGGAAGGGAGTATATAGCTCTATATGGGAGTATCCAACAATGTTTTTATAGAAATTTTCCTACCTTACAGATAAAGACAAGATGTAGTTCAGGGTAAAAGTTAAACCAATTTTATTAATGCACATGACAACACGTTTCACGGCCAGAGCCGCTTCCTCGGGTCAGTAACTGTGCCTGACAATAAGAATGCTGTGCTTGTGGGCGCAGTATACATTTCCCAGCATTAAAATGGAAACCACAAATTGGTTTGACTTTTACCCTGAACTACAACTTGTCTTTATCTAAATTGAGACATTTATAAGGTAGGACAATTTTCTATAAAAATGTTGTTGGATACTAGAGCTATATACTCCCTTCCTCATGTCATGGGTGCCTCTAGTTCCTCTTAGTACTTAGTGTATACCTCTAGTTATAGGGGGGTTGGTCAAAGGTTCTTTCCTGGACCTGAAAATCCTATTTTTGAGCAGCTACCACCACCCTATAGATCAAAGGCCGAGTGGGGACGGTACTTCCCCACATGTGACAATGAGTGGTTGCCTCATACAGCAACCCACTTTTGTGAGTATATTTTCAACTATCTTCTCTATTTCCCTGATGACCTAACGACATTGCGCCAGATTGGGCTCCCGGCTCTCCCTGTGTTTTTTTCTCCACAATTCTCTACCAAGATACATAAATCAATGCTCTGATTCATTCCAGAGCCTCACAAATGAAATATGCATTTATCCACACCTGTACGCCTTAGTCAAGTAGTGTGTAAAACAGCAGTCTCCAGTGCTACTTCTCAAGTTAACACTGTTTACTATGATGTGATGCATTTGATTGTCTGTTACATATAACATTTTCCCATCACTAAGGAGGAGACAAAAGCACAAAGCTGGAAAAAAAGTAGGTCACCAAAGCAGCATGTATAAAGAAACAGTGCATTTCTTCTAAACCTCTTACACCCTTCTTAGCACTGTTGATAGGAAAAAAATGACTTATAGTACGTTTCTGCCCTTTGAGTCCTTTAAAGAGGAGCTGTTAGGTATAAGATCTCAGAGAAAATAAACACATATATCAGTAGCTAAAGATTGGCTGTACTTACATTACATATGCATTTCACTGTCCACGTTTGGATTTCACAGAATTTGTATATAGTATATGCAGAGAATGATGCTCCTGACAGCCCATGGCAGGTTCCATGTTTGTGAAGCCAAATGTGTCGTCATGTCCTGCCTGCTTCTGATCACAGAACAGCTCGTACAGAATAACACAGTGTGCAGTGAATATTAATGAGCCATGTGGCTAGGAACAATAGCGGACTCCTGCAGAGTAATCTTCCCGGAGATTTATCTGTGCTGTGAGTTTAGAAGCTGCTGAAACTTGATCCCGTCTTCTCCTTAGCAGCCGAGGGGAGGGCCCCAGAATGCTTTGCAGTATGGAATGCGGCTTGCGTCCTCCTTAGGAGCTTAGCTTTGGTGATAAGCACACATTAAATGTAAGAGAGATTTTTATCTTTAGTAATGTCTTTTGGCTTCTGTCTAAACTGTTTAACACAGGAGAATAGAGGTTTAAATTAGCTTCTGCAGCCTGACAGTTACTCTTTAACGCCCATTCACCAATCTTTTTAAGTAAACGGAGTCTGAGAATGAATGCATCACATGTGAGCATCAGGAGTACTGTGAAGGTTGAAAAGATCTATGTTGTGAGATTACTCACTTCACACATCTGTTATTATCGCTCTATAAATAAAAATTTCAAAACTTCCAACCATTTTCATTGTCTTCTTTGATATACATGGCTGGAATGTGTAAAATTATACATATATATATGTATATATATATATATACAGTATATATATATATATATATATATATATATATATATATATATATATTGTAATGAATGGCGGAGATGCCGCCGCGCGGTCTGGCGGCGGGGCGGCTGTCTCCGCGTTCAGACCGGCGGTTGCCGCACAGCGACATGTGTCTGGTTTGTCTGGGCCTTCTAGTGCATACGGAGGGAGAGTTACTAGAGGACAGGACCTTTATGCCAACCGGAGAGGGATCAGCTGATCCGGACGATCAGCTGATCCCAGCGGAACTCCTGATTGGCTGAGCGGCTGAGGGCGGCGCTGAGCAGCACTGGAGTATATATAGATCTTGCCTTTCAGTTGCTGGTTGTCTGCCGTTGCGAATACGTGCGTGTGAGCACTCAGACCTCAGTCAGATCTTACAGTGTGTTAGAACCAGCAGGAGCTGGGAATTCACACTTAGCCAGATTACCTTTGTATATACTCTGTTATACTCTAGACCAGTTCCAGGGTGTTGAGACCAAGGACCTCACACCCAAGCTTAGGATTGCTGTGTCATTACTATGTTATACTCTAGACCAGTTCCAGGGTGTTGAGACCAAGGACCTCACACCCAAGCTTAGGATTGCTGTGTCATTACTCTGTTATACTCTAGACCAGTTCCAGGGTGTTAAAACCAAGGACCTCACACCTCAAATTAGAATTGTGCTTATGTATATCTGTTATGACCTTCTGCTTTGCTGACCTCTCTCTTGCTTTCTGATTCGGTACCTTTGCCCATCTGTCTACCAGTTACTGACCCTGCTTGTATCCGGTTACCGAATCAGTCTTCTGTCTTTGTACTTTATATGCTCGTGTGTTGTCGACCTGGCCTGTCTGACCTTCCTGACTGCCACTCGTTCCCCGAGTGATTAGTCTGTCTGTACTTCCTTGGCACTAATCCACCAGGTGTCAGTTAGCTGCAAGAACCTCCTGTACCTCAGAGAGGCCTTCCTGCAGTTCAGTCAGTGGTCTCTTCCCATTAGGAGTCCATTGGCTGCAGTACAGTCTGATTCCCAATCCACCAGGGAATCCTTGGCTGCAGTACAGTCTGATTCCTATTCCATCAGGGAATCACTGGCTGCTGCTCTATCTCATCTCTAGAGATAGCTCCTGCTTGGCCATAGGTCACCTGCTCCTCAGGTGTCCACTGGCTGCAGTAGTGTCTGTATCTCCCGCTCCTCGGGAGATAGCCTTCTACTGTTGCACCCAAACACTTACACATTATTAGGTGTCCAGACGTTAGTCATACTTGTATTATTGGTGATTCTGCAGATCATCAATAATCAGGTATACAGCTGTATTCTTGGTGATACTGCAGATCACCAATAATCAGATTCTCTCTGTGTGCTGACACCAATCGTTACACACATATATATATATATATATATATATATATATATATATATATATATATATAAAGCACTTTTCTGGCCTCAATTGAATTAGGCAAATTCTAATTTTATTTTACATTCAACTAACAATCCTGATTCACAATTAACCACATTTCGGGTCTGACTCAATTCCAAGAGTTGAAAAAAATCAGCTGGTATCACACACTTTACGGACTGATACGATTGTGAGGTTAACACTTGTGATGCTGTCGCAATAATGAATTAGCTTGGTACTTTAAAACATTCAAGTATTAGGATGCTGATTTTAGGTGTATGGTGTTCAAGTATTAGGATGCTGATTTTAGGTGTATGGTGTTCAAGTATTAGGATGCTGATTTTAGGTGTATGGTGGGCTATATTTAATGCTTTTGGTAGTCCAACTTGCCATTTATCACCTATTGCTTGACTAAATCTAATTTAGTAAATCATTATTTATTTTTACTTTTTTTACATTTTAATAATCCCTTATCTCCGATGCAGGTTGGTATATTCATATGTTTTAAACTGCGCAATGAAAAATAATTTCCAATAGTTGCTATGTGTTACTGAACTGTCCTAATTATATAATCTTCTCTGAAATAGCAACAACAAGTCAATGTTAACAAGATTTGTTTAGATGACTCAGGACAGTCTGCATTAAAAACATCCTGAAATAATCAGCAATTATATTATTATGAGAAAAAAATACCTACTGCGGCATATTAATATTAAAGTTTAATAGGGGTAAATTAACTGTCATCAAAATGCTGACACAATTTGGAAAAGCTACAACCCTTTCTGTTAATATACAAAACTAGGAGTCCTCTATTTACTTCAGATGGGTCCTTTCTGGGATTATACACGTAGATGGAAGTGGAGTATCATCAGTATCATCGAGTCATTGGCACAAGGACAAGTGTCATCTAGAGGAAAAGTTTGGCTGACCTGCAAAGACCCAGAGACAAAAAATCTTTGGTTCTGACATCTTTTAAGTCCAAGTTTAGCAAAACCATTATCTCAGTAGAGAAAAAGGTAAGAACCTCTTTTGATTTTTTTCTGATATCTCCATGGTTTTGGTTGATCCTTAATTGTCTTGGTTACAGAAAAGGGCAGCAATGAAAATGTGATGGAAATTCTAGCTGGCCACTGTGAGAATCTGCTCGGCTGCCTGTGCAGGCGGGCAGCTTTTTGACCACTGTTCAGGTCTGCATTCTGCAGGTCTCTTTAAGAGAGACATTTTGTCTGTATTGCAGCTTGCTGCTGAGGAATTTGCATACATTCGTTATGCAAATCCCCTACCTGCCTCCTGTGATGACTGGCAGTATAAAGGTTGGGATTACCCACAGTCCTTTGCTGGTCATTCCTTCAGGGTTTGTAGTAAACACTCCTAGAGAGTGTCAGCCATGCTACTTCTTGTTGAAGTTATCTGAGAGTAATTCTGGGGACTGCACTAGGCAGTTTCTTTAGTGCCGTTAGGATTGCTTATCTGTTTGTTTGTCTGTTGCGACTGTCCTGTCCCAGCGGTGGTCGATAGGAAGTCGTTCTGTGTGTCTGGGTGCTAACCGGAACAGCGGTTGTTACTGGTAGCCCCTTCTGATCTGTTTCCCTGGATCGTGCTAGCCTCTTTTCGCTAGTACTGTGGATCCTTCTGTTCTGTCTCCCTGGATCGTGCTAGCCTCTTTTCGCTAGTACTGTGGATCCTTCTGTCCTGCTACTCTGTACCTGGATCGCACTCGCCTTGCGCTAGTGCTGTGGATCCTTCTGTTCTGTCTGTCTGAATCGCACTTGCCCTAGCGTTAGTGGCAGTGGATTCCTCTGGTCTGGATCTTGGAGCTAACCTCGGCTGCGGTCGCTGCTGGTTACTCCTTCTGTTTGTCATGTGCTTGGACCACACTGCTTTGCCAGCAAGAGCAGTGGATCTTTCTGATACCTGGTTCGCACTGGCTCTGACGGTAAGAGCAGTGGTTCCTGTTTGATTGATTCTCGTTGTCTGTCTGCGTGCGCTTGCTGGTGCCTGCGGTAAGGCAACCGTGTAGTAAGCGCGTTTGTGTGGTGTCTGTCTTGTCTTTGGTTAGTTAGGCGTGCTTGTCTCTGTTGTGCGTAACACGCGGAGACCGCGCACAAACGCGTGCAATGTTGCGAATGAGTGCGGTGTTCACGTTCAGCTAGCGTTTGTTATTTTCCTTATCTTTCTCTTTGTATGATTTGCTGTGCCTTTGCTACCCTGGTGCTCTGTCCTGATCAGTCTTGTGTCGCTATTGGCAATCGCCATTCTTGCGATTGCGTTTCCTACTTCGTTTCTGCCGTTGTGTGTTCGCCGTTGCTGGGTGGCGACTAGTTTGGTGGGCACACATTGGTTCTGTCCCTTTGCTATGTTCCCTGTGGGCTATCCAGTCCTGCCTATTTGTACCTTGTCCTGGATCTGTACAATTCCCATCTGGCATCTGTGGCTGTGCAGCGGCTGTGTCCGCCTGCACTCCACAGCGCCATCTGCCGGTGGGAATTGCCCTCTGCGGGTGCATAGCACCTAGCCTGGGTGTCCTCAATTATACGCTTGTGGAGGAAATCTGCCGCGTCAGCGCACGTCTGGTGCGCTGACCACGGAGACGATTCCACATTCGTTACAGCCACACACCATAAATCTTGCTCGTTCAGTCTTACCACTCTCATTTAGTTTAAAAGGTACAGACTAACCAGCAAGCTCATGGTGAACCAGAATTCATTGGAGTGTGTGAGGGGCTACAGCAGTGATGCACTGGGAGACATCTCAAGCTCACTCCAACCTGAATTATCGCAAATTCTTTCTGTTTTAAGAAAGCAAACTTTTGTTTTTCTTAGTTTAAAAGATACTGGAGCTAATTAGTGAGGGTGAAAGGGAGGCAATAAATAGGTGAGAGCATGTATGCTGAGCCTTGCCCAACAACAACAACAACTAACATTTGTAAAGTGCTTTTCTTCTGTAGGACTCAAAGCGCATAAGCATGGCTCAGACCTATAAATCGTGGTACAGAGGAATAATTCTATAAGTCCGGAAATGCCAGACTAAACAGGTGGATTTTCAGTCTGGATTTGAATAACTCCAGGGAAAGGGCTGTCTTTACTGGGTATGGTAGGGAGTTCCAAAGAGTAGGGACAGCATGACAGAAAGCTCTGTCTCCAAAGGTTTTGAGGTGCACTCTGGGAGTGACCAAGTTTATGGAACCTGCTGATCTGAGGTTGTGAGGTGTGGTGCAGCTTCTGCAAGTCCTTCATGTATCCAGGGCCCACCCATGTTTTAGATTACTCCCAAGAGTCTCCATTTTGCTGCGGTAGTGGGCGTGACTTTAGTAAGTTGACAACCGTTGATTTGGAGGTAGTAGCTCTGTATATGAGCAGTCTTTCAGTTAGGAATGCTGTGATCGTGGTCTCTGCTCTCGCATGACATCGGTGTGCATGTGCTTCCGGCCGTCACATACAATGTTCTACAAGAACAGAGGCTTTAAAAACTTCCAAGACACTAAGGCCACTTCCCTGCACTATTTGATTTTTGGCAGTGCAATACGACTTAACCCCAGAGACATCAGAAGTGCATGGACTGTGTTGTCTGATCTCCCCATCTATAATGCATGGTTGGCGACGAAAATATGCAAACACATTGCTATTTCCATTCTGAGCAGAAGTGCCATTAATTGTGTTGGCACTTCCGTTTTCCGATGTGTTCAAATGGGGAAGGGGCCTAAGGGCCTTTACACACTGGCTGCGTTGCTCTGCATTTTTAAAATGCATGCATTTTTTAAATCTCAAGGCCTTTTGAAAAGTAATTGAAAACACGTGATGACCTGTACACAGTGGTGCAGTGCATTTTTTAAAAAAATGCAATTGCAGTGACTGCTGCGCTTTTTAAGTACAGCGTTTAAAAAAAAAAGTATGAAAAACTTAATGCATGCGATTTTCATTGCTTTTTTTAGGTCAGGAGCAGGAAAAGAAAGCCTCAGCAAAATTGCAATCGAATTGCAAATGCACAAAAATCGCAAGTAGAATTTTGATTAAACAACGCAATTGCATCACACTGCGTTTGTGCTTGTGATTTTCAGTGTGTACAGGCCCTAAGGCCTGGAAACATTTAAGAACCATATGACTAGCATATACTCAGAGTCGGGACAAGGTCCTCCAGCACCCAAGGTTGAGACACCAAAGTGTGCGTCTCCATCCCTCCCATCTCAGCCGTCACACACTGATTGCTATTAGACTAAGAAGTGCCCCAGGACTCTAACCCCCTAACACCGTAATCTCAAGTTAGCTTGCTTGCTGTCACTACCATGTATCCCCTTTTCTTATTTTTCTCTGCTTCAAACACAATGAGGGAATGATAGCTGAGTGAGTTGTGCGCCCCCCTCCTACACTGCGCCCTGAGGCTGGAGCCTCTTTCGCCTCTGCCTCAGCCTGGCCTTGCATATACTGTATCTGTGTTAGTAAAGCAGTGTTTCTTAAAGAGACTCTGAAGCGAGAATAAATCTTGCTTCAGAGCTCATACTTAGCAGTGGCATGGGTGCCCCTGCTAAAACGCCGCTATCCCGCGGCTAAACGGGGGTCCCTTCACCTCCAAACCCACCCCCGCAAACCTTGGTCGTAGACTTGGTCGTAAATCTTCTTTTCCTGGAGGCAGGGCTAACGGCTGCAGCCCTGCCTCTAGTCGCGTCTATCAGACGCTCATCGCCGCCTCTCCCCCGCCCCTCTCAGTGAAGGAAGACTGAGAGGGGCAGGGAGAGGCGGAGATACGCGTCTGACAGACGCGCGTGGGGCAGGGCTGCGGCGGTTAGCCCTGCCTCAATGCGGAAGCGCTCCGCCACTGTACGGAGGGGATTTGGGGGTGAAGGGACCCCCGTTAAGCCGCGGGATAGCGACGTTTTAGCAGGGGCACACATGCCCCTGCTATCTATGAGGTCTGAAGCGAGATTTATTCTCGCTTCAGACTCTCTTTAACACTGGTACAGATTGTATCCTTTTATGAAAGATTGCATTTAAGAGAACCTACCATTGTAGGTAACATCATCTCAAGTACCCCTTGACAAAATAAATGGCTATATATGCAAATTATGTAACATGATACGTAATATGCTTAACTCGCATTACATGTGTAACAACTATGTTGCCTGTAAACAAGTGTCATAGGTGAGCTATATACACTATATACAGTGGGATGCAAAAATTTGGGCAACCTTGTTAATCGTCATGATTTTCCTGTATAAATCATTGGTTGTTACGATAAAAAATGTCAGTTAAATATATCATATAGGAGATACACACAGTAATATTTGAGAAGTGAAATGAAGTTTATTGGATTTACAGAAAGTACGCAATAATTGTTTAAATAAAATAAGGCAGGTGCATAAATTTGGGCACTATTGTCATTTTATTGATTACAAAACCTAAAAAAACACAATTAATGGAACCCAAATTGGCTTGGTAAGCTCAATGACCCCTGACCTACATACACAGGTGAATCCAATTATGAGAAAGAGTATTTAAGGGGTCAGTTGTAAGTTTCCCTCCTCTTGTAACTTTCTCTGAAGAGTAGCAACATGGGTGTTTCAAAACAGCTCTCAAATGACCGGAAGACAAAGATTATTCACCATCACGGTTTAGGGGAAGGATACAGAAAGCTGTCTCAGAGATTTCAGCTGTCTGTTTCCACAGTTAGGAACATATTGAGGAAATGGAAGACCACAGGCTCAGTTCAAGTTAAGGTTCGAAGTGGCAGACCAAGAAAAATCTCAGATAGACAGAAGCGAAGAATGGTGAGAACAATCAGAGCCAACCCATAGACCAGCACCAAAGACCTACAACATCATCTTGCTGCAGATGGAGTCACTGTGCATCGTTCAACCATGCGGCACACTTTACACAAGCAGATGCTGTATGCGAGAGTGATGCAGTGGAAGCCTTTTCTCTGCCCACAGCACAAACAGAGCCGATTGAGGTATGCTAAATCACATTTGGACAAGCCAGCTTCATTTTGGAATAAGGTGTTGAGTTATTTGGGCATAACAAGGGGCGTTATGCATGGAGGAAAAAGAACACAGCATTCCAAGAAAAACACCTGCTACCTACAGTAAAATATGATGGTGGTTCCATCATGCTGTGGGGCTGTGTGGCCAGTTCAGGGACTGGGAATCTTGTCAAAGTTTAGGGGCCCATGGATTCCACTCAATATCAGCAGATTCTGGAGACTAATGTCCAGGAATCAGTAAATCTAAAGCTGTGCTGGGGCTTGATCTTTCAACAAGACAAAAACCCTAAACACTGCTCAAAATCCACTAAGGCATTCATGCAGAGGAACAAGTACAACGTTCTGGAATGGCCATCTCATTCCCCAGACCTTAATATAATTGAAAATCTGTGGTGTGAGTTATGGTGGCCATACATGGTACAATAAAAACGTTCGATTATCCCATTTATTCGATCTAAATGATTGCATCGAATCAAGAAATTCGAACGATTATCCCGTTTTTTTCGAGAAAAATCTGATCGGACATGCTGGAAAAATCTTTATATTCGATCTAACGGAATAATCAAACTAAATTATCTAATCGAAAAAAAAAAAATTGTACCATGTATGGCCACCTTTAAAGAGAGCTGTCCATGCTCGGAAGCCATCAAATCTGAATGAACTACAGATGTTTTGTAAAGAGGAATGGTCCAAAATACCTTCAACCAGAATCCAGACTCTTATTGGAATCTACAGGAAGCGTTTAAAGGGTGTAATTTCTGCAAAAGGAGGATCTACTAAATATTGATTTCATTTCTTTTTTGTGGTGGCCAAATTTATGCACCTGCCTAATTTTGTTTAAACAATTATTGCACACTTTCTGTAAATCCAATAAACTTCATTTCACTTCTCAAATATCACTGTGTGTGTCTCCTACTGTATACCTACTGTATTTGATATATTTAACTTACATTTTTTATTTTAACAACCATAGTTTTGTACAGGAAAATCATGACAAATTACAAGGTAACCCAAACTTTCGCATCCCACTGTGTATGTGTGTGTATATATACACACACACACACACACACACACACACACACACACACACACACACACACACACACACACACACACACACACACACACACACACACATATAGTCATGCACTATATATATATATATATATATATATATATATATATGCACTATATATATACTGAAACTAAATCTAGACAAAACGGAATTTATGATCTTCCCACCCCGGCCATCCACGAACCTCCCAGATGTGCATGTCACTGTTAACCACACTACCATTCGCCCTACCTCTCAAGCCCGCTGTCTGGGTGTCACCCTGGACTCCGCACTCTCCTTCACTTCCCACATCCAAAACCTCACAAAGTCCTGCAACTTCCACCTTCGTAACATCTGTAAGATTCGCCCTTTCCTGACCTCTGCCACCACCAAACTCCTCATCCATGCCCTCATAATTTCCCGCCTTGACTACTGCAATGCCCTGCTGTCTGGTCTCCCTATGACCCGAACAGCCCCACTGCAGTCCATCATGAATGCGGCAGCCAGAATTATGCACTGTTCCCATCGCTCCACCACGGCAGATCCCCTCCTAGAATCCCTCCACTGGCTTCCTATCCAGTCCAGAATCAGATTCAAGATACTGTGTCTGACCTACAAATCTGTCCACAAAACCTGTCCAACCTACATTTCCGATCTTACTCAGAGGTACACACCTAGCCACTCACTCCGCTCTTCCAATGAACTTCGCCTAACCGCCCCCCGCATCACCCAGTCCCATGCACGCCTCCAGGACTTCTCAAGAGCTGCTCCAACACTATGGAACTCCCTACCTCCACCCATTAGGGCAGCCCCCTCCTTCAACATCTTCAAGAAAGCCCTCAAAACTCACCTTTTCACTCTGGCCTACTACCCCTCACAAGTGCTCTAAACCTACAGCTGAACTCTGGTCCCCTACCATTCGTGTCCTTACCTCTCCCTCTAGATTGTAAGCCTTTGGGCAGGGTCCTCCTCCTTTTGTGTCCTACCTGATCTGGCACCTCCATTACTGTGAACCCATGCTATGCATCTGAGTGAACATAACTTGCCTAATCTCCATGCTTCATCCAGTGACTGACTAAGCATTACCTTGTACTCATACTGTGCTGTGTGATCTGGTTTTCTTGTATTCCTGTATTGTCATATTGCTGTATGTCACCCCTAAATATTGTCTGTAACCTAAATTAATGTTCAGCGCTGCGTAATATGTTGGCGCTTTATAAATACAATAAATAAATAAATAAATAAATAAATAATGCACATTGGCAAAGTGTTACAGAATTTGTTTAAAGCCCTGTAAATTGAATGTGCATTGCTCATATACGTATAAGTTTACTGGGGCTTAGTGAAAATACCTCTTATTAAGGTTCGTTTGTATATGATTTATCACTTTAAGACACCACACCCCCATCCTCTGCTTCACCGAGACCTGGCCAAACGATAACATCCTGGACCACTTCTTAAATCTTCCAAACTTCAGCCTCTTCCGTGCCGACAGAGACCCCAACTCTTCAGGGAAACAAAGAGGAGGTGGCATCTGCCTTTACATCAACTCTGAGTGGTGCCCAGACACCATCATTTTGACCAAATGCTGCTCACCAGACGTAGAACTCCTCCTACTCAATTGCAGACCGAGATACTCACCAAGAGAGTTCTCATCCTATGTGCTTGCAGCGGTCTTCATACCTCCCAACGCAAATGTTAAAGAAGCCCTGCGCCATCTAAGTGACACTATTTTACACTGGGAACCTGCCTTGCCAGACTCCCTCTGCATCATCATGGGAGATTTCAACAAAGCCAACCTCCGTTTAGAGTTGCCACGGTACTTACAGCATATCTCATGCCCTACCAGGAAGGGCAGCAATCTGGACCACTGCTACACTGTTATCAAGGACACCTACAAAGCCGCTCCTCGGGCCGCCCTGGGTAACTCCGACCACTGCCTCTTACAATTAATTCCCACCTACAGAAGGTGCCTTGTGACCGCCAAACCAACCCTGACGTCAAAATGTGGACAAATGAGGCCAAACAACAACTACAGGACTGTTTCGACTGCACCGACTGGTCAGTCCTTGTCCCCCCAGATGGCAGCCAGGAAGAATGGGCAGACAATGTTACTTCTTATATCGGCTTCTGTGAGAAGACGTGCATCCCCACAAAAACCTACAAGGTGTTCCCCAACAGTAAACCTTGGTTTAATCACAAGCTATGCCTGCTTCGGTGTGCCAAGGAGGAGGCCCATAGGACTGGTACCCCAGAGGAGTTCAAGAAAGCCAGGAACTCCCTCAACAGGGAAGTGAGAGCTGCCAAAAGGTCCTACTCTGACAAACTGAGACTCAGCTCAAACAACTCGAGGTGTGGAAAGGCTTCAAAGCAGCCACCAACTACAAGTGTCCCCCCTCCCCAACGCGTGACCCCCAGCTTAGAGCTAGCTGAGGCCCTTAACAGGTTCTACTGTAGGTTCGAGGAAAGCCAACCAGACTCTGTCCCAGCCTACAGAGTCCCAGACCCCCCCCCCCCCCCACCAATTCTGCCCCTGTCCTCCCAGTCCCACTAACAGCTGAGGAGGAGGGAGGGCCCAGTCCAACAAACGGCTGACGAGGCGGCACTTCCAGTCCCTCTAACAGTAGATGAGGGGGTAGTCTGGAAACTCCTCTGCAAACTAAATCCAAGGAAAGCTCTAGATGGAGTGACAACACAGTGCCTAAAGATCTGCGCTGCCCAGCTAGCCCCTGTTCTCTCCAACCTGCTCTCACAATCACTAAAGGAATGCAAAGTCCCAACCTGCTTGAAGAAGACTACCATAATCCCTGTCTCGAAGAAACCGGCTGCTGTAGACCTGAATGACTTTAGACCAATCGCACTCCCCTCAAACGTCATGAAACTCTTTAAAAGGCTGGTCCTATCTCACTTGAAAGTCATCTCAAATGACCAAACTGACCCTCTCCAGTTCACCTACAGAACGAACAGGTCTGTAGATGACGCTATCAACATCACCCTGGAGCATATCCTGTCCCACCTAGACAAGCCGAACACTTATGCCAGAATTCTCCTCAACTTCAGCTCCGCTTTCAAAACCATAAGCTGCTACAACTCAACCTGCACCCCTCCCTCTGTGCATGGCTGAAGGACTTCCTTACCAACAGGTCCCAAGTGGTGAAGCTTGACACCTTCAGCTCTCAAATGCACACCACTAACACTGGCGCCCCCCAAGGTTGTGTCCTGTCGCCAATCCTGTTCTCCCTATATACGAACCTCTGCACATCACATCTCAGTCAAGGTGATCAAATTTGCAGTTGATACCACCATCATAGGCCTCTTGGACAAGAGAGGTGAACAAGCCTACCACAAAGAGATAGACCAGATCTGCAAATGGTGTAAGGACAATAAGCTTGTCCTCAATGCAGCTAAAACTGTCGAACTCACCATCGATTTCAGAATCAACACCCCTGCACTGCCACCGGTTCTCATTGAGGGCTCTGAGTCCCCAGTGCTCGCCTCCTAGGTACCACCCTCTCCAGCTACCTAAGGTGGGATGAAAACTCCAGACTGCAAAAAAAGGCCCAAAAACAGTTGTTTGTTCTGCGTCAGTTGAAAAAGTTTGGCATGCCCCGCACCCTTCTGACTCGATTCTACTCCTCCATCATCAAGTCAATTCTCTGCACTTCCATAATTGTATGGTACTCAGGCGCCTCCACCAGGGACAAACACAAACTACAGGGAGTCATCAAATCTGCACAACAGATCATCTGAGCCCCTTTCCAATTTCTAGAGCTCCTGCACCACTCCAGACTGCAATCTAGAGCAGCTAGGATTGCAAATGAATCCTTCCACCCCGGCAATCGCCACTTAAATCTACTACCTCTGGGGCGCCACTTCAAATCTATCTTCACCACAGGAACACAGGACACAGGAACTCCTTCTTTCCTAAAGCTGTCCTGGCCCTCAACTCAGCCTCCTGCACCACCTTCCCACTATGAGCAATGTAACTAGCTATCCACACTGCAAAGTTTATACTTTATTGTACAGTACTGTCAACTGAATAATCACATTTAAGTGTATTTTTACTATTATTATCTGTTCTCCATGTGTACCTATTCAATGTATGTCCTTGTCCATGAAGGTATTTTTGCTGCTCTGTACTGCCAACAACAATTCCTTGTATGATCCTGTACTTGGCGAATAAAATTGATTCTGATTATTCAGTTCACTTTTTTCCTACATTTTCTCCTAGGTTTTTGGTCTTCTGTTTAAAAAACTTTCCACACTCTGCAAGTTAAAAAATTACCAAAAAGTGGGTGAAAAAGTTCTGCCAAAATTGTTCTGAGTATTTTCTCTCCGGCTTAAAAGGCACTTTATTGATAAAGTGTGAAATTATCACCTAGGAGAAAAAATGAGGACCTAAATGTAAAAACTAGATTTTTGTAGCACTGTCATATTCCGTAGAGCTGTACAATATAATTACAAACGATCCACAAGGACTCGACCCTCCAAAGTGAATTACAGCGAAATATTTATTTTTATATAGCGGTGTTACAGCACACTAAAAAGCACAACGTTTCGGGCAGAGGCCCTTTCTCAAGTGCTGGAGCACTTTGGAGGGTCGAGTCCTTGTGGATCGTTGCTGATTGTTTGAAATATATGTGAGGTGTGATGGGCCTCTGACCGCATTGGACTCCCCGTGTGACACAAAGACTCCTCTGTGGCCGGCAGGTACGCTTTGCTTTTCAATATAATTACAAGACAAGGGGCATGTGTGAGAGATCGCGGAAAAGCCGCTGCGAGTGCTACTGAGCAGGCGGCTGATTCCGCGTCCAGCGCGGCGGTTTGCACACAGCAACGTGCAGCTGGTGTGGCTGAGCATGTTAGTTCACACAGGTTTAGAGCTACGCGCGCGCGCGCCAGAAGTCAGGACCTTTATGCCAGCAGGAGATGTGTCAGTTGATCAGGATGATCAGCTGATTCCTGCTGGACTCCTGATTGGCTGAGTGGTTCGGGCGGGGCGGCAGAGTCCTGCAACTATATATACAACTTGCTTGTCAGTTGCTGGTTGTCTGCCGTTGCGATCACTACGTGGAAGCACTCAGACCTTTAGTCAGATCCTGCAGTGTGTTAGAACCAGGTGGACCTGGGAATTCACACTTAGGCAGATTATTTGAATTGTATTCTGTTTATGCTTAAGCTAGTTCCAGGGTGTAGAGACCAAGGACCTCACACCCAGCTTAGGGAACTGTGTTATCATCTGTGTTATACTTCAGACTAGTTCTAGGGTGCTGAGACTACGGATCTCGCACCCAGTCTAGGGAATACTGTATTATCATCTGTGTATTCTTCAGACTAGTTCCGGGGTGCTGAGACCAAGGACCTCGCACCCAGAATAGGCATTGTTTGATATATGTTATGACTTATAGCTTTTCTGACTACTCCTCTGTCTTCTGATTCGGTACCTCGTATATCTGATATTCTGTTGCCAGACCCTGCTTGACTTGCATACCGAATCAGCCTTCTGTCTTTGTACTTTATCTGTCAGTGTGTTACCGACCAGGCGTGCCCCGACCTCGAGAGCTATGTCTCCCCTTAAGAGATAGTCTCCAGACCAGATAGTGACATCCACCTTCGGGTGTCACTCACTCCCTGGTCCTTCCTACCTCCAGCCTGACTCCTCCCCTTGGAGAGCCTCAGCCTGCTGAAAGGTTCCTGTGCCTTCCCGAGCAGTATTCCAGCACTGCTGGTGCATTGCTCAAAGTACGACTGTTACACCAAACACTCACATACCTATAGGTGTCCAGAGGTTAGCTATATATCTGTATTATCGGTGATGCTGCAGATCATCAATAATCAGGTATATATCTGCATTTTTGGTGATACTGCAGATCATCAATAATCAGATTGTCTCTGCGTGCTGACACCAATCGTTACAGCATGAAACAAAGAAAGTTCAACATACTGCAAGTATAACGATTTAAAATGGTTTACATTATAAAAACAGCAGTTTTAAGAAACAATATGGGAGGAAGGTCTGTCTTTGTGAGCTTACAATCTAAAGAGAAAGGAAAAAGACAGAAGGTGGAGTATTGAGCAAGCTGTAAAATTAGTTCCACATTGCACAAAAAGTAGATATTAGGGTGTGCGTTCAGTTAACTTACAGGATATCCTTTCCTGAAAAGGTGGGGTTTAGGGCTGTGCTTAAATGGCTCAAGTGTTGGAGAGAAGCAAATCTGCAGTGGGAGATTAGTGAGGAGAAATTAAAGTATATTTTGTTGCACACCATGTTTTACTGAATGCTAAGTGAATCTGATTTGGAGCTACTGTTTCAGTCATAATAGGAAAATAATACAAATGGTGTAACAGAGGCCTCAACAGGTATACAAGGTATTTATAGAAAGGATGAATTAAACAGGTAGTAGTGAACTTACCTCCTATTTTAAGACTCAGGTAGAAGATTTCAAAAAAGAGTTTTTATTTATAACCTATAGGTTTATTTTATTATAACCTCCAGGATGTGACGTGTTTCTCGGGATGCAGCCAGCTTCGTTAGGCAAAAAAGGAGTATCTTTGCAGGGAATCCAGTGTGCTGGGCCAGCATAGTGACCGTAATTGAAGATACCTTGGTTTGATTTTTGTGAAGTGCGTGCAGTGTATATGTTCTCCCTGCGTTCGATATGGTCTTCTCTCGGTGCTTACTTCTTCCCACATTATACATATGTGGTATACATTGTGGTAGGGATCTTAGTGTGTGATATGAATTACTACAATATGTGGTTTTAAACACTGCATAATATGATACAATATGTAAATACAGAAAATAAAAAAGTTATTTATTGACTGATGTACAAAACATGAACTATGAAAAATATGCACTATAGCCATTTAGCTAGCAGAGTCCCTGTGTCAGGAGCAAAAGTGGTGGCTGGATAGTGTACTGGTTAAGGGCTCTGCCTTTGACATGGGAGACCAGGGTTCGAATCCTGGCTAGGTCAAGTACCTATTCAGTAAGGAGTTCAAGGCAAGACTCCCTAACACTGCAGGGTGGCCTCTTGAGCGCGTCCCAGTGGCTGCAGCTCTTTAGCGCTTTGAGTCCGACAGGAGAAAAGCGCTATACAAATGTTCGGATTATTATTATTATATTATTATTATAAGTGACTCACAACTAGGAGCTTCATAAAAGACCCCTTTATGCAGCTGCAGGGTCTCATCTTGACATTAAATTTCCCTATGTCAGTCAAGGATAAGTGTAATGATAAAGTATACTATTCAAATTGTTCTTGCTCAGGTTTTGTAAGCCAGTATACCAGAATGACAGTTTTGTATACTCTTGGTGCCAGATTCTATTTATCTGCACCTGCAAGAACCAAAGGTCTATTTGTTCACATTAGCTAGAGCAGTATTTGTTTACTTATCTTGCTACTCTCTCCAGCCATTCTATGGTTTTGCATCATACTTAGTTATAGGCTCTCCATTGAAATGAGCAGAGAAGCTATCTACCACCCCCAGTTTTACTCATATGGTGGCTAGAGAACACAGTGGGAGGGTAAGCATATTCTACACTGACTACTGTGAGCAACAAGACCCCTTGTACTCGTGGGTTCCGACTACTGGTAGTGGGAATAGGTACACCAGGAATAACAGAGAGGCCAAGGGAGTTTAATTAATATAGTACATTTTACTTGTAGCGTTGCCCTTTAATCTAAAAAGGAATCCTATCTCATACTCACCAATTTAGCATAATTGTCAGTTTTCCTTTTTTTTTCACATAATTTTAATTGCATGTGAGAAATTAATCATCTTCTGGACACAACTGGGATATAACTGCAATTAATAATCCACACTGAAATGTTGATTAAAATCCCGAGTTTTAAAATTAGGATTGCATATTATGGAGAGAAATTTATAGATAAATCATTGCACTTATTTATAAGCAAGAAAAGTCACTTTTCATGGTAGTGTGCCATTAATCCTTACTTTATGTCTGATTTCATTATGATGAGGCTATGTACTCTTTGAAAACAGCTACATAGATAAACTATATTATCTGAAAATTTCCTTACCTGCCAAAAGATGTTTAGTTCTGTATAGCAAGTCTAAAATATCTTTGCCCCACAACAGCATCTGTACTCTGTGATCATATAGTTTTCCTGCGCAACATAGCCAAGTCAAAGCCCCCTCCCCCCCAACCTGTTAAATGAGTAGACAGTGTTATACTTACCCAATGGCCTTACTTAATGGCCTTGGTGGTGAGCAGAGTCCTGTGGATTTGTATGTGCATGTGTGCTGCAGGTCACCACTTTCTGCAAGTGTAAGCAGAGTGCGTGCACACATGCACATCATGTGTCAGGCCGTCTTCATGTGTGTGTGGTTTTGGTGCACCTGATATACATGATCATGGTTATAGCGGGGAGAGGAGGGGGTGGGAGCAGAAGAGGCATTAGACATGTATAGAGCGATGGTCAGGCTGCAAGTAGGCATTGGGATAAGGTTTGCATCACATGGTCCGCTGCTAAGTCTGCACAGGAGAGGGGGAAGGATTCTGCATGGAAAAGGAAGGATCTTCAATGATCCAAATATTACTTGATCCTCAGGTATGCATTAGACTGGGTATCCCAGGACATCACCTGTCCAAGAGACAGCCCTAACAGTTGGCATTGTTTGGCCATTTAAAGACTCCCTGGCATCTCTGGTGATAAAGGATCATAATGAATGTATTGAAATAAAGGGTTTTTTGACCCTTTAACCAGTATTCCATGAGTTTTGTCATGGTATTGTGCCTGTACACATAAAAATTGTACAATACAATAATTAAATTAAATGATTACATCTATGCAGAACTAACTGTATGACTTTATTGTTATTGTTTTCAGTGATATGCAGACATTTTATCAAATGGTAGACCCCAAAATGTTTGATCCGGCTGAATAAAATCAGATGCATTTTATATAAATCAATAGTTTAAAATGATTGCATTGAAATGTAGCTGTGTGTGTATAACATTGGGCCATTAACTCCTTTCTCATGTGGTGAGGTTGTAGTCTTGGCATGCCTTTTCACATGCTGTTTGTGTACAGCGTACTGCATTTTACATGTGATTGTATAGTATGTATTTTAGATGCATATTTCTTGTGTTTTCCCTTTAAAAAAAATGAGAAAAAAAATTCTTCAGATGCAACACACTTTTAACCACATGTAAAGTGCATAACTTTAACCACTTTAGTACCAGCAGTCTCTGGCCCCTTAAGGACCAGAGACTCCTGGCACCAAAAACCGGGGCTCACCAATGTCACGCTGCAGGAAAGCTCCACTACCCTTGAACACGCCGCTCTGCCTCGCTATGATGGCAGAGCTCTGTGAGCTGGTCAGGAGCCGACTTCATTGGCTCCTGTCCCTGTTATCAATGTGAGCTGCGGCGGGAGAGAGAGAGTCATGATCGGCTGTACCGGCGAGAACGCTTGGCAGTGGTGAGTGAAATCTATGCCCTGGCAGGGATAACAGCTGCCAAACAGGGCGTAGATTTTAATAAGTGTCATCCAAAAGCAGTTTTAGTGGCCCATATACTGCACTTTCTTTACAGCATGTCCTGATATGTCTGTATTTACTGATTTATTGTGCAATGGTCCATTTGCTAGCATTGCTGTGTACAGCAACCTGAAACAAAAGACGTGCTAGACAGAATCACAAATCGTTTGTTAAGTGAAACATGTTTCATGCACTGTGTTTCAGCTGTATTTATTAAGGTTTTCACTTTAAGGCTGCTTTTACACTTGGTGCAGTGCATTCTTTAATGATTGCACCGGGCCCGAGAAGTGGCATCACGCGTTATAACTACGGTGCGACCAAATCAGTGAGGCATACTTTCCACTGAAAGCATGCCTCATTTCCAGGGTTACTGTGCAAGTTAACCGCTCCACTGAACCCTCCTTGAGCCCCGGCGGGTCCAGTGGCTTCAAAGGATGAGATTCCTGCACTTTGATTGATCAAGTGACAGGCAGCCTACTGGGCCAATTAAAGTGCAGAAATCTCATCCTTTGAAGCCACTGGACCTGCCGGACTCAGGGCGGTTTCAGTGGAGTGCTCATTATTAAGTTTACTAAAGTGCTCCTTAAGCTATTGTAACATAGCGTAATTTAGTAGCGCACGCTATGGCAGCATAGCGTGCGCTGGAGATTATTACCTCGCTCTGCTGTCATTAAAGAGGAAACTGAAGTGAGAGAGATGTGGAGGCTGCCATATTTACTTTTAAGCAATACCAGTTGCCTGGCTATCTTGCTGATCCTCTGCCTCTAATACTTTTAGCCATAGCCCCTAAACAAGCATCCAGCAGATCAGTTGTTTCGGACATTATTGTCAGATCTGACGAGATTAGCTGCATGCTTGTTTCTGGTGTGATTCAGACACTATTGTAGCCAAATAGATCAGCAGGACAGCCGGGCAACTGATATTGTTTAAAAGGAGAAAAATATGGCAGCCACCATATCACTCTCACTTCAGTTCCCCTTTAAGCTGCGCTGCTGTAGCAGCCCTGCTTAGTGAATCAACCCCCAAGACTCATACCATTCAATGTGATAGCTTCATAGGGCTATCATTACTTCTGTAGCAGGATGCGGTGGTTTTCAGCAAAGCAAGGGATCACATATAGTGTTAAAGGGCCCTTAAGGGTTATCATTTCATATTTATTTTACAAGAAAAATGAAAACTGTGCTTTACATAGTAATTGTTCTATGATTTAGCCAGGAAGAATTTCAAAGTACTTGTCTTCTCAGAGATCTTCTTAGTGGAACCCTAGGACATAATTGTGTTAGTCATCCAATATGCATGATGGTTTTAGCCCTGGGTCTTCATTCTCTGCCAGCTGCAAGGATTTGTGTGAACAGAAAGTGATGCACAGACTATACAGTCCAGCATCAAGAAATAAAATTAGCATGAGAAAAATATTAGCACAAGATGGGATAAAGATATTCTGTGCATCCTGGAAACCAAAAGAACTCAAACACAACAGCAAAGGGGTGGAATGTACTGATGGGAAGCAGAGTTCAATTTAAATGGTAATTAATTGCCGAGCTTCATTTTTAAATTACCCTGAATGGTTGGATACATGAAATGGTTAAAGGTTTTTACATCTTTTGTAAAAGGAATGTGTCACATAGAGGACTAGTATTTGCACTTTGGGTCCTACAGGAGAAATGCACTTTACAAATGTTTTGTGCCTGTTGCTGTTGTAGTATTTGCAGGTTACACTGCCTGCAAAACCCATACCTGCCATTGAAGTTTGCTTACAACACACACTTTCCATTTGCTGCCCACAAACCTACAATATTGTGTACAATGAAGTGTACCGTGTGAGCACCCAATCACAGCTTCTCTTATTCCTTCCTGTGGCCAGAACAAGTGTCTTATTTTTTTTATAGACTCCCCCTCACTCTGCATATCTCAGTAAACTAATAACTGCCACCACCTTACAAATTTCACATCACACTGAAGATAAAAGTGGTCTGTGAGGGGAACTCTCATCTGAGTCTTAGCTAATCTCTCGCCCAACAAATATAGGCTCTGGCACTGACTAGTTAACTACCATTGGTAATAATACAACTGTGGTAAGTACTGGTTTTGCTTTCCCAATATCTAGATTTGCATTCACCACATCATAAAGCATGAATAGATTGGCCAGACAAGACTTTTCTTTACTACACCCATCAGAGGTTTGGTTTGCCTCTTGAGTCCCACAGGGACATGTGAGGGTGCATGCTAGTGTTGTACCTTATTTTATGTTTGAACTTGATGGACGTATGTACAGCAAAGTCCCTAGTATCCAGCACCGGAGAGGACTGCCTGATGCTGAATACATGTGCTTGCTGGTTGTTAGAGCAACTGGCTGAAAAAGCACAAACCTCCCCCACAAATACTTACCAAGCCTCCAGCAACATTTTGTAGACCTGAAGCTCTTAGTAGCTTTCCGGCATCCTCTGTGCATGGAAGCCAGCATGTCACCTGACCCATACATGGAAGCCAGCATGTCACCTGACCCATGCATGGAAGCCAGCATGTCACCTGACCCATGCATGGACGCCAGCATGTCACCTGACCCATGCATGGAAGCCAGCATATCACCTGACCCATGCATGGAAGCCAGCATGTCACCTGACCCATGCATGGAAGCCAGCATGCCACCTAACCTGCATCAGTGAAACACTGGCTTCCGTGCACAGACACCAAAAAAGCGGAGAGGAGCTGCAGGAAGGCTACAGGAGACCCGCTGGAGGCTCGGGAAGTATTTTAATGCCTCCAAACCCACTAAACCCTTCCTTTTCCCCCGTCCCCATTTTCTATTAGGCATGCCGGTTAGTTGAGCCTTCTGGTTGCCTGAGTTCCGGATAAAAGGGACTTTGCAGTAACTATGTAACATGGTGTTGATGGGTGTGCCAGCAAGGCAGAATTGGATGTTCTGAAAGCTATGGTTATTTGGTTCAGATTTTATATATTTTATTTTTCCTCAGTTTACAGAAGCTTGATACAATATGTTGAAAACATTTGATTTAAAGACACAAAGAATGGCGTGTGCTCACTCCCAGGCAGCACCTGGCTATTTAAATGATCTGCAAATAAGCCTATTAGCAATTTAAAGGCTCAGCAAGTGTACCTGCAGTACCAGATTTGCATGCCAGATTTTAAATAGACTATTAGTGGGCAAATCCATGTTTCACCTCCTTAAGTGCTTTATTAATAAGGTTTAAGGTGACCATACACTGGTTGATAATTTTGACCGATTCCATCACTTCATCAAATCTGCTAAAAATCAATGCCACACACAATTCACGCTCCATTGATTTTCAGACTAAATCGATCAATTTGGATGATCATACTGGGCAGTAGATATCCCTCAATAGGCGGCATGTTGGGAGAATGTCACTAGCAGCTAGGGAGACCGATGCAGCAGCAGAGCTTACTCTTACCTGTCTGCCTGCATTGTTACCATTGCTGACAGCCACAAATTATTTTCATACACCATTGCAGGCAGTAAGCATGCATGTCGTGTGGCCGTTTTTTGCTTTCTAAATGTGCAGTTACCAGTATTTTCCAGGAGTACTTTTACATTTCTGTGTAGTCATGCAGTTGCTGAGAGTGTTTTTGTCTGTGTAGAGGCTCCCTGAGCAGCTGATGTCAAATAAATACATTTTAAATGGTGTAGTCAGTAGGAGTACAGCCAATGGTCACTTCCTGCACCACAGTCACGCTACAGGCTTCAATATCCTCATGGCCCCTTCTTCAGGCCCCACTGGCAATCTACCATCTCCATGCATCTTTCTCCATGACCATACTGCCCTCTCTCATCACATGACTCACTGTCCTCTTCTGGTTACATAAGACAGAAATTTGCCTTCTCAAAACAAAAGGTACAGTATTTTCCGCCGTATAAGATGCACTTTTTAAAGTCTCTGCATCTTATAAGTGTTACAAACCTGAATGGAGGAACAGGTGATGACCACTGTGTGCAGCAATACAGACACTGAAACAAGAAATAATGTGCAATAATAGTTTTTATTGTACCAGATCGTGCATACAAACTGATAAATGCAAATAAAATGCAAACCACGTGCAGTCACACCAAAACACAATATAGACAATAAATCTCTCACAAACCAGAACAAGCACACATTCAACCAATACTCTTGACTATCTAAGTATTTACTAAGCAATGTACAGGAGAAATATACAGATATATACAACAAGCAAATATATACATATATATATATATATATACAGTGGTGTGAAAAACTATTTGCCCCCTTCCTGATTTCTTATTCTTTTGCATGTTTGTCACACTTAAATGTTTCTGCTCATCAAAAACCGTTAACTACTAGTCAAAGATAACATAATTGAACACAAAATGCAGTTTTAAATAATGGTTTTTATTATTTAGTGAGAAAAAAAAACTCAAAACCTACATGGCCCTGTGTGAAAAAGAAATTGCCCCCCTGAACCTAATAACTGGTTGGGCCACCCTTAGCAGCAATAACTGCAATCAAGCGTTTGCGATAACTTGCTACGAGTCTTTTACAGTGCTCTGGAGGAATTTTGGCCCACTCATCTTTGCATAATTGTTGTAATTCAGCTTTATTTGAGGGTTTTCTAGCATTAACCGCCTTTTTAAGGTCATGCCACAACATCTCAATCGGATTCAGGTCAGGACTTTGACTAGGCCACTCCAAAGTCTTCATTTTGTTTTTCTTCAGCCATTCAGAGGTGGATTTGCTGGTGTGTTTTGGGTCATTGTCCTGCTGCAGCACCCAAGATCGCTTCAGCTTGAGTTGACGAACAGATGGCCGGACATTCTCCTTCAGGATTTTTTGGTAGACAGTAGAATTCATGGTTCCATCTATCACAGCAATCCTTCCAGGTCCTGAAGCAGCAAAACAACCCCAGACCATCACACTACCACCACCATATTTTATTGTTGGTATGATGTTCCTTTGCTGAAATGGTGTGTTACTTCTATGCCAGATGTAACGGGACACACACCTTCCAAAAAGTTCAACTTTTGTCTCGTCGGTCCACAAGGTATTTTCCCAAAAGTCTTGGCAATCATTGAGATGTTTTTTAGCAAAATCGAGACGAGCCTTAATGTTCTTTTTGCTTAAAAGTGGTTTGCGCCTTGGATATCTGCCATGCAAGCCGTTTTTGCCCAGTCTCTTTCTTATGGTGGAGTCGTGAACACTGACCTTAATTGAGGCAAGTGAGGCCTGCAGTTCTTTAGATGTTGTCCTGGGGTCTTTTGTGGCCTCTCGGATGAGTTTTCTCTGCGCTCTTGGGGTAATATTGGTCGGCCAGCCACTCCTGGTAAGGTTCATCACTGTTCCATGTTTTTGCCATTTGTGGATAATGGCTCTCACTGTAGTTCGCTGGAGTCCCAAAGCTTTAGAAATGGCTTTATAACCTTTACCAGACTGATAGATCTCAATTACAGTACTTTTGTTCTCATTTGTTCCTGAATTTCTTTGGATCTTGGCATGATGTCTAGCTTTTGAGGTGCTTTTGGTCTACTTCTCTGTGTCAGATAGCTCCTATTTAAGTGATTTCTTGATTGAAACAGGTGTGGCAGTAATCAGGCCTGGGGGTGACTACAGAAATTGAACTCAGGTGTGATAAACCACAGTTAAGTTCTTTTTTTTAACAAGGGGGGCAATCACTTTTTCACACAGGGCCATGTAGATTTGGAGGGTTTTTTTCTCACTAAATAATAAAAACCATCATTTAAAACTGCATTTTGTGTTCAATTATGTTATCTTTGACTAATAGTTAATGGTTTTTGATGAGCAGAAACATTTAAGTGTGACAAACATGCAAAAGAATAAGAAATCAGGAAGGGGGCAAATAGTTTTTCACACCACTATATATATATATATATATATATATATATATATATATATATATATATACATACATATATATATATATATATATATATATATATATATATATATATATATATATATATATATATATATATACTGACATACACTGTAGCTAAGGAATTAGAATCAGCATCAACAGGAAAGCAAAGTCAGTAACAGGTAATCAGATAAAGTAGTACAGTACTGTGAGAAAACGCGGAAAAGCCGCCGCGTGTGCTGAAAGCAAGGCGACTGATTCCGCGTCCAACGCGGCGGTTTGCACGCGTCTGGTAGTGTGGCAGAACGCGGAAAAGCCGCCGCATGTTTTAACAGCAAAGCGGCTGTTTCCGCGTCCAAGGTGGCGGTTTGTACGCAGCAGCGTGCCTTTGGAGTGGCTGGGTCTGTTAGTCCACATAGATGGATGAAGAGCTACGCGCGCGCGGGCCAGAAGTCAGGACTTTTATACCAGCAGGGGAAGTGTCAGCTGATCAGGACGATCAGCTGATTCCTGCTGGACTCATGATTGGCTGAGTGGCTCGGGCGGAGCAGCAGAGTTCAGCTACTATATATTCTGCTTGCTTGTCAGTTGCTGGTTGTCTGCCATTGCAAACACTTACGTGGAAGCATTCAGACCATAGTCAGATCCTACAGTGTGGTTGAACCAGGAAGGACCTGGGAATCCACACTGAGCTAGAATACTTTCTCTTGCTTGTTCTATGTTATGCTTTAGACCAGTTCCAGAGTGTTGTGACTACGGACCTCACACCCAAGACTAGGATACTGTGTCAGTTCTATGTTATGCTCTAGACCAGTTCCAGGGTGTAGAGACCAAGGACCTCACACCCAAGACTAGGGAACTGTATTATCATTTGTGTTATGCTCCAGACTAGTTTCAGGGTGTAGAGACCAAGGACCTCACACCCAAGACTAGGGAACTGTATTATCATTGTGTTATGCTCCAGACTAGTTCCAGGGTGTAGAGACCAAGGACCTCACACCCAAGACTAGGGAACTGTATTATCATTTGTGTTATACTTCAGGCTAGTTTCAGGGTGTAGAGAACACGGACCTCACACCCAGACTAGGCATTGTTTGATATCTGTTACTTCCTTGGGGACTATCTCTTCCCCTTAAGAGATAGTCTCCTGACCTGCCAGTGACATCCACCCTTCAGGTGTCACTCCCGCTCAGGTTCCTCCTACCTTCAGCCTGACTCCACCCCTTGGAGAATCTCAGGCTGTTGGAAGGTTCCTGTGTCCTCAAAAGCAGTATACCAGGCTGCTTCTGATCATCTGCTCGGCAGGTGCATTACTCAAAGTATTACTGTTACACCAAACACTCATATACCTATAGGTGTCCAGAGATTAGCAATATATCTGATTATCAGTGATACTGCAGATCATCAATAATCGGGTATATATCTGCATTCTTGGTGATACTGCAGGTCACCAATAGTCAGATTCTCTCTGCGTGCTGACACCGATCGTTACAAGTACCAAGGATAAGGCAAAAGCAAGGTATCAGACAGAATAAACAGGGTTCAGCAACAGGGAGGCAAAAACAAAGTTCAGGACAAGAAACCGGAACAGAAACCAGGATGTCCAGAATGAGAGTTCCAGGCCACCTGCTGGTGAAAGCAGGTAGAAGTTCAGGATGATGTAAAGTCCTCAGAGCCCTCTGCTGGTGAATGTCTAGGACAGTCATAGTTAATACTACCACCAGCAGGCAGGAAATGGCAGGACATAGTTTGTGACAATAGGCAGGGAATCCCCGACTTATGAACGCCTGCTGATACAAACCGTCGCCACGTTGGGGATTCCCTCTCTGTGTGTGCCTGCTCCCCCGCGTGCCTGCACTCCCTCCCCCTTGTGTCTCCTTGTTCCTCTGGGTGTGTAGCAGCAGCAGCTTACCTAATCCGCCATGCCTGCGGGGATTGCAAACCTCCGTCTTTTCCATGCAGCTGGCTATAGTGGTGGGCTTCTAATGATCGCATCATCATTAGAAGCCCGCCACTAAAGCCATCTGCACAGGGAAGACGGAGGTCTGCAATCCCTGCAGGCATGGCAAATTAGGTAAGCAACTGCTGCTACACACCCGAGGGGGGGCTGGGAGACACAAGGGGGAACCACACTAGTCAAACATGCATGGCTCTGGACAATTAACAAGCTGACACATAATTGCATTCCAGCATTGTGATGCATTGTGGGAGACCTCATTTGCTCACTCCAACCTGAATAACTGCAGATACCTTCTGTCTTAAGAAGGCAAATTTCTGTTTTACATAGCATTTTAGTAAGAGGGCTTTTTTGTAATTTTTAGCACCTTACACACTCCTAGGAGTTCTGGTTCACCATGATCTTGCTAGGCAATCTGTAACTCCGGGTGTTTCAAGTCCTACCTCTAAGAGCCATATTATTCCATGCCATGCACTGATGAGGACCAACCAGTTTGAAATAGACTCCATGCATGTTTGATTAGTGTGGCTCTGTATTGACATATCATTGCATTCCAGCGGTTCTGGAGGTGGGTTTAGGTTTCAGGGACAACAAAGGGAGAATTTGTATATTCAGCAGTGGTGCATTCATTATGGGAGACCTCATATGCTCCCTCCAACCTGAATAATTACAAATACCTTATGTTTTAAGAAGGTACATTTCTGTCTTGCTTAGCATTTTAGTAGCAGGAATTTTTTTTAGTCCTTTTTAGCGCCTTACATACCCCTAGGAGTTCTGGTTCACCATGAATTTGCTGGGCAATCTGTACTTCTGGCTACCCAATACTTGGGAGGTACGTCTGACTACTACTGCTGTGGTGCGGTTCTGGCTACTGAAATACGAAGGGTACCTAATACTAGTTTGTGGTGTGGTGAAGTGAAGGGGAAGAGAGGGGCGGGGCAAAAAGGCTACCATATACTTGTTTGGGGTGGGGGGACCAACCAAAATTTTGCTATGAGGAATCAGTAATTTCTATTCCTCCGGTCTAATATAATAAAAGCATTGTTTATTGTATGCAGGAATGGATTTAGGTAAAATGGCCCTATGCAACAATGTTTGTGGAGCCCATTTCAGTTTTATACTGTAGTGACAGTAAACTTGTGACCTGTATTGTTCCTGGCTTATGAGGAGGAAGGAACTGGGAGCCCTGGGCATTTGCCCAGTGTGATCCTATGTAAGCCCCAGCCCTGAGAGTATGGCCTGCATTTATCAGGCTAACTGACTGTAAGAATTTGGCTAGTCATGAATCAAGTTTTACGGTAAAGAACAAGAGTGACGTTTTCTAAAATGGCTAAAACCAACAATACATGATATTCTTATCTCAATTTTAGACCATTTAGGACCATTTCCAACGTTGGACAAACACAGCTGTCCAGATTTCCCTCATTTAATCCACCACTCATATTTTATACTCCCGAGAGGCATTGTTCTCCTGTAATAGGCTTTGTCCATGCTCACAGAGCATAGAAATGAATTACTGCACATGCTAAGAGCTAATTCTTCCGGGTCAAGGGGCGGTGACTTATAAAGTCGCATCTGCTGATGAACCCTGTCCAGGACCACTGCCCAAATACCCACAGCCGCGTAAGCTTGCCAGACAGTTGGCATGGACACAGAGACACAGGACGATGCAGAGACAGGGGGATTATTGTATAGGATTTCACTAAACCAAAAAAAAAAAAAAAAGAGAAAAATATATTTTTTTCAAACTAATCCAAAAATGTGCTTAAGGTGTGGAATTTTATTGACATTTTCTATTGTATTATGGGAATAAAGATCTTTTTTTAGATGCAATGCTAATGACAGAACTAGTGCTCTTTAGTAAGGCTCATGACTATTCGGTAGCTGCACACCATTGGTGGCTGTACAGTGTAACTGATGGAAGATATTAATCCACCAACATTGCTTGTGTGCATACTGTTGAGAATGCTTTGCGGTTTCACTACAACAGAACACTGAATGTTCACAAGATCAAAATAGAAACTAATTGGATTATACTGCAGGGAAATATCTCACATGCTGCATTCAGGCTTTTAAGAGCAACCATCAAAAAGGGGAAAGAAATAGGATTATGCCTAATGTTATATTAGAGTATTTCAGTTGTGCTGAAAAGAATGTACGATACTTCTTCTGTAGCAAGTTCATGCAGATCCTATGCTGTCTTGTTCCTTCCCAGGTTAGCAGTAAAAGCCTGTACAGATACTCAGTCTGTCCTGTTAATGGAGAGGGAAGAGGGGGTATGACAAGCGGTAGGTGAGCGGGAACAAAAGCAGTATTTGTGTCAGGTTGCTAAATGATGTCCTGGGACATCTGTACTTACACAACATTTTTATATGAAATGTAATAAAATTGGGCGATGAAAATTAGTTTATTTCTGTGCTACTGGATTGCTCCTTCATGTCTGACCACCTCATATGTTTTCGGGCACCCTCCACAGTCACAGCTCTATGGCAACGTGTTCCTGAGCCACCCTATACCCCTATGTGATCAAGCATCCATCCTCTGTATTGCTGCAGAGGTCGATATGAAGTGCTGAACAGCTTGGCAGTCCTGTGCATTTTACATACGAACTACACATTATGGCATCTTGTATGAACACATGCACAACCCAGGGATGCTTTGGGAGGGACATGCGAATGGCCAAGAAAGGGACCTGTAACTGGTGGCTCGAACCAGGGACAGAGTGGGGCAGAGAATAAGGCCGCTTAAATGCAGGTTTCTTTCCGGAATTGTCTTTCTCCAGGTGCCAAATTTGCTTTATGGTCACTACATGTGCAGTTTGAAAGAGCGGTTTTGCCCCTCCTAAAAGCTTCCACGGAACCACTGATGGATCCGTTCCAGTTTGCCTACAGAACAAACAGGTCCACGGATGACGCCATAAACATCTGCCTGGAGCTTGTCAACGACCACTTAGACAAACCGGACTCATACGCCAGGATCCTCCTACTCGACTTTAGCTCGGCGTTCAACACCATCAGCCCCCATATACTTCAGGAAAACCTGGCCACGCTAGAGGTCCATCCAACCCTGCGCCTGTGGATCACGGACTTCCTCAGTAACAGATCCCAGGCTGTTAAGCTAGGCCCTATCCTCTCAAAACCAAGGATCACCAACACAGGGGCCCCTCAGGGATGTGTACTGTCGCCTTTATTATTCTCCCTGTACACGAACAACTGCAGATCCACGTCAGACTCTGTCCAAGTGATCAAGTTCGCTGACGACACCACCATAGTGGGCCTCATTACCAAAAATGAAGAGCAGGAGTACCGCCACCAGGTTGAGAGAATCTGCCTCTGGTGCAGGGAAAATGGCCTGGTCCTCAACACTGCAAAAACCGTTGAGGTGGTTGTTGACTTTAGGAAACGCGCTCCCGCCCCCCCCCCCCCCCCACCCCCAATCTTGGAAGTGGAAATAGTCCCCTGTGCACGTCTCTTGGGCACGACCATCTCCAAGGACTTAACCTGGAAATCCAACACCACATCCACACAAAGAAAGGCCCAGCAGAGGCTGTTTTTCCTCCGCCAATTGAAGAAGTTTGGTATGTCCCAGAAACTCCTGACGAGTTTCTATTCCGCCACAATCGAATCTGTACTCTGTTCCTCCATCCTGGTCTGGTACGCTGGTTCCTCCGCCAGCGACAGACACAAACTACAGAGGGTGATAAGATCAGCGGAGAGGATAATCGGGAAACCACTCCCCCCTCTGGACCTCCTCTACAATTCCAGACTGCGCTCAAGAGCACTGAGGATTACTAGCGATCCCTCTCATCCAGGTTACCGCTTTTTCAGCCGACTCCGCTCAGGCCGGAGGTTCAGGTCCATCACCACCAGGACCTCAAGGCACAGGAACAGCTTCTTCCCCTCTGCTGTTAACTCTCTAAACTCTATTTATAAACTCCCTACACACGCTGTTAATCCTCCCTCGCAAGCAGGGTTGGTCAGAACCCAATTACATTGACGCACCTTACGCAATTTGTAAACCTGGGGATGAGAATGCGGAATCATCCAGGATGATGATCTATGGCAGTCCAAAGTTAAAAACATTTTATAGCAGTAGCGCAATTGTGTTCGAAACTGTATTTGTATTGTATTGTGTTTTGTTTAACATTTACACTGTGTTTTGTGTTTTTCTCAGCCCTGTATGCCAAGTCCAATTCCGGGCACGACCCAGTCGTGCTTGGCGAAATAAAAATGATTCTGATTCTGAGTTTACAGTTGCAGAGTATAACTGATATTTCTGCTGAAAAAACTGATCTTTATTATTCTTAAAGGACCACTTCAGCGAAAAAAGTAAGCTGTTTAAACCTAACAGAACAGACAGGTTTTGGACTAGTCCCTCTCCTCACGAGGGATTAACAGGGCTTTCTTTGTTTTCAAAAGCATTTCCTGAACAGCAGTTGCTCAGTCTAACTGAGAAAATGGTGTGCAAGGGAGTAGGGAGGCGTTCTGATATCTTACTATTTTGGTCGTTAATTTGCAGTTGTAAGAAATCCTTGCCGCTCAAGGTGGCGGAACGCAGAGACCCACGCTGAGGCGCAAGCCTCTGGGTCTCGGCGGTTCTCTGCCGTCACTGGAGCGCACGGCGCCCGACTCCCATTGGATAAGCAACGGAACATGCTCTCAGTACGCGCTCCGCCGCTGCAACAATGATGACAGGTGCACTGTGTGTGTCAGCCTCTCGGCTGACACGTTGTCTCTGATTGGTTCTTTTTGGATTCCTTACTTTCTGATTGGTTAGTCCTTTGGATGGATGAGTCACGACGGGGTGGCCATCCCACGTACTTTTTAAAATATTTTTTATATATTTTGCTAGTCACTTAATAAAATTTGATACTCTTTTTACATTGATTAGTTTTTGATGCATTTATTGGATTAGTTTCTATAGGGCGTATATGTTCCACTAGTTAAATTTCCCACTTCTATTACTTTGATTGGTTAGTCCTTGTATAAACGAAAGGTGAGCACCCTCAGTTATCGCCCGTGATAGTCTCTGCTGGGCTTGTTGCTGAGACTGCGCTTACAGCTGCTGATCTTGTGCTGACTTGTCTGTATCGTGACCAAGTTTATTTCCAGATTGATCTCCTGTTGGCGACCCCTGCTTGTTTCTCACCATGCTGTCTAATTGAATTACCCGTTGCCGATTCTGCTTGTTCCTGGATATCCCTGACTGCCGCCTGGATCGACCCCTGCATGTTTAAAGGTATCTCCCATAAACTCTGCCTGGTTTGACTTGGATTGACAACGCTATCTGTTTAGTGGCTGAACTGCCTACAACCTATCATCCCCAGCCTGTACCTGGCTATCATCTGGACTGCCTCCAACCTCAGGCTTCAGGTGACTATATATCTGACTTCACTGTATTTATAATACGCATACTGCTTTGTTTGGTGGATACTATCTGTCAGCCTGTATGCTACATCTGCCTGCAGGGTATTGTAGAAGTGTATTGCAAAAGGGGTGTGTGCATCAAACACCAAGCGAACCCACCTGGCTTTGCAGATAGGGCCTAATTAGCTTATTCATGAGATACTGCTCAAGCAAATCTGCATTCGCTTTTGCATGCCAGGATATGCAGGGTTTTGCCAACTAACTCACCGCAAAATTTTTGCCCTGCGGGGGATTCGTTTGCGCAGCATTTAGCACTTATCCAGGATCGCCACGTGGAGCCCCCCCCCAGGATCCCAGGAAAAGAGGGGCCAACAGGGCACTCCAAGCACACTCACTGCTCAGAGACTCTTCAGCTGCCCCCCTGGGGTCGAGGTTAGGAAGTGCGGGGCGGCCCCCCAAGCACTGCCACCGCCAGGGAGGGCCACCCGCACCCACCTCCAAAAGGATAGGACCTACCTTATTTCGTATTGCGTCCAAGTGCATTATTATGCCAGGCCAAAAGTGCGCGACTTGGGAGCACTACGACAGGGGGGGAGTGAAGCATAGGTCACCCCAAGCCCTGTAAAGCTCAAGGGTGACTCTACAGCTCCACACCCCAATGGGGAAACAGGCTGCAGACAGCCCATGTAAAGAGAGTCGTCCACAAGGGGATCCTGGGGGGGCCTCCACGTGGCTATCCTGGATAAGTGCTAATTGCTGCACGAACGAATCCCACGCAGGGCAAACATTTTGCGGTGAGTGGCATGCAAAAGCGAATGCAGATTTGCTGGAGAAGTGTCTCATGAATAAGCTAATTAGGCCTTATCTGCAAAGCCAGGTATATAAGGGTTCACTTGGTGTTTGATGCACACACCTTTTTTGCAATACGTATTGTAGAAGTGTATAAGGTAGGAGTTTTGTGCAGGTGTTACGGGCTGGGCTATAGGTCAGTCATATGGGCATACAACCTGACCTATAGTCATTGACCAGGCAAGCCTAACAGCCGTTCAGGAATGCTTTTGAAAATAAAGAAAACCCTGAGAATCCCCATGTGGAGATGGACTAGTCCAAAACCTGTCGGTTCTGTCAGAGTTTAACTGCTTACTTTTGGTGGTCCTTTAACCTATTATTCTTTACTCTAAAAAGGTGATGTTGGCCGTGTCTGTGCAATGCTCTCTGCATTTCACAGAGGAATGCCCTACCAAGCCACTCCTGTGCATGGCAGCACCACCAGGTGGTGTTCCCCAGTGGCAGCTGGGTGGTGCCTGCTCTTATGTAAAACTATAATTTTTAATTTATTGATATAATCAATTAGAGTTAATTTTGAACAAAGAAGTGTTGAGTTTGTTATAGAATGAGAGTTGCAGACTTGCATGTTACCAGGAAGGTGTTCTGTAGAAATGCAAATTATTATTATTATTATTATTCATTTATAAAGCACCAACATATTCCGCTGTACAGTGTTAGAAATAAACATTGAGTACATAATAATACAGACGATGGTATACAAAATGCAGAATCAATACAAATTACAGAATTGCCAATTACAGTGACAAAAGTAACATGATAAATTGTATAATGAATTCCAAGACACAAAAGGGTGGGAGATAAAAGTAAACATAAAAAGTGTGCTGTAAAGCCACAATTGGAATCATACAATGAGAAGTTATCAAAATAACATCAAATATTCACTGTGCATTCACTTTTAAATTGTGTTTTCATTCACACTTAGGTGTATTGTTCTTATTTTAATAACCACTCAGGAAGGATGTTGATTGCACTTGTCTGATGTGAAGATAACCACTAGATGGAGACCTCCCAGATCTGCAGTTTACATTACAGTATTGCCTTGTAGAGGTAGCACATAGGCCTCGATTCATAAAAAGCAGTGCGATAAAAAAAATCTGCACTCTGTATTTTCCCGGTCTGTGTGCTAATTCATAGAGATTTCCCCAGCTGCTGTTGCAGGTCGGTAAATTACCGCAGCCCATTGAGCGGTAGATTAGAGCAGTGTGGCGAGATCTCTCTTTTGCCCTGCACAGATGACTCGCAGAGATGACTCATACAGACGACTCACACAGACTTTCCCTGCCTCCACAGATGACTCGCAGAGATGACTCATACAGACGACTCACACAGACTTTCCCTGCCTCCACAGATGACTTGCACAGATGACTCATACAGACGACTCACACAGACTTTCCCTGCCTGCACAGATGACTCGCACAGATGACTTATACAGACGACTCACACAGACTTTCCCTGCCTGCACAGATGACTTGCACAGATGACTCATACAGATGACTCACACAGACTTTCCCTGCCTGCACAGATGACTCTCACAGATGACTCATACATATGACTCACACAGACTTTTCCTGCCTGCACAGATGACTCATACAGACGACTCACACAGACTTTCCCTGCCTGCACAGATGACTTATACAGACGACTCACACAGACTTTCCCTGCCTGCACAGATGACTTGCACAGATGACTCATACAGATGACTCACACAGACTTTCCCTGCCTGCACAGATGACTCTCACAGATGACTCATACATATGATTTACACAGACTTTCCCTGCCCGCACAGATGACTCATACAGACGACTCACACAGACTTTCCCTGCCTGCACAGATGACTCATACAGACGACTCACACAGACTTTCCCTGCCTGCACAGATGACTTGCACAGATGACTCACACAGACTTTCCCTGCCTACACAGATGACTCTCACAGATGACTCATACATATGACTCACACAGACTTTCCCTGCCTGCACAGATGACTCATACAGACGACTCACACAGACTTTCCCTGCCTGCACAGATGACTCGCACAGATGACTCATACAGACGACTCACACAGACTTTCCCTGCCTGCACAGATGACTCACACAGATGACTCACACAGTCTTCGGCTTCCTGCAACTACAGGAAACGTTTGGTTGAAGTTATTGCTGCCAAAGGAGGTTCAACCAGTTATTAAATCCAAGGGTTCACATACCTTTTCCACCTGCACTGTGAATGTTTACATGGTGTGTTCAATAAAAACATGGAAACATTTGGGGGCGGCGCCTGACCTGACTTCCAGGAGGACGCATGGCTGAATAGCTCCGGCAAAACTAGCCACAAATCAGCTGCCCGGGCCCCGTCCCTTCCCACTCTCGTGGATCAGCACATCGGTGGGATACCGCTTAACTCCTAGGGATGCCTCCCAAGAAAAATCAGGGGAATCAGGACCCCGGAATCCCGGAACTCTTTGCGGGCAAGCAGAAGGGCGCGCCGGCTCAAGATGGCGCCCGACCTCAGGGAGACAACTCGGGGCAGAACGGTAAGCGTTCCGACGTGACGGGGGTAACCAAAACGGACTTGCAAAAGCTTTACTCTAACCTTGAGAAGCTCATCAAGGCCTCTAATGCTGACACGGTTAGAGAAATAAGCACCGAGGTGGCTGCACTGGGGGAGCGGATCCACGCCACGGAGCAGGGCTTGGATGGGGTCAGGGCCTACTGCAAACAGGTGGGCACGGACATAGACGAAATGCGCGCAGACATTGCAGAGCTCTATGACGCCAGGGAAGATCAGGAAAACAGGGATAGACGCAGCAATCTAAGAATAAAGGGGATCCCTGAATCTGTTACGGAGACTCAAGAGTATCTTTTGGCATTATTCCGCCACCTCCTCCCTGATCTCCCAGATGCGAAATTCCGTATGGATTGAGCTCACAGAGCTCTGAGAGCACAACCCAAAGAGGGTAATCCCCCCAGGGATATCATAACCAAACTTCATTATTACAGCACTAAAGAAGCAATCATTACTGCTACCCGCAATCTCTCGCAGGTGACATTCCAAGAGGTTAACATTTTCATTTACCCGGATCTGTCTCCTATCACTCTCAGCAGAAGATGGGGCCTGAAACCCCTCACCACAGTCCTGGCCAAACACGGAATCAGATATAAATGGGGATTCCCTTTTAAACTCATTATCCCCCACAAAGGACGGCAACTCGTCATCTCTGATCCACAGTTTATTCCCGAGATCCTACAAAAGCTAGGACTGAAAGCGGAGAAACCACTTCGCCCACCGGTCTCCTCTCCCCCCAAGAGACTCTCCCCGCCGCAGCCTGAATGGTCTAGCGTTCCAGGCCCTAGTCGAAGGGGACACGAAAGGGCTGAAGACCCCACCAGTAATCCTTCCAGTCCTGGATCTACATCCTCTAACCCTGGATGATTCTCCCTGGTGCCTGTTCCTATTTCACCACACATTTTTCCATAGGCTGTGTTTTTTTTTTGTGTTTAACAGCCAACAACTGCCACCGGTCGCCTGCATAACAATAACAATAATATTTATATAGCGCTTTTCTCCCTGGGGACTCAAAGCGCTGTGACCCTGCATTATGCAGTCTCAAAGGCTCGGGAAAAGAGGTGCGTTTTTAGCCTTTTTTTAAAGCTGTCCAGAGAAGGAGCCTCTCGTACTGATTGTGGAAGTGAGTTCCATAGAGTAGGGGCTGCGTAGGAAAAGGCCCGAGCACCAAATGTTAAGTGTATCCTGGGAATAACCAGCTTCATCTTGTTGGCAGAGCGGAGGGTGCGTGAAGGGGCATAAAGTTCCAATAGATCCGCTATGTATTTGGGTCCCATGTGGTGTAGAGCCTTGAATGTCAGCAGGCAGATCTTAAAATTGATTCTCCATTTTACTGGCAACCAGTGAAGAGTTTGCAGTACTGGGATGATGTGTGAGCTGCGGGGGGCATTGGCTAGGAGTCTGGCTGCAGCATTCTGTACTAGCTGTAAGGGGCGCAGAGCCTTATCTGTAGATCCGATGAACAGGGCGTTGCAGTAGTCTAGGCGGGAGGATACAAATGCGTGAACCAGGGCAGGTAGGTCTTCAGCTGGGATAAGGTGTTTGATTTTCGCTATATTTCTTAGATGGAAGAAGGAAGACTTGACGACAGCTGATACCTGCTGTCTGAGTTTTAGATTTCCATCCAGGATCACCCCAAGGTTTCGCACAGAGTCTTTATACTGTACAGTATCTCCCCCAATTGCTAGTTTGAGGTGGTGAGCGTTTTGAACTTTATCCATCATGTGTGGACCACCAACACCTCTGTTTTGTCAGAGTTCAGCCTCAGCCAGCTGGTGTTCATCCAATTTTGTAAATCCACTAGACACGCATTTATGGATGCTGATGGGTCTTGGGTGCCAGGCTTGAAGGACAGATACAGTTGTGTGTCATCTGCATAACAATGGTATCCTAGGCCATAGTTCTGGATTATTTTGCCCAGTGGGAGCATATAGGCTGCAAAGAGTAATGGTGATAGTACAGAACCCTGTGGAACTCCATAGGCAAGTGGCACTGGATTAGAGTAGTGTGTGCCCAGACATACTTGCTGTGTCCTGCCAGATAGGAAGGTCTGAAACCATGTAAGAACAGTACCCCTTAGGCCACAGTAATTCTTCAGTCGCTGGATAAGAATTTCATGATCCGCAGTATCAAATGCTGCTGACAAGTCAAGAAGAATCAGAATTGAGCAATCACCCTTGTCCCTTGCAGTAAGTAGATCATTCATTACTCGGACTAATGCTGTTTCAGTGCTGTGCCTTTTCCTGAATCCTGACTGAAAAGTATCAAAGATGTTGTTATCTGTAAGCCTGGCTTCTAGCTGGTTGGCGACTGCTTTCTCGATAACTTTTGATAGGAATGGTAAGTTCACCAGAGGTCTGTAGTTGGTTACAGAATCAGGATCTAGTGATGGTTTCTTCAGGAGGGGTTTTATGATTGCTTTCTTTAGTTCTTCTGGGAAAAGACCACTTTGCAAGGAGCACTGAGTGATTTAGAGAAGCGCTGGCCTGATCAGCTCTGGGCACTGCATTAAGGATCCAGTTGGGCCAGGATCCAGGTCGCAGGTAGTGGGGCGGAGACTTTGAATGAGAATTCCAAAATCTTCTACACTCAGAGTGTCAAAGACTTGCCATGGTGGTACGGTAGTAGGCATATGCAACGTCCAGTGGTCAATTGATGTAGTTGGTGTAATGCTGGCACGGATGGTAGACACCTTGTTTGTGAAGAAGGCAGAGAATTCTTCACACCTTTCCCTGGAGTATGTGGTTGGGGCTTTTAGGCAGGAAGGATTGCAGAGTGATTCCACTGTGTGGAAGAGTTGAGCAGCTCTGTTGTTGGCTGTAGATATTTTGTGCGAGATAAAGTCTGATTTTTTCTTGGTTATTGCTTGTTGGTATTGTCTGAGGTGTTGAACTAGGCTAGATTTGTGCTCCTCAGTCCCTGATTTACGCCACTGTCTTTCTAGTCTGCGCCCTTTCTTTTTTAGATCCATGATGGTTTTGTCAAACCAATTAGCTTTCTGCTTTTTGGTTGCTGATTTGGTGCGCCATGGGGCAATACTGTCAAGTGTTTCATATATCGTGTTGTTGTACTGGGTTACTAGAGTGTTTGGGTCCATTTGGCTGTGGAGCAGATTTGTAAAATCCAGGTTGGCAGTTATCCTCTCCGGTGTTAATTTACTCAGGGGACGGGTTTTGATTGTTTCTTTAGGGAGCTGCTTGATAGGGTGATGTTCAATAGTAAACTGTATTATGTGATGGTCTGACCACACCACTGGGGTTACTGTTATGTTACTAATGTCCATTCCGAGGTGGAACAGTAAGTCTAGCGTATGCCCTCCTCTGTGGGTAGCAGATTTTACAACTTGTGTGAAGCCTAGTCCACCCATGAGATTTATTAGTTCATTTGCATCTTGTGATTGAGTGTTATCAGCCCGGACGTTGAAGTCACCAAGGATGATCCATCTCGGATAAGACAGAGTTAGCATGGCCAGAAGTTCTGGAAATTCCTGTAGGAAAGGGTCAGCATCTCCGGGGGGACGATAAACCACTAAAATTTTGAAGCCTTTACCAGCTGAGATCTGGGCACCTATACATTCAAAGGACTTTGTTGAGCCAACATTCAGGGCTCTGAGCTGCAGAGTTGTTTTGCCACAAATTGCTACACCCCCTCCTCTGCGGTCTCGTCTTCCCTCACTTAGGACTGAGTAATTGTATGGGATGGTTGCTTCCAGTGTGGGGCCCGCATTGGCATCAATCCAGGTTTCAGTGATGCATGAAAAATCGCATGTCTGAATAAGGTCCGCAATAATGGCTGTCTTATTGTTTATAGAGCGGGCATTGCAGAGCAATGCGGTGACTGCATGGGGCTTAGCAATGGCGACTGGGTTCACTGCTGGGGTGTTACTGCATCTCTGACTAGGGACATGGTAACTTCTGCTACTTTCAGCCTCTGATTTCCAGTAAACATCACTGGAGATCGCTGGAAAGTTCTTTTCTTTGAATGGGCCTGGGTCCCTGAAGTTGGACTGAGACTGAGTGTGGCACTTTTTATGGGCCATAAGAGTTGTGCACTCTCGAGTGGCTTCGACGGTTGGAGCATTGGTCATGCTATCCCGGCATGCACGTAGGTGCTATAGCCCCGGACTAAACTGCGGTCTTTGACTGCAGCTAGTTTGATGTTCGCTCGAGGCATGTGGTATCATGTCTCTCTGTTTTTTATGTTAATGTTCAGTTTTGTTCTTTATGCTGTTGTTAGCTGGACCTGCTGTAAGGCAACAATACCCATTCCTCTCTTTTTAGCAGGTAGTCTATTAAGGCAGCTAGTTCTTTTATTTCCGTTTTGTGTTATGCCAGTTTTTATATGTGTTATTTTCCTTAGCCGGAATGCTAGTCGATGGAGTAAAGTCTGCTTGCACACCTGCCTAAACCAAAGGCTGAATTATAGGGCTCTTTATAGGATTCTCCCTTGGTTGGAGGACTGTGGCCGCACCACCATTATCTTCTTTAATGTTATCCACAACGGCTGAATCGAGGTCCCCTCAGGGTGTCTCCCATAACCACGCCAATCCTTTAACAGTTATTACCCATAGCGTAAAGGGCCTTAATGCCCCGCAAAAGCGACGCCTTGCTTGTCAATATTATAAACAAGGGAAGGCGGATATTATATTTCTACAAGAAACGCATTATGTCCATAGCAAAGAACCCAAATTCTGGCATAAGCAATACCCTCAGATTTACTTCGCTTCAGCCGTACATAAGAAGTGTGGTATAGCCATAGTCCTTCATAAGAGGCTCAACTTTACAGTCAAGAATGTAATTAGAGATCCTGACGGCAGATTTTTGATCCTATCTGGTGATGCCAACGGTCTGGTATTGACACTAGTAGCTGTATATGCCCCCTCTGAAGGTTTACGCCCCTTCCTAGCTAAGCTTTCCTCCAAAGTCCTGTCGCATAAAGAAGGTAAATTAATCATTGCAGGCGACTTTAACGCTTCACTTGATGGTCCTCGAGGTCGTGCTAGATCCACCCCTAAATGTTTACTTAAATTCTTGGTAGATACGGGAACATGGGATGTCTGGAGAGCGCTTCACCCAGGGGAGACTGGTCACACTTTTTATTCTAACCCCCATGATACTTACTCCCGCATCGATTTCGTATTTATGGATGCGCCCCTGCTGGCGGAGGTGGTCCAGGCTGAACACTCAGAGATTTCATGGTCTGATCATGCAACCGTCCAGGTAGCCTTCTCTTCCCTGGTTCCGCGTCCGGTCAGCAGGTGGCGCATCAATGAGTCCCTCTTGGTGGATCAAGAGGTTAAGTTGCAACTCACTTCGGAGATATCCTCTTTTTTTGGCCGCAACTTGGTGGGAGATACCTCACAGGGGATTAGGTGGGCAGCTCATAAGGCCACTATCAGGGGGGAGCTCATCAAAATTTCCTCTATTAAACATAAGCAAGCCATTTCCAGGGTGAACTCCCTGAAAGCTGAAGTGAGATGCCTAGAACTGCTACATGCCAAGAACCCCTCATCTCTTTTACTTAACCAGATTAAGGAATTGAGACTTGAGCTTAAGACTCTTCTCTTCCAAAAGGCTGAGAGAGCTATGCGTCTGACTTCGCAAATTTATTATGAAAAGGGTGACAAACCTGATACTATGCTGGCTAGAAAATTGAGCAACAGAATGGCTCTAAACAGGCTTAACCCTATCAGGGACAACACAGGGAGGCTTACCCACGACCCTTCACAAATCATTAGACAATTTCAACGTTACTATGAGTCGTTATATGATGGCACTACCACGGATAGATCTAAGATCTCCGCTCCTGACATGTTGAATTACCTAAATGATATCCCAATTCCAACGATCTTACCCCCACTGAGTTTGTCCCTTAATTCCCCAATTACGGTTAAGGAAGTGTTGATGGTCATTAAAAAACTTAAGTCATCTAAGGCCCCAGGTCCGGATGGGTACACAGCAGCGTACTACAAGGCCTTTAAGCAAACTTTAGCTCCTGAACTTACAGTCCTTTACAACAAAATCTTAAGGGGGGAGGAAGACTTCCCTCCTGAAATGTCATGCGCCTCGATAGTAGTTATCCCCAAGTCTGGTCGGGACCCTGCGGAAGTAATGAATTATAGGCCCATATCACTTATTAATGTGGATGTCAAGATCTTTTCGAAGATCTTGGCAAACAGGCTGAACCCCATTCTCCCAAGTGTTATCCATCCGGATCAGACAGGATTCGTTGCAGGGAGGCAGACTACGGATAACACACGCAGAATAGTGGGCCTCCTGGCCAGGATGAAGCGCTGTCGGACGCCTTCTCTCCTCCTGTCTTTGGATGCGGAGAAGGCGTTCGACAGGGTGGACTGGAGGTACTTACGACTGGTGTTACAGAAATTCGGGATCAGGGGAGAGTTTCTTAATGGGGTCAGAAGCTTATATACCAATTCCTCGGCCTATGTTTGTAACATGGGCATTACCTTGCCCTCCTTTCCGATCAAGAACGGTACTAGGCAGGGGTGCCCCCTGTCTCCATTATTGTTCGCCTTGTGCATTGAGCTATTAGCCATTAAAGTGAGGCGCTCTCCGGATATCAGAGGGTTAACCAGGGGCGTAACTAGAAATCACTGGGCCCCCCTGCGAATATTTGGATAGGGCCCCCCCCATAGGTGCCAAATAATCGTAATGGGGCAGCGTTTCACTGTAAATTAATTGTAAAGTGGGCAGCATTTTACCAGACAATCGTAATGTGGGCCAGAAAATCGTAATGTGGGCATCAGTCACCAGAAAATCCTAATGTGGGCAGCAGTCACCAGAATATCGTAATGTGGGCAGCAGTCACCAGAAAATCCTAATGTGGGCAGCAGTCAGTCACCAGAATATCATAATGTGGGCAGCAGTCACCAGAAAATCCTAATGTGGGCAGCAGACACCTGAAAATCGTAATGTGGGCAGCCAGCAGACACCAGAAAATCGCAATGTGGGCAGCAGTGACCAGAAAATCGTAATGTGGGCAGCAGACACCAGAAAATTGTAATGTGTGCAGCAGACACCTGAAAATCACAATGTAGGCAGCAGACACCAGAAAATCATAATGTGGGCAGCAGACACCAGAAAATCGTAATGTGGGCAGCAGTGACCAGAAAATCGTAATGTGTGCAGCAGACACCTGAAAATCACAATGTAGGCAGCAGACACCAGAAAATCGCAATGTGGGCAGCAGACACCTGAAAATCACAATGTAGGCAGCAGACACCAGAAAATCATAATGTGGGCAGCAGACACCAGAAAATCGTAATGTGGGCAGCAGTGACCAGAAAATCATAATGTGTGCAGCAGACACCTGAAAATCACAATGTAGGCAGCAGACACTAGAAAAAAAAATGCACCTGTGAAAAAAAAAACAATTCACTTACCTGACAGAAGTCTCCTCCTCTCCCGGCATCTGGCTCGCAGCTCCCCGAGTCCTCCTGCAGCACATCTCCCGCGCTGACAGGCAGAGTGCAGGGCTACGGCAAGATGGCTGCCGAAGCCCTGTACTAGAGACACAAATAGTCTCCAGTGCAGGGCTTCTTCGGCGGCCATCTTGCCGTAGCCCTGCTCTGCCTGCCGGAGACTATGCAGGCTGCTGGAGCGGGGCTGCGGGGAATGAACTGGCGCAGCATCTATTAGACGCTGCGGCCAGTTGAGCACCTTGCTGGGGGGTCCAGAGCAGCGCTCCCCCCACGCACAGTGAGCGGGCCCCAGAGCAGCCCCGGGCCCCCCTGCGGCTGAGGGGGTCGCATCCCCGGTAGGTACGCCTGTGGGGTTAACGATTGGGGCATTGGAATTCAAGACAGCTGATGACACAATCTTCACATTAACTAACTCACTAGTCTCGGTCCCGAATCTTTTCGATGAAATTGATCATTTCTGCCAACACACTGGGTTTAAAATCAATAAAGCCAAATCGGAAGCTATCCCATTTGATATTCCTGAGGCGCTTTGCTCTACACTTTCAAAAACATTTGGCTTTAAATTTAAACTTGGGGGAATTAAATATCTGGGGGTTACAGTATCGCACGATCTCGAGGACCTTTATAAGCTCAATTATACCCCAATGTTCAGAAAACTACACTCTTTATTAGACGAATGGCAGCACTACCGCATTTCCTTATGGGGCCGGATCTATGCGGTAAAAATGACGCTGCTCCCAAAGTTACTATATCTATTCAGGGCTCTGCCCATCAGGGTTGCCAGGAAAGATTTAGAGGTACTTCAGTCCAGAATCACAAATTTTATCTGGGCAGGGCGTAGACCTCGCATCAAGTATGCATATCTAGCCAGGCACAAACTCCAGGGTGGTTTGGGGGCCCCTAGTTTATTACACTATTTCTATGCTGCCAGACTCGCTCAACTACTCCAATGGTCTTCCCCTCAGGGCTCAGTAAGGTGGGTAGACCTTGAACGGGAAATGATCCACCCCTTCCCCATTAAGTACCTTTTATGGACCCCTAGGCCCTGTTTAGACTCAGAAGCTCCGTTGTTACCAATGACCGAATCACTAAGTATTAAAAAATCCTTATGCAGAATGTTACCCCAACTAGCCTCTCTCTCAGGTATGGAATCACTATTCTACAACCTTGACTTCCCACCTGGGGTTTGTGGCCTGGCCTGGGGTGCTTGGAGGAACGAGGGGATTATGTCAGTGGCGGATTTACTCTCAGAGGGTTTTATTCTTTCCTGGCCTCAGGTACAGGAGAAACACCAGATTACAAACGAAAGTTTTAGATTTAGGCAACTCCACCACTTTATGCAATCTAGAAAGGCAAAGGGCTTACAGCTCACACGTTGTACCCTCGAGTCCACTTATTCCTCATACCCCCTTCCGGAAGGCCTTATATCTTCCATGTATTATGACCTCTGGTATGTTAAGCACGCTGGGGCCTCCAAGGCTATGACTAAATGGCAGGAAAGGCTAGGGGCAACGTTAGACGAACAACAATGGGAGGTCATTTTCTCTGCGATGGCTAGCTCCTCCAAAAACACAGTAACCAAAGAGAGGAACTACAGGTTGATGTATGACTGGTTTAGGACCCCGGCTATACTTGCCAAATGGGGGTTGACTCAAACAGACCTATGTTTCCGTGGCTGCTTGCTTTCTGCAGACCAATTACACTGTTGGTGGTCCTGTCCATTTGTGGCCAATTTCTGGGCCATAACTTTCTCATTGGCTTCTGAGGTTCTTGGGAAACAAATTACGCCTGAACCCTTTGCGGCCTTGCTTCATAGACCGACGGCGGAGCTCTCCAGACACCAGAACAAGTTATTGGGCCAGATATGTAATGCTTCTAAAGCCCTCCTGGCTAAACACTGGAAATCCCCTCCCCCCACGAAACCCGAGTTGGTCAATAAAATTCAAGCTATATATGTAATGGAGAAAATGACCTCCTATATTAGGGAGACTATGCCGGCCTTTGACAGGATTTGGGAACCATGGGAGGTGTGGACCTCGCTCCATCCCTGAGTATACTTACCTTCATAAGCATGAAGGATTTCTGTCTCCGGCTAAGACAGTCCTGGTTTAGTCTCAACTGGCTTTTATTTTTTGATTTAGTTCGTTTTTTTTCCTTATTAATCTTTTTTGTTTCCCTTTTCTTTTTTTCGCTTATGCCTGTCTATTTTATTTTATTTCACTTTATCTCCCTGTATCTGTTATTTCCCCAGGAAGACTGTATTGTCCATAATTACAAGGGCCGCAGGACTTGAATTTTTGGGCCCCTTTTGCATCTAAGGTCCATAATGCGATAGTATAAAGCATTGTAGTCAGCTGTCAAATGTAAATTTTATCTCTGTAACCTGGACATCGCTTCCTATGTATATTTTTTGTCTTTATGAAAAAAAAAAAACCAATAAAAGATCAAAGTGGAAAAAAAAAAACATGGAAACATTTAATTATTTGTGTGGTATTAGTTTAAGCAGACTGATTGTCTATTGTTGTGACTTAGATGAGGATCAGATCACATTTTATGACCAATTTGTGCAGAAATCCATATAATTCCAAAGGGTTCACATACTTTTTATTGATATATATATATAGATAGATAGATAGATAGATAGATAGATAGATAGATAGATAGATAGATATAGATACAGTGATGTGAAAAACTATTTGACCCCTTCCTGATTTCTTATTCTTTTGCATGTTTGTCACACTTAAATGTTTCTGCTCATCAAAAACCGTAAACTATTAGTCAAAGATAACATAATTGAACACAAAATGCAGTTTTAAATAATGGTTTTTATTATTTAGTGAGAAAAAAAACCTCAAAACCTACATGCTCCTGTGTGAAAAAGAAATTGCCCCCTGAACCTAATAACTGGTTGGGCCGCCCTTAGCAGCAATAACTGCAATCAAGCATTTGCGATAACTTGCAAGGAGTCTTTTACAGCGCTCTGGAGGAATTTTGGCCCACTCATCTTTGCAGAATTGTTGTAATTCAGCTTTATTTGAGGGTTCTCTAGCATGAACCGCCTTTTTAAGGTCATGCCACAACATCTCAATAGGATTCAAGTCAGGACTTTGACTAGGCCACTCCAAAGTCTTCATTTTGTTTTTCTTCAGCCATTCAGAGGTGGATTTGCTGGTGTGTTTTGGGTCATTGTCCTGCTGCAGCACCCAAGATCGCTTCAGCTTGAGTTGACGAACAGATAGCCGAAACATTCTCCTTCAGGATTTTTTGGTAGACAGTAGAATTCATGGTTCCATCTATCACAGCAAGCCTTCCAGGTCCTGAAGCAGCAAAACAACCCCAGACCATCACACTACCACCACCATATTTTATTGTTGGTATGATGTTCTTTTGCTGAAATGCTGTGTTACTTCTACGCCAGATGTAACAGGACACGCACCTTCCAAAAAGTTCAACTTTTGTCTCGTCGGTCCACAAGGTATTTTCCCAAAAGTCTTTTTGCTTAAAAGTGGTGTGCGCCTTGGATATCTGCCATGCAGGCCGTTTTTGCCCAGTCTCTGAACACTGACCTTAATTGAGGCAAGTGAGGCCTGCAGTTCTTTAGATGTTGTCCTGGGGTCTTTTGTGGCCTCTCGGATGAGTTTTCTCTGCGCTCTTGGGGTAATTCTGGTCGGCCGGCCACTCCCGGGAAGGTTCATCACTTCCATGTTTTTGCCATTTGTGGATAATGGTTCTCACTGTGGTTCGCTGGAGTCCCAAAGCTTTAGAAATGGCTTTATAACCTTTAACAGACTGATAGATCTCAATTACTTTTGTTCTCATTTGTTCCTGAATTTCTTTGGATCTTGGCATGATGTGTAGCTTTTGAAGTGCTTTTGGTCTACTTCTCTGTGTCAGATAGCTCCTATTTAAGTGATTTCTTGATTGAAACAGGTGTGGCAGTAATCAGGCCTGGGGGTGACTACAGAAATTGAACTCAGGTGTGATAAACCACAGTTAAGTTATTTTTTAACAAGGGGGGCAATCACTTTTTCACACAGGGCCATGTAGATTTGGAGTTTTTTTTCTCACTAAATAATAAAAACCATCATTTAAAACTGCATTCTGTGTTCAATTAAGTTATCTTTGACTAATAGTTAACGGTTTTGATGAGCAGAAACATTTAAGTGTGACAAACATACAAAAGAATAAGAAATCAGGAAGGGGGCAAATCGTTTTTCACATCACTGTATATATTTTTTGTATTTATAAAGCGTCAACATATTACACAGCGCTGGAGGTTACAAGGTTACATATAATATTTAAGGGTGACATACAGCAATAAGACAATACAAGAATATATGCAAAACCAGATCACACAGCACAGTATGAGTACAAGGTAATGCTTAGTCAGCCAATGGATGGAAGCATGGAGATTAGATCCATAGGATGGGTGTACGGTAATGGAGGTGCATGAACAGGTAGAAGACACAAGGAGGAGGACCCTGTCGAAGGCTTACAATCTAGATTAAGAGGTAGGTGTGTGTGTGTGTGTGTGTGTGTGTGTGTGTGTGTGTGTGTGTGTGTGTGTGTGTGTGTGTGTGTGCGCTGCAGCCCCTCTGTATTTATATATTTCTTATGGAGATTGGGGTTCTCCAGTGCTGCGTGCATGCTTTGCATAGTATTGCATAAAATTTGGTTTGTGCTGCTCATCCCCTGATATATATATATATATATATATATATATATATATATGTTCAGAGTGTGGGAAATATTATTTAAAAAATGATGTGGGATCCCCCTTCCCGAGCCTCTTTAACCCCTTTTCCCCATGCAGGCTGGGCTAGCCAGAATGCAGAGCCCCGGCCATGTGGGACTTCACACCCTGAGCTATACCAGCCCACATGGTCCATGGTATGGGGGTGCTTTGGAGGATCAGGGTGACCAAACCTCCCCCTCTCCCCAAAGCCCTTGTCCAATCCATGGACAAGAGGCTCTTCCCCACCTCCAGTTCCCCAGGGGGAGGTGAGGGCTGCCAATGTCCTGTGGCGAGGTTCATGGTGTCATCTGGGAGTCACCTTTAAGAAGGGGATCCCCAGTTCCCCTCTCCCTCCCCTGGATAAATGAGTATAGGGGTACATAGTACCCCTTACCCATTTCCATATAGAGTTAAATTAAATAAAAACACAAAAACGAAAAAAGTCCTTTATTATTCTTAATTAACCATAAATACTTACCAGTAGCTTTAAAAAAAAATTTCCAACTCAAATATGCTCGTCAATGTCCCATGCCAATATCCTCTAATGATCTTGATTGAAGATCTCCGCCACGTACCCGCCACACTGCCGCTCTCGCCAGCCCTAACTTTACTAAGTATAGCTAGAGCCAAAAGCATCTTTAAATTTTGGATCCAAGGCTCCCCATTGGTCTATTAACAGACCAATGGGGAGCCTTGGAGCCAAAATGTAAAGATGCTTTTGGCTCTAGCTATACTTAGTATAGCTAGTTCCTCCTGCGGGCTGCCGCTTTCCTCCCCGCCCACCGCACCTATCTCGCCCACCCACGCTGGCACCCTGGAGCACCCATAGCACCCTGATATCAAGGTGCTATAGGTGCTTCAGGGTGCTGGCGTGAGTGGGTGTGATAGGTGGAGTGGGCAGGGAGGAGAGCGGAAAGCCGCAGGAGGCTATACTTAGTATAGCTAGAACTGGAAGCGGCGGTGTGTGGCGGGCGGTGCGCAGTGATCTTCAGTCAACATCATTAGAAGATATTGGTGTGTGAAATTACTGAGGATATTGGCGTGGGAACATTTTTTTTAAAGGTACAGGTAAGTATTCATGGTTAAAGGGGCACTATGGCGAAAAATTGTAAAATTTAAAATACGTGCAAACATAGACAAATAAGAAGTACGTTTTTTTCCAGAGTAAAATGAGCCATACATTACCTTTCTCCTATGTTGCTGTCACTTACAGTAGGTAGTAGAAATCTGACAGACGCGATAGGTTTTGGACTAGTCCATCTCTTCATGGGGGATTCTCAGCAAGGCTTTTATTCTTTATAAAGATATTCCCTAAGAAGAATTTAAACAATGATGCTGGACAGCTTCCCTGCTCGCTACACAGTTTTTTTTGGCAGTTGGACAGAGAAACTGCCATTCACTAAGTGCTTTTGAAAATAAATAAATCCCTGAGAATCCCCCATGAAGAGATGGACTAGTCCAAAACCTGTTGCTTCTGTCAGATTTCTACTACCTACTGTAAGTGACAGCAACATAGGAGAAAATTAATTTATGCCTTTACTCTGGAAAAACGTACTTCATATTTGTATATGTTTGCACATATTTTAAATTTTACAATTTTTCGCCATAGTGCCCCTTTAAAGTGAACAAGAGACAAAGCACCATCTTGTATTTTACCATATATATCAGTAGGAACATTAGAAAAAACACCTACCCTGCTCTCTGTTTCATTTTTAACTGTTCAGCTTGCTTCTTATGAGCCCTGATAAAATCCCGGACTGAGCATTCAGTCTGGCTTTGCTCAGGAATCTTTATAGCTGAGTCATTATAGCAGAGCCAGAAGGGGGCAGGGTTGGGCTTGAAAAGACATAAGAGAAGACAGACTCATCTATAAAGATTCCTGAGCAAAGCCAGACTGAATGCTCGGTCGGGGATTTTATCAGGGATGAAAAGGAGCAAGCTAAACAGTTAAAAATGAAACAGAGAGCCAGGGTAGGATTTTTTGTTGTGTTTTTATTTAATTTAACCCTTTGTTTAAATGGGTAAGTGGTACTTTGTACTCCCATACTCATTTCTCCTGCAGAGGGGGTGGGCATCTGGAGGTCCCCTTATTAAAGGGGACTCCCAGATGTCATCATGAACCGCCCCAGGATGTTGGCGGCTCCCACCTCCTCCTGGGGCACCGGAGGTGGGGAATAGTCCCTTGTCCATCAATTGGACAAGGGCTCTGGGGGAGAGGGGGAGGCTTGGCTTAGCTTAGCTCCCCCATACCATGGACCATGTGGGCTGGTATAGCACCGAAAGGGTTAAAGAGGCTCAGGCTCATATATATATATATATATATATATATATATATATATATATATATATATATATATATATATTCCAACACTCTGAAAATGTATATAAATGTGTTTTTTATGTTCAGATTGTGGGAAATATAATAAAAATGTGGGGTACCCACTCCCAAGCCTCTTTAACCCCTTGCCCCCTCCCCATGTAGGCTAGGATAGCTAGAATGCGGAGCCCCAGCCACGTGGGGCTTTGCACCCTGAGCTATACCAGCCCACATGGTCCATGGTATAGGGGGCTCTGGAGGAGAGAGGCTGCCAAGCCTCCCCCTCTCCCCCAGAGCCCTTGTCCAATCCATGGACAAAGGGCTCTTTCCCACCTCCGGTGCTTCAGGAGGAGGTAGGGGCGATGACACCCGGGGGGTTCATGGTGGCATCTGGGAGTCCCCTTTAAGATATCAGGGTGGTATGGGTGTTCCAGGGTGACGGCTTGGGTGGGCGCTAAGGAAAGCCGAGCAGGAGGGAAGACGGATCCCCAGTGGTCTGTTATTAGGCCAATGGGGAGCGTTGGAGCAAAAATGTAAAGATGCTTTTTGCTCTAGCTACAGTTATGTTCAAAATTATTCAACCCCCAATGCTGTAAAGGGTTTTAGGGAATTTAGTGTACATTTGTAATTGTGTTCAGAATGAATTCTTACAAGGACTTTTTAAAGGAATCCAGGAATTGTGGTTGGGACAGCACCCATGTATAAGAGATAGTGTGCCCAGGCAGTCGGCTTTCCACACCACTGGAGAGCCGTAAGATGCAGGAACACAGGTTTTGCAGGCACCACTGTAGTGAATTAAAGCTTCTTTATTGGTCACATCAGACAAAGCAGAGGGTACAACGACAGACCGCTGTTTCGAGCAACCTAGCTCTTTATCAAGTTGTTCAACACTGCATAAAATTACATACATATCATGTGCTTATATAGGGTCTAAAGACCAATCAGAATGCAGCACTGGTGTCATCCAATCACCAGACGTTATGTCACCAGAGGACCTGATGGAAGACTTGACTATCTAAAGAAAAACCTCCCCTTTTGTCAGAAAAAATCCTGCCACATGCTGTGTGTATGAAGCGTTCACATCAAAATATACGCACTACATAGCGCTAACTATGCCTTACCATATAGTTAAATCACCGCCAGGTTCAATGGGGCTATAAAGCAGAAAATAAACAAAGATAAAATCCACCAATCAGTGAGAGGCACCCTCAAAGGAGCCTCCCACACATGGTTTGCCGTATAGAGAGGATGGACACCCTCCCGGAGTGCCGCCAGCCAATCAAATGCTCACAGACCCGTGACGCACTGTCATGACGCATGCGGAACAAAGAACGCATGAATGTGTCATGACGTATGCGGAAAAAGAAAGCACGCTGAGCGCATGTAAACAAACATGCGACGTCAGCGGCAAGCGTCCATATGATCTAAGGGGGCGCGTCCTGTGCTAAACAACAGCACTAGGAGCAACGCCCACACTAAAAGAATTCCGCCCATCCAATCGCCATAGCAACACTGCAAGCTTGGCAGCCAAGCAACCCCATAGAGAAACACACCAATATGCAAAAAATTGAACCTGACGGTGATCTAAACCAATCCAAGGTGGATAGCCACCACAAGGGGGTTTAAAGTTTCAAAAATTACAAAAATACAAAAATTGACCTTATTAAAAAGGACTTTTTAAAGAACCAAATGCAACTAAAATGACATCAATTGTTTTTGTAATACAGTATTAAATGTTTTTTTTTGTCATTTCTTCATTGACACAATTATTCAACCCCTTAAAGACTACCACTCTTAAAGAGGAACTGTAACGACAAAACGGCCCCTGGGGGGTACTCACCTCGGGTGGGGGAAGCCTCAGGATCCTAATGAGGCTTCCCACGCCGTCCTGCATCCCTCGGGGGTCTCGCTGTAGCCCTCCGTACAGCGGTGACGCAATATTTACCTTCCTGGCTCCTGCGCAGGCGCTCTGATGGCTGTCGGCGCCGAAGTAGGCGGAAATACCCGATCGCCGTCGGGTCTGCTCTACTGCGCAGGCGCAAGTTTCCGGCGCCTGCGCAGTAGAGCGGACCCGACGGAGATCGGGTATTTCTGTCTATTTCCGTGCCGAAAGTCGCCACAGCGCCCCCGCTGGAGCCAGCAAAGGTAAATATTGAACTGACAGTCGGCACAGTCGCCGGCTGTTCGGAGGGCTGCGGCGAGACCCCCGTGGGACAGAGGACGGCATGGGAAGCCTCATTAGGATCCCGAGGCTTCCCCCACCCGAGGTGAGTACCCCCCAGGGGATGTTTTTCATGTTACAGAGTCTCTTTAAGAACAGAGGTTCATTCAAGTGTTTTCACCAATTAGGCAGATTTAAAATGACTGTGATACTCAGCTCCTTCTAGACATTTACTGGTGTGTTTACAAACATGGTGAAGTCAAGAGAATGGTCCAGGAAGACAAGAGAAGAGGTGATTTCTCTTCACAGGAAAGGCAATGGCTATAAGAAGATTGCAAAGATGTTAAACATACCAAGAGACACCATAGGAAGCATCATTCGCAAATTCAAGGCAAAGGGCACTGTTGAAACGCTACCTGGTCGTGGCTGAAAGAAGATGCTGACTTCGACTGCTGTGCGCTACCTGGGGCGCAAAGTGGAGAAAAGTCCCCGTGTGACTGCTGAGGAACTGAAAAAAGATTTGTCAGATGCGGGTACTGAAGTTTCAGCTCAGACAATAAGGCGCACACTACGTAATGAAAGCCTCCATGCGAGAACTCCTAGGCGCACCCCCTTGCTGTCTCCAAAAGAATAAGAAGAGTCGACTGCAGTATGCCAAAAGTCATGTGGACAAACCACAAAAGTATTGGGATAGTGTTCTGTGGACTGATGAAACAAAATTAGAACTGTTTGGGCCCATGGATCAACGCTATGTTTGGAGAAGGAAGAACAAGGCCTATGAAGAAAAGAACACCTTGCCTACTGTGAAGCATGGTGGGGGGCCAATCATGCTTTGGGGCTGTTTTGCTTCTGCAGGTACAGGGAAGCTTCAGCGTGTGCAAGGTACCATGAATTCTCTTCAGTACCAGGAGATATTGGATAAAAATGTGATGCAGTCCGTCACAAACCTGAGGCTTGGGAGACGTTGGACCTTTCAACAGGACAATGATCCCAAGCATACCTTCAAGTCCACTCGAGCATGGTTGCAGATTAAAGGCTGGAACATTTTGGAGTGGCCATCGCAGTCACCAGCCTTAAATCCGATTGAGAACCTCTGGTGGGACTTAAAAAAAGCAGTTGCAGCGCGCAAGCCTAAGAATGTGACTGAACTGGAGGCTTTTGCCCATGAAGAATGGGTTAAGATACCCGTAGATCGCTGCAAGACACTTGTGTCAAGCTATGCTTTACGTTTAAAGGCTGTTATAACTGGAAAAGGATGTTGTACTAAGTACAAAGAATGAATGTCACTTGGGGGTTGAATAAAACTGATAATGATGTGAGCACAGAAAATGCATTTGTGGTTATTTCATTATAAATGTTATGTTATATTTATCTGACTTCCAAATGCCTCTTTGATTTAATTGTAAACAAGATGACTGAAATTATCAAAATCAATGTCAAACTGGCCAAAACACTCAATTTCAGTGGGGGTTGAATAATTTTGAACACAACTGTATACTTAGTATAGCTAGGGCCGTCGGGTGCGGCGGTGTGTGCATCGGAGAAATGGGACCATTTTCGAGGATATTGGCGTGAGAACAACTTTGTTAAAGGTAAGTATTTACTGTTAATTAAGAACATTTAAATACTTTTCTCATTCCGTTTTTATTTCTTTAACCCTTTGTGGAAATGGGTAAGAAGCACCATATACCCCTATAATCATTTCTCCTGGGGAGGGGGCTGGTATCTGGGGGTCCCCTTCTTAAAGGGGACTCCCAGGTGCCACCATGAACCTTCCCAGAGTGTCATCGCCTTCACCTCCTCCTGAGGCACTGGAGGTGGGTAAGAGCCCCTTGTGTATGGATTGGAGGCTTGGTCGCCCCTCTTCTCCAGAGCCCCCCATACCATGGACCATGTGGGCTTGTATAGCTCAGTGTGCGAAGCCCCACGCGGCCAGGGCTCCGCATTCTGGCTATCCCAGGCTGCATAGGGGGCAAGAGGTTTTATTTCCCACACTCTGAACATATATAAAATAAATAAATACATTTATATACAAGTTAATACATTAGCTGTCATTTTTCCACAGTAACTTTGCTACTTTTTCCTCTAACTTTAACATTGATTTTCTCAAAAACTAGCATGTAAGGGGGCTTTGCTATTAACCACTAAAGTTGGTGGTCAATGAAGCATTTCCCACACTCTGAACAAGAAATTTAGAATCGATTTTCTTAAAATCTATAAGGTATTTTTTATTTTTTTCCTCTTGTACCCACTGTCTTCCTTTCACATACCCTGCAAATGTGGTGTTTCTGTCACGTAAAGGGGCTTAGCTATTAGTCGCTAAAGTTAGCGGCCCTTGACTTTAAAAAAAATTGCATTAAAGGAGAACAGCGAACAGCCTAAGTTCATCGGCGAACAGCTTAAGTTCACCGGTGAACAGTTTGGGCCATCTCTAATCAGGTACCAATCCCTGTCGGGAGACATTCCTTTTAGATGTGTACGAGGTTTTAAAGTTCAGATAGGGCTATCTGTTATGGGAAAAAAAGTGTTTTAAGAATACTGAGAAATCAGGGGATCAGGGTTAGGCATTTAACCACCACAGGTTATTTCCCCTTAAAAACCAGATAAATTTTCACTTTTCACGCTCCTCCCATTCATTCATCAATAACTTTATCACCACTTATGACACCAAATTGATCTATACATCATGTTTTTTGCCACAAATTAGCCTTTCTTTGGGTGGTACTTTTTGTTAATAATTATTTTATTTTAGCAGGAGGGAGTAAATGGCATAATAAAAAAAAACCTCAGTCTTCAGCCATTATAGTTTTAAAATAAAATGTGCTGCGATAGATAAAACCAACGCGTTTTATTTGCCCATTTGTACCAGTTATTATAATGTTTAAATTGTGTCCCTAGTACAATGTATTGTGCAGATATTTTATTCGGAAGCAAATGTGTATTTTTTCCGTTTGCATTTCTTTATACTAAATCAATAATTACAAGCCCTAATTTGCAAAAGTAGTAGTGATATACCCTAATGACATACATATAGTAAACACTTACTGGTTACAGACAGTATATCTACGTCCAGTTCCTGCACATGGACATATATATTCGTCTATTGCTGCGAATGGCTTCTATGTGCTCCCGCACTTGTTCTCCCCATTGCCCATTAGTGGGGAGATCAATGAATGGGAATGCAGTTCCCATTCATTGATCTATGTCCCTGTTTCAATGATCACCGGCATCAATGAGATGCCTGCAGTCATAATAATGAAAGTAACACATACACCCAATATTTTTTGTTAGCGTACTAACAGTACACAAAGGAAGATAATCTTGTGGCCAAATAGTAAAATTACACCCACATACATTAATTTTAATAAAAAGACCTACACATACATCTAAAGTTAACCCCTTACTTCCCACACTCTCCCATAGTTACCCAAATAAAGCTCTTGCATAAAAAAATGACAATTTATAAAAAAATACATAATAGTTACCTTAGGGACTGAACTTTTTGAATATGTATGTCAAGAGGGTATATTACTGTTCATTTTGAAATTATGGGCTTGTAATTAGTGATGGACACGAAACAAAAAAAATGCACCTTTATTTCCAAATAAAATGTTGGCACCATACATGGTACTATGGAAATATTTTAAATGTTGCAATAACTGAGAGAAATGGGCAAATAAAACGTATGGGTCTTAATTATGGTAGCATGTATTATTTTAAAACTATAATAACTGAAAACTGAGAAATAATTTTTTTTTTCCATTTTTTGTTCTTGTTTTTCCTGCATTTAGAGTAAAATAATTCTGAGAAAAATGTACCATCCAAAGACAGCCTAACTGGTGGCGAAAAAAACAAAACAGATTGTTTTGTTGTGATAAGTAGTAATAAAGTAAAAATAGTGAAGTGGTTGAAAAAAGCTGAGTCTCTAAAGTTACTACTTTTTTTAAAACAATAACTATAATTACATAGATAGGAGGGGGAAATAAGGGGGTTAACAATATGTATTTTTTCCAATCATAAACATAGGTGTATTTTTTTTTTTTGGCCACTAGATGCCCCCATACTATCCTGTGTACTGAACAGCACACAGGAAGTAGTGAAGAGCTTTGAATGAGGATGGCCAGATCATTATTCACACTGCACTAGCACTGCGATCAATCAGTACTTTGATGGGGAGGGGGGGGGGGGGGGCAAATGTCGCAGGAGATCACGGTAGCGTTGATTTAAACAGCGTAATATGTGTATCTACGCCCCTGGTGCTGAAGTGAAGTCCACAAGGACGTAGATACACAATGCGGTGGTTAAGTTGGAAGGGTTAAAGTTAGGTAAAAATATCTAACATGAAGGATAAGGAGAATTAGCACTTGGACAATTTAGTGTTAGGATAGGAATTAGGATTATGGGAATAGCGATACAATTAAGGGAAAGTATTAAGGTGGCCATACATGCATAGATTTTGCCCCATGTGACAAACAGATTAATCTCTCTCTGATCTTAATCTGATCAGAAAGGGATAGATTCTCCCCACACACTGTACACAGATTTTTAATAAATATCACCATGAAATCTATTGAACTGCAGCATTGCACTGTGATAGTAACATTGCCAGCATGCCAGCTTTAACACTTGTTAGATTAGCAGCAGATAGATCATCAGATAGATTTCTGATCTATCTGATGTGTTTAGGAACATTTTTTTTACTAGGAACAGATTTCCAATAGATTTCAGTTTGAAATCTATTGAAAATCGATCTGATGGCATTTTTTTGCCATCAGATTTCCATTAGGGCCAATGCAAAATGATAAGCAATCTCAACAGATCGACCTAGATTTTCCGGGCTGCCAGATCGATTGAAAACGATCGAAATGGGCCAAAAATCGGCTGAGTGTATAGGCCCCTTTAGGTTATGGTTACCTAATAACAAGATTGGAGTGATTTAATTGAGTGGATAAGATGGGGAGTGGAGCGGGGTGTAGAGAGTGACAGAGTAGAGAAATGGAGAGAGACAGTGAAGAGAGAGGGGAGAAAAGCTGTAAGTGAGGGAAGAAGATACTTGCCTCACCAGGATTGCACTTTTATTTAGCTTTCTGTATGACAAGGAGAAGCAGAGGGAAAGGGGGACAAGGGTGAATGAGGGATAGAGGAGGAGTGAAGAGAGACTGAGAATAGCCTGAGTTGGGGCAGTTTTATCTGTATAATGCTGGATACACACGGTGCGTTCCCGCACTCGATGCGCCGCTCCATTTGCGTCGACTCGATTATTTCCGACATGTCCGATTCTTGTTTCCATGGATCGTTAGGTCGATTTGGCATACTTTACATGTGAATCGACCTAACAATCATCAAAATGAGCTCTGAAATAATCGAGTCGACGCGAATCGAGCGGCGCATCGAGTGCGGGAACGCACCGTGTGTATCCAGCATTAGTTGGACATCATAATAATATGAGTCCTGTCGCTGCCAATCTCTCACACAAGTCTGAAAGCAACCCTCCTGGATTCTAGGGACTGTGGACAACTTTTCAACCTGTCTAATACCTTATCTAGCTGTCCACATGCAGTCTTTAGAACAATGGAAGAGAGCAGAGATTTTTTTTTCCACTGACCCTGCATGCAAAGCAAGCCTCTGCTCTGCATCATGCTGTGTACATTTACCAGCTTGCCTTCCCTCTAATTGTTCTGTAATTTCCCTCAGCCCGCCTATTGCTTTATAAAAACATGAAAGCCCCAGGCTCTGCACTGGCCCGAAATCATGAAATGAGAGGCTTACTGGGGGTAAATAGCCCCATTTGCCAGTCGGTGTCAGCACAGCACTAATCCAACCCATCACACACCTGACAGAAGCTGATGCTGCTTCTTGCAACTTTTCATTCTCCCACAGATCTCAAAACCCCGCCTGCCACCACACCGCCAATGGCGTCACTTCCATTACTCCCTCCACTCCAGGGGGAGTTAATCCCAGCCCCGCCCCCGGCAGATTAACCCATTCTCCCCCAGTCTGCAGTGACAGGAGACGGAGAGCGGTTGCCATGAGAACCACGGTCGCCCGGATGTGAAGGAGATGCCGGCCGGAGCTGCCAAGGATCGCCCGGTGCCTCAGTGACATGGGGGGCGGGTAGAGGGTGCTCGGATCGGTGCAGGATCTCGGCTTTCTCTGGAGGGGGCAAGGATGGACGAGCCGGGGGAGCTGGCTGGAGGTAAGACACGCTGATGGGTACTCACCAGCTGTCGTCTCTGACATCTTGTCATGCCTGCTGTCTTTAGCATCATCCATGCAGTAACCCTGTATTTAGGACGACCTCTGTTCCACTACCCAGGACTATCCAGTATCCTGCATCTGGGATCTTCCAGAATGCAGAACCAGAGATCTCACCATCCAGGAACTGTGATCCCAGCTCCTCGGAACCTAACGGGCAGTTATTGAGATTATCCAGTACGCATGACCAGAGATCCCAGCATCTAGGCACTCTTATTCTAGCGCCCACAAGCAGAAATCTTATCCAGCTTCTGAGATCCTCCAGGATGCAGGACCTGAGACTTCCCAGCCCACGTAGGAGCTATGAATTAGCTACCTAAGATCCTGCAATATTATAAAAATGTGATCCCAGTACCAGGACTAAAAATCCCAGCATAGTTTTGTGCAGGCACGGACTGGCTAAGGGGGAAGGAGGGAGAGACTGGCAGGTAGAGGAATCATATTAACGTGATGTCCAACAATACAGATATACTCTCTGCTCCATCTCAGGCTATTCTCAGTCTCTCTCCACTCCTCCTCTATCCTTCATTCACCTTTGTTTCCCCCCTTCCCCTACTGCTCGGGGTCTGTGTCTTCTTGTCATACAGGGAAGCTAAATAAAAGTGCAATCCTGGTGAGGCAAATATCTTTTCCCCTCTTTTCTAGCTTTTCGCCCCTATCTCTTTACCGTCTTTCCCTTTCCTCTCCTCACCCCAATCTTTTTATTAGTAACAATTTTGTGTGCAGTGTATGGGGAAAATCGGACCCTCTCTGATCAGACTAAGATCAGAGACGGATTGATCTGTTTGCCACATGGGGCAAAAATCTATGCATGTATGGCCACCTTAATACTTTCCACAATGTTATCCCCATTCCCATAATCCTAACCCTAACCCTAAATTGCCCAAATGGTAATTTCCCCTAACCTCCTCCATGTTAGATACTTTTACCTAACTAATTCCTTGTCACTTAAATGCCTAACCCAGATCTCCTGATTTCTTGGTATTCGTAAAACACTTCTTTCCCATAACAGATAACCCTATCCTAACTTTAAAACCCTTCACTGACGGTCAACTCGATTATTTCTGACAGGTCCGATCTGATGTCCAATTGTTTTTCTGATCGATTTTATATAGAAGTGATCAGTAAATCGTTCAGAAAAACAACTGGAAATAAGATCGGACAATCGTTTCGACTGTCAGTCTGATGGAAAATTGCATTGTGTGTACCAGGCATTACAATCAAGTTATCATAATGGCTTTTACCACCTATCAGTACTGAGTATGTATGTGGCCTATAGGGTGTCATACTATAGTAAAGTGGGTCAGGGTAGATGCCACTGACCACCAATAAAATGCAGGTAAGCAAGGCATGGATGTTTGGGGGGGAGGGGGGGGTTGGGAGTGACAAACGTGACGGGAGGATGGGTACAAAAACTTTGGGAATTCGCAGAACTAAGATCATGGTGCCAGGAGGGGGTTAGTAGTAAAGATGTGTTGTCTGACTGAGGGAGATGGTGGTCTGGTAAAGGGGTAGGGTGATTTCAGATATGGAAAAGGGACATATTTGAGGGATTAGTAGAGGGGGTGGTGAAGGGGAGGACATAAATGTGTGTGTGTGTGTGGGGATGATCCTTGGGGAATTAAAGTGGCCATATATCTGTTGACTTGGTGGCCAATCAACCAACCGTTTTGATAATTATTATCGAATCGAATAAAAATCAGTGCCGCCACAAGCATGTCCAATTGACAATTTGACTGATTTTGGGCGGAAATTGGTCAAATGTATTGGCCTGAGATGCTGGGAAATCTCAGGCCAATGTGGTTGATCGGGTGCACAGCGGTAATGGCATACGATAATCACAAACAACATAAACCCCTGGCCGTTGTCCCTCCAAACGTATTATGTTACCCCTAGTGCCTGTGCATTGATACCTTACCTGTCATCACGCTGTCTCTCGAGTGTCCTTGCTGTATTTTCGCATTGTGTTTTTTTAATTTTCGCAGTGGCGCAAGTAATTACCGCCATATAGCACATAGGGCGTATGTGTGACATCATTTGGGCTGGGGCTGCCATGAAAACGTGCCTCTAGTTTGTGTTTTCCCCCAGGCCAAAAGGTCCCAGTTCTCCCCTGGTTCTCTTGAGGGATCTTCCAATATGCAGGACCAGAGATCCCAGCACTCTGGTCTTGAGATTTATGTAAGATGCAGGGCCAGAGATACCAGCATCTGGCTTCTGGGATCATCCAGTATGCAGGTCCAGTCCCCTCTAGCAATTATGTTCCTAGCAGATACCTCCTAAGAACCCCTTGCATTACTGAAGTGTGATCATAGCATCCAGGACCTCAGAGCCCTGTTCTCAAAGATCCCCTACCCCCAACATTATGGGACTGTAATCCTAGAGATTACAAGATCCATCATCTGAGATCCTTCAGCATCCAGGAACAGTGACCCTGATATACAGAAGCAGATATTCCCCAATGTCCAGGAAATGTAAACCTAGCATTCAGTTCCAGAGATCCAGGCATTCATGACTGTTTGGTCTTTCAGCATCCTCTGTATTTATGACTAGTGTTGCACAACATCTGTGACTTGTGATTCAAACATCTAGCTGCTGAGGACCTCCAGTACTAAGCATTCATGACCTGTTGGCCTCTCACCACCTGTGTTTTCTTACTGTCTAGAAAGTACACTCATCTAGCATCCAGGCTTCCCTCTATAGTCAAAACCAGGGATCTGGAGTATACAGTACATGAGGAGTATACATATACATTGTCGGCCCCAGTATCCATGACCCTTGGCATGCATGTCCTGTGTTCCTCCAATAAGCAAGTCATATCACAAGTAAACATGAATTGCCTCAACATCGTGGCCTGTGTTTCCCTTTATCTGGAGCTTGAAATTCTCAACAATCATTAAGCGTGTTTCCAAATACCTATCACCTGTTACCCCAGTATCCAGAAACTGAGACCACTTTGAACCATTGGACATCACATCACCATGTATGATTATTAGTGTGGAAAATGCTCATACTCCAGGAACTGTACCACAGCTGGAAGCTTATCCCTGACAATCTTCTAAATCAAGCTTACTATTATCCCCTTATTTTTTATCATCCACTCCACAGTGTGTGACTTTTCCTTTGGCCAATATATTTGTGTTCTCAAGAGTATTAACCAGACCTTTTTTTCAAGTGTCCGATGGCATACATAAATATCAAGATGATAACATGGAATTATTGGATGTTGTCAGTACACATTATAATCTGACCTTTGCACTAGAAACATAGATAGATAGCAAGCCCATATGATTAGAATTATGTATAGTGAATAAATAAAGTAATATATAAAGCCATAATTTACTCATTTATATGAATAAAACACTTACTTATGCTAATAACGATTTTTACAAACTTGCTGTTCACTTACAAGGTGATTTGAATACTTGTGACAGATGGGATTACTGTTCTTTACCTTGATTTGTGACAGAACTATGTGACCACGTTTATTATACAAGAATGCATCAGTATCATGTACACATGGTATCATAATGTACCCAGACGTGTTGTGTGTTCTTTTCGTGTTGCATTCTTTAGTTTTAACACACTGTCATTTTAATGATTACTTAAAAAAGGAAAAAACAGTGCAATCGGTGGCTGGAGGCATTGATATAGCTTCTCATATCAAAATATATTGATTTGCTGCCAGAACCTTATCAGGATTGCAACAAACCTTTGTGCCATTTTTTTTTATTTGTGTGTGGATGGGATCTAAATCCACATGTTCAGATTGTCATGCATTATCTTCCTGCAAATTCCTTCTGTTTGTGTTACTCTGCTGGACTCCAGTTCACAAGTCACCTCTTATCCAATAGAATCATTTCTAGCAGACATATAGATTGCGCTGCTAGACATTCATCCTAACAGCTGTTCCATGGCGTACTGTGAAATCCAGCATCCGCTTTCCTTAGTGCAGAAAAAGCCATAATGTCTGTATTCCTATGATTGATGGACTCGTATCCTCAGATGTCCCATATTCTGCCGAATCCATTCTAAGCTACAGTTCCTGTTTTACCCCATTGGACCCCTTTGTTGACATCCATCTATAGTGGACACATTGTTCTATCCACACATCACTTTAAGTATAATTTGCTGGGCAGTTTTTTCTGCACTATTATTTTGCAGGAAGCCCCTTACTGTTTGCCTATAATTTAAACATGAAATCACCTGAACACAGTACCCCATTTCTATAATCAATTTATTTCCAATTTATTGTGTTAACACTCCGGTACAAATCCACACATCATCTGCTATTTTTTTTCTATTTCTAGAAAGGAATTAGCCCCCAGTGTAAGCTTTGTATTGTTCTGTAGATTATCTTGCCAGTTCATCATGTTAATTGCATTCAATCTCGCATGCTAAAACCCCATTTCCTTTCTACACATTACTACACTCTGCACTTTATCATGGATAGGCCACTGATTAGATGCAAGGGTTAATGGATTATGTATAGTGGATTATGTGTTCACCAGCATAAGAGACATATATGCTGATGTGTTATTGCTAGAGGACTATGCATTTCCGCTGCTGGAATTACTTATTCTGAAATGTATTTCTGCAGAAGGCACATTTGTGATCCGCACACAATTTGATGGTTATTGTCAGTCCCTTCCTTTATTTCAGTAATATATTGATGTTACATGTCTACTGTGAAATGTCAGTGTTCTGAGGCATGTGAAATAGAGGTGAGACAGATTCACTTTGTAATGTTCATTGGTTTGATATCTCACAGGTTGCTGTGTGTGTGTGTGTGGGGGGGGGGGGGGGGGGGGGGGGGGGGGGAGAGAGCTTTTGTTTGTACAGTGGGATTAAAGGATATGCAACCTGTCTGTATCACTCTCCAGCATTGGGGGAGGTGTATGTAATATAATTATATATGCACACCAGTCTAGAGGTCATTGAACCCTCCTAGTTGTCTTTGCCATTTTTGGACATTTGAGAACAATTCTTGAAGATAAACATGACTACAAAGCAAGATAAAGACTGAAATATATTTTGAAAGCTGAATGGTCAAAGGTTTTGTAGCTGATAAGATGGTTATTATTAGTATACCGGTAGCTAATCATACTGTCAACTAATGATTATTTACTCAGAATCATAACAAATGCACAAATGTATTATTTTTTCATTATATTGAACAAACACATTTTTGCATTGTTTTTCTTTTCAGAGTACATTGGACATTTCTTGTCACTAACTGTCCATTAGAGGGACTCATAATCTAATACACAGTTTAATGCTAGTTTGGATTATTGTCTCTGGAGCTATTATATAGGCATTAGAAGAAATCAGTATAGGTCACCATATACAGATTAACATTTTGGGCAGCTTTTACTTACATCAAATGTCCCAGTGATCTCTGTTACACTTCTGATTTATTTCTGGCAGTTGGTCGGTCAGTATGATCAGATGCAGTGGTAAGTTTTTCTTGAGCAATCGAGTGGAGGACTGACAGTTCAGTACATGAATTACAACACTTGCAGAGACAGTATGGTACTTTTTCCTAAACCTGATTGCAGCTGCTGGTAGATAGATCACTACCCTCTGACTGATTTCCAAACAAGAAATGGTCTACCAGTTGCCAGATCAGGCTGCTATAGACCTGTATATGGTTAGCTTTGTTACTGGGGTTCTAGTCCCAGAGCTAATAGGACAGACAAGTTTGAGAATGTTAAAAACTTTTGCAATTAATACTTTTTGAAGGACAAAAAGTGGTAATAAAATATTACGAATAGATACATTATTTCATAATCAGTGCTTCATCGAATAACTTTTATTAGACTGCGAGTGAAATTTTAATTCATTTTTAACATGATCACATCTGAATTATAAAGGCTTGTACACATGTTTGTATCCTGGCAGTAATCAGTAATTGATACTTTAGGTGACAGTTCAGGGCTGAGGCCATACAGATGCTTTGCGTGGTGTCTTTTACTGTGGAGGCAGAAGGTTTAGATACAATGGCACAATTAACCTGGGGGCCTCCTGACAACCCTGTCTCCCCAACAGACCTGACCCCCTCTTCCCTAAAGCAGCAATCTTCTCTGTGACCCACGGCATGTTATTACGTAATAACAGGTGCCGCATCACAGAGGAGAGGCGCCTCTGCAAGTATGAAGTCGGCAATCCATGGAGCCACGGGCTGACTGAAAAGTATGCCCACCAGGACAGGTTTCATGCTACTTTTCCCCAAGATTTTGCTGGGGCCTCTGGGAGCAACAGTTACAAGATACAAGATACAAGATGGATTTATTCACCAAGTGCGGGGGTACCGTACTCGGAATTGCTTGTGGTATACATGGCAAAGGCAAAATACACGTCAACAGTTGTCTATCTTACATATATGGCTACAAGTACAAATACACAGACTAAACTAAAAGGATTAACAGTACATTTTACATTCTACGTCTGCAGTCGCTACCATTTTACATGCTGCTGCGTTGGTAAGATAACCTTGACGGAGTCCAAGCAGCTTTAACAGGTACGATGTCATGGATCATTGTGCTAGTGAGAGTTGGATGCAGACATTAAGGCTGAAGAGAAGCACCTGGGGCAAGCCTGCTGATTGGGGGCTAGGAGGGAATAGTCAGGCGTCAGTGTTGTTGAGCAGTAGAACAGCCTGGGGAAAGAAAGAGTTCCTGCGCCTGGTGGTCTTGGATTGGATGGTTCGGAAGCGCCGGCCGGATGGGAGAGGCTCAAAGAAGCGGCTGCCAGGGTGGGAGGGGTCGCAGGAGATCCTGGTGGCCCTCTTCCTCATCCTGGCCGTGTGGAGGAGATCCAGAGGTGGTAGGGGCGATCCAATGATCCTCTCTGCCTCACTAATGACTCTTTGCAGTCTATGTCTGTCACTGGCCGTTGCGCTGGCATACCAGACGATTACTGAAGAGCAAAGTATAGACTCCATGGTGGCGGTGTAGAAACAGGTCAGCAGCTCCCGAGGCATTCCAAATTTTTTAAGTTGGCGCAGGAAAAATAGCCTTTGTTGTGCCTTCCTCTGAATTTTGGTGGTGTTCTGCCCCCATCTTAGGTCTGCGGATAGGGTAGTGCCAAGGAACCGGACTGATGGTACTCTGGAGACTTCGGTGTCGCCTATGTAGACTGGTGGGAGAGTGGGGGGGTTCCTCCTGAAATCAACAGTCAGCTCAACAGTCTTTGCAGCATTGAGGACAAGGTTGTTATTCTTGCACCAGTTGCAGATTCTCTCGATCTCACTGCGGTAGTTTTGCTCTCCGTTACCGCCAATGAGACCGATTGATTGTTGTGTCATCTGCAAATTTGATAACCTTGACGGAGTCCGAGGCGGAGGTGCAGTTGTTGGTGTACATGGAGAACAGAAGCGGGGACAGTACACACCCTTGAGGTGCCCCTGTGTTGGTAGTTCTCTCGCCCGAGGAGCAGTTATCCTGCTTAACCTGTTGCGTCCTGCCTGTGAGGAAGCTCCTGAGCCATGTGCGAAGTGTGGGGTCGACGCCGAGCTGCGCCAGGTTATCGACCAGGGTGTCAGGGCAGATCGTGTTGAAGGCCGAGCTGAAGTCCAGGAATAGGATCCTGGCATAGGAGCCGGGCCTGTCGAGATGCTCCATAATGTACGCCAGGCTGACATTTATGGCATCCTCTATGGACCTGTTGGCCCTGTAAGCGATCTGGAGTGGGTCAAGCAGTGCATCAGTGGTGCGTTTGAGGTGAGCCAGGACAAGCCGTTCTAGAACCTTCATGATGGTAGGGGTTAGAGCTACGGGTCTGAAGTTGTTGAGGTCTGTGCTGCCCGATTTTTTGGGGACTGGTACGATTGTGGACCTCTTGAGACAGGAGGGGACAGTGCCTTCCACAAGCGACTTGCTGAACAGAGTGGTGAGCACCGGGGCCAATTGAACTGCGCAGGTCCTTAGGCAATTTGATGACACACCATCCGGGCCTGAAGCCTTCCTGGGGTTGAGCTTGCGAAGCAGCCTAAGAACTTCTGCTTCCTGGACTTCAACCGGTGCAGCAATGTCTCGATCTCTCAGTGCGGCGGGTGCCGTCCTCATCATCGACCCTGGAGCCCTGGGCTGCTGGGGCTGTTTCTCGAACCTGCAGTAGAACTCGTTGAGTTCCTCGGCCAGTTTAATGCTCGGTGTCACCCGTTGGGGAGAGGGTTTGAAGTTAGTGACCGCCCTGAGGCCTTGCCACACCTCCCTCGAGTTGTTGGACTGAAGGCGTAGTCCTAGCTTATCGGAGTAGGCTCTCTTCACAGCTCGCAGTTCCCATTTCAGGTCGTACCTGGCTTCCTTGTACTCTTCTGGGGTACCGGACTTTTGCGCTTGCTCCTTGCGCTTGCGAAGTTGTCGCAGTTTGTTGTTGAACCAAGGGGGTAGACCTGGGGGGACTAGCAGCTGGCTCGAGGACCTGGGGCAAGTGCCCAGGTTGCCTGTACAGTAGCGCCAGGCCTGTGTGGAGACAGAAGGAAGGCTGACACGCAGCACATGATGGAGCTACTTTCCTGGGGTGGGGTGAGTGGCGACAACAAGCTGCTTTGGGTTCCTCAGCCATTGCTAAAGATCCACCATGCTGGATCTTTAAGAGAGATCAGGGTCTTCCATACACTTGCTAGTTTTTTGCGCGTGTCAGTTTTTATCACTCACACTGGTCAAGTTTAATCTAGCGTATGTAGCATAAGAGGACATCAAATTTATCCAATCAAGGATTGAATTTAAAAAAACAAACATACAGAAGGGGTGTTCTGGTGTAGCGGGATATCCTTTTCTGGTTACTGCTTTGCTTTTTTTGTTGTTGTTTAGATTTGACTTGAATTGATCAGAATTTTGCATTTTGCTCTTGCAATTTGGCAAGAATCTCATTGCACGAATAGGAACAGCAACAAATGCTCTCTATAAGAAAGTCCATGTCATTGCAATTTCCTAATCACAAACAATCTGAAAAGCAGATCAGATCTGATAAGATCAAGTGCAGTGGAATCAGGGGCTTAAGGTGCGTACACACGCATTACTTCCGCCAACGACGGATCCTTCAGACACTCCTGCTGGGCGGACGTTCAGCTGACAGTAGCACGTGTGTACGTGCTGTCGGCAGACTGATAAGGCTGTTTCTGAACCATCCGCTGACCCGTGCTGGGAGCAGGCACAGAATGCTCCCGGCTGTGTTAGCGCAACTGGGGGTGCACGTGCAGCCAAGCAAGCGGGGCTGGCCAGATTACCACAAGGAATTACAAGACAATGGAGCAGCCGGAGAGGACGCACCTCATGGGGCTGGAGGAAGCCCCAGGTAAGTATAAATACCCCCATTATATACGTCTCAGGTTTCCTTTATGCTACGTTCACAGTGCTCAGTTATGTTGCGTCTTGATGGAGGTTTTTTTTTTAACAGAGAGTATCACACAGCAATGAAAAGTCAATGCGACGTTCACAGTGCATGCAGTGCGATGTGCGTCAAGGGGGTACATAAAAATAGCGCAGATGCTGCTCTGCGTTGGTGCAAATTATGCCTTGACACGTTCTATATTAGTGTATGGTAACTCTTGCATGTTTGAATTTTTGCGCTACTACGTTATAGGCATTGCACATGGGCATATTTGGTTTTAAAAAGGCGGGGCTTTGTACCATCAAATATGTGACACAGACGTTGCACATTTATGATGCAATTTTGGTTCTTATGCCTCCGTTACATCACATGCCACCACAACCACATTACTTGCTACGTATGTGCGTCTATACTGCAGGGGCGTCTTATGGACCTTTTACCCCCCAAAAACTGTCTCTAAGCTACCCTATCTACAGTACACTGCCTAGCTACACTACACTAAGCCCTGTTGCCCCTACTAGTTACACTACACTACACTTATCTCTGCTGCCCTACCAACTAAGGTACACAGCAATACACTACACTACACTTAAAGTGGACCTGAACTCTAAACTCAATGCAGAATGCGCAGGGAAGCTACCGCTATATTTTACCTGCTCCTGCCATTACAATCCTCTCCCCCGGACTCTGGGTCTTGCATCTTCCACGATCCTCTCCTGCATCGTTCTCTCCTCCTGGTAGCGCACTTCTCTTCAGTGGCAGCGGTAGGCAGGGACACCGGCCGCCTACCGTTATGCAGAACAGCCAGGTCCTCCATACCGCTGGCTCCATCCATGCTGTCCCTGTACACTAGCGGGGCATATGTGCCTGGGGTCACACATGACGTCATGCATCACATCACTTGTGCCGTTAGTGTACTGGGTCAGCGTGGATGGAGCCGGTGGTATGGAGGACCCGGCTGTATTGCATAACGGAAGGCTGGTGTCCCTGCCTACCGCTGCCACTTTAGAGGAGTCTGCTAGCAGGAGGAGAAGACAATGCAGAAGAGGATCGTGGAATAATCAAGACCCAGAGTCAGGGGGAGAGGATCGCGATGGCAGGATCAGGTAAACTATAGCGGTAGCTTCCCTGCGCATTCTGCATTGTTTTTTCCGTATCCTTGGAATATAAGAATTTTTATAATACTTTTCTCCCCAAATTTAAAGTCCTATATTCTGAAAAATACGATAACTCATACTGTACATTGAGAAAAGCATACTTGTGGTAGAGTACTATGGTGTCGAACTACCCAACAGCCACTACAAATTTGTTGCATTGCATAAATAAAGTAGAAGCTTTTTATAGGTGGACTCCTATTAACAGTATAGCTCACCATGATCTTGATGCATTAAACAGTAAATGTACCGCTGACACATAGAACGGGTTACTGTTAGCCGCGTACACAGAGCACGTGGTCCTGTGTGTGTAGTGTGCGCTCCTAAGTGCCTTGCGACTGCAGTACTCCACTAGCGTAGCTACTACTACTGTAATTACCATAGTAGTGGTCCTGCTAGTGCAGTACCCCGGTCGCGCTTCAAACGTATTACGCAGCACTTAGGAAGGTGCGCTACACACACAGGACCACGCGCTGTGTTTTAGCGATATGTTTACCACTATTTAATGCATCAAGCTGCATGTTATTGTTTTTTTTCCAATTTTAGTAAATTTTAATTTTTTTCATTTTTACTGTAGACTTATTGGTTACTTAGTAAAGGGAATCTGAGGTGAGAGTGATATGGAGACTGCCAAATTTATTTATTTTTAAACAATTTTATTTGCCTGGCATCATGCTGATCTCCAATAATCAGTAGTAGTTTCTGAGTCACAACCCTGAAACCAGCATGTGGTTAATACAGTCAGGCTGACAGAGCACCTGTTCAGGGTCTATGACTTAAAGTATTAGAGACACAGGATCAGGGGAACAGCCAGGTAACTTGCATTGTTTAAAGTATGTAGGAGAGCTGTCAGGCACTCGGGTATGCTGTGGTTAGCTGGCTAGTGGCACCCAGGAAAACTAAGTGCTCAAGACCATAGATCAAGTCTAAACAAAAGTCTCAAAGAGGCAGGAAGTGTCTGGCACTATAGTTTTTTAATTAGCAAAAAGTGAACATGTAGTTGCAGGATGCAATATAAAAACACATTGCAAAGTAGTCATGCTTGATCAAAAATTGTCTGAATGTTGTGATAAAAGCATCAAAACGTTGCTATACCTAGGTGTGAGGGAGGCAGCAGTTGTGGGCGCCAATTGGTGCACAGCCTTACGCCGTTTCGCAGGGCAAACGCCAAACTTTGTGCACTCCTCGGAAGAAGCTTGGCGTTTGCCCTGCGAAATGGCGTAAGGCCCTGCACCAATTGGCGCCCACAACTGCTGCCTCCCTCACAACTGCTGCCTCCCTCACACCCAGGTATAGCCACGTTTTGATGCTGTTATAACAACATTCAGACCCAATTTTTGATCAAGCATGACTACTTCGCAATGTGTTTTTATATTGCATCCTGCAACTACTTGTTCACTTTTTGCTAATTAAAAAACTATAGTGCCAGACACTTCCTGCCTCTTTGAGACTTGAACTTGCATTGTTTAAAAGGAAATAAATATGGCAGCCTCCATAACACTCTCACATCGGGGTCCCTTTAAGGCCAGTTTTATACCTGTGAAAAGCGTCTCCACCTTGCAACACACCGCGATGGGTCAGGGTCATATACATAGTGCCGCCACACCATTCGTACTCCACCCGCCCTTCACCACCCGTTTGAGCCCCACGGCCAGTGACATACTCCCTGCTGGACAGGAGGTACATCACTGTGATTCCCAGCTTCCCCATCATATTTATTTATTTATATTTATAATGCTGCTGAGATGATAAAGCCCGCTATGCAATGCCGCAATTTGCGTTTCTGCAAACCCCCGGCGCCCGCGATTCCGCCTTCGAATGTGGAAATTTTTCCTGCTTGCTAACAGGGTGCCTCCCGGCGTCAAAATGTATCATTTTAGCCGCATATCGCGGTTTTGCTTTGGGTGGGTTAAGGTGTAGGAGGGGTTAGGGTTAAGCGCCATGGGGGGGGGCTCAGGTACCACTGGAGGGGGGGGGTTCTTGGGGTTAAGCAACACCAGGGGGGTCTTAGGTTTAGGCACCACCTGGGGGGTCTTATGGTTAGGCACCAGCAGGTGGGGTCTTAGGGTTAGGCACCACCAGGTGGGTGCTTAGGTTTAGGCTCCACCAGGGGCTTAGGTTTAGGCTCCACCTAGGGTTAGGCACCTTAGGAATCGGTAGAGGGAGGGTTCTGTGTTAGGTTTAGGTTTAGCTATAGTAAAATATTGGTCAAACTTACCGATATTTTACTATCACAATCCAGCAGTAGAATTTGCTATTTTAGCAATATTCTACTTACGGCAATCCCCTGAGCCCTTTTTTCCAGGTGCCTTTATTTCATAGCTGGACTCCCAGGCAATGTGCATTGTTTAAAAGGAAATAAATATATGTCAGCTTCCATAGTTCTCTAATTTTAGGTGTGATTTGCATCACCTTAGGCCTCTTTCACACAGGCGCAGTGCGTTGGCCTGTTTTTACTGCAGGCCAACAGTATGCCAGTAAAAGTCTATGGGGCCTTTCACACTGACGCACTGCGGTGGAAGTGACGTAATAGCCACAACCCTGACATGAGCACATACCTACGTTACTATCGACTTGCGTGGCAATGTGTGGCAGGCCGAAAGCTATGTAAGTCATGTTTTTGCGTTGCGGTGCAATGCAACCCTTACACCGCAATGCTAATGCCGGCTAGCAGCGTTAAACCGCCCTCAGTCCTATATTTATTCACTGGACATTTTAAAGATTAGGCTACATTTAGGTGCACTAGTTATGTTTGGACTGTATCTTATGAAAAATATTATACTGATGAACATGTACGCAACTTTTCTGGAATGTAAAGAATCACTAATATTATTTTCAATTACAGACATATAAGTAATAAAAGTTCACAAAACCCATATAGGCTTTCAAACGTACATGGATTATTTATTTTGCTTTTGTACGTTTTATGTCTGTAAGCTGCCCTTTGTTCATTCAAGTAAAACATGCAGTAACCAAAGGGTTAATTTATCAAGGTCAACCCTAGTACAAAGCTGCTAGGACAGGTAATCTACTGTAATAAATGGATTCCTTCCCAGTATAACATTTTCTTATTGAAGCCTGAGTTGTGGCAAACAGCTTAATAAACAACTGAAATATAGTTCATAGCTGAGAAAGGACATATCTGTTGAAGCAAACCTGAAGCGAAAAAAAACCCTTATGATATAATGAATTGTATTGTAGTTTGTATAATATACGTATAGGTGTAGTTCCAGTAATGAATAGAACATTAGTAGCAAAGAAAAGCATCTCATATTTTTATTTTCAGTTACAAAGCCTTTTTTTAATAGCTTTGCATCATTCTGTCATATTTGCAGTTTAGAAACCACACTCTGTCATTTACGCTATAAAACAAAGCCAAAATAATCATCCTTTGAACTTTCCTTCAGTAAATCCTTATTTCAAGCTGTCTCTCACTGCTTCTTGGCTGTTTAAGTGCTTCAGAAAACAGGACTGTATTCAACCCAGTGGGTGGAATAGATCAGAGAAGCTCTTTTCCATAGATAACAACTGAAGTTTTTGTACTCTTCCTGTACTCTAATACAATATGAGACTCTTTTCTTTACTATTACGTTCTATTTCTTAGCTGTAGTACACGTGCAATTCATTATTTCATACCTTTATTTTCGCTTCAGGTAAAAGATCTGTAATTCTATCTACAGCTAGCCCTGTATAGCATTTTATACATATACTATAACCAAATACATATGAGGGCCTTTTTATAAATGGTGCTTTAAACAGATCGCCACATTTCCACTTTTGCAAATACATTTCACACTTTGATAGAGCCAAGCCCGTGCCATGCCAGAAGTATGTGCTTTGTGGATGCAGCTTCCCCTTATTCCCCCGCCCCACTATGATAGTTGGCTGGGTGCATGAAATTCTATTTCTAGTTCCCAACCATTCCATAATCAAACACTGCAGTGTACAGTGACCCTCTGTATGTATTTACCTGGAAGGGGATGGACACCTGGGGGTCATTTTATTAAAGGAGGCTAACTAATAACACATTAAGTCCCACCAATATCTATCCCCACATACATGGGGGCTAGTTATCCCCACCTCTAATGCATAGAGGTGGGAATGTGTCCCTTGTCCATGATGTGGCTAAGGCTTTGTAGGAGAGGGTAGGCTTTGCTGCCCTTCTCTTACAGAGCCCCCTGTATCATGTACCATGCGGGCTGGTATAGGTTAGTATTGCGGAGCTCCACGCAGGTCAGCTCACTCCTCCTGGCTACAGCAGTCTACATGGGAGACAAGGGGTTAAAGAGAACCCGAGGTGGGCTTGAAAAATGAAAAAAAACCTGCGGATTGGGTAGCCTACTTTTTTTTTTTTTTCATTCTTGAGCCCACCTCGGGTTCTCTTTAAGCCCTTGTCTCCCATGTAGAAAGTGCCGCTCCCCACGCACCAGTGGGCCGCAATGGCCCACTTTCACTTGCGTGACCTCTGGGTCACGATGCTGCATTGAGAGACTGCGTGTCTCTCATAGGGTGCAGGGAGGCGGGGGAGCTGCAGGAGGAGCAGCCAGGGAGAGAGAGCTGCCCAATGGCAGCTCAAGAAACCCTGCAGGGAAGCCCCTGGTGGCATTTTGAACAGGGAATCCCTCTCCCCTCTGTTTACCTCCGAGTTAGCGACAAATCTTGTCGCTAAACTCGGCGGCTATAGTGTGGCGGTGGGGGGACACGGAGCCATGTCATTAGGCAGAGGACATGCCTCTGTGTCCCATCTGCCCCCTGAAGATCCACCTCGGGTTCTTTGAGATAGCAGGTGTTATTTGGTGCACCACTTATTGACATACAGGCTTTTATGCAATTAACTTTTTCTCCTGAGTTTTCTCTTAGGTGATATTTTAACAACTATAAAATGCTTTTTTTAACACTGAGCAAGCAGAAACAATACTCTATTTACAATACTCTAATTATTGTAAAGTACACGTTCACCTACTTTTTGGTACTTTTTCAATTGCAGTGTGCTGAAAAGTTATTTTAAAGAGAAGATTAAAATGTATCTTCTAGGAGATAACTCGGGAGAAAAAAGTGAACTGCATATGGGCCACAGTGTTATTTTCACACCTGTACACATGCATTTGAACAATTCACTCCTCCAGCTATGTAACTTTGACAACTAGGATGCTGTCACATTATGGGCTCGATTCACAAAGCGGTGCAAAGTATTTGCACGCTGGTGAAAAGGCCCTTATCACGCCTAAACTCACTTTAGGCATGATAAGAAGAAACTCGCGCGAAGTTACCGCGCGTAAGTGCGCGCGCAGCACCCGACGCTTCGCGCGAAGCTCCCATTAAGCCCTATGGGACTTTGCGCGCGCTCTCACGCACGTACGCGCGAACGCGCGGTAACTTCGCGCGAAGAGCAGGAAAAAGCGGTGATAACTCAGTGGTGAAAAGGTCATCACGCCTAAAGTCTTTTAGGCGTGATAACTGGGTTATCACCGCTTTGTGAATCAAGCCCCATGTGTAGTGCAGGGGTTGTGATTTAATAAGGCATCATTAAGCATCCATCTTTTTTGGCCATGTGCAGTTTACAGTAGAGAGGCTCATCTGAAGAAGATGTCAGTGGCAAAGCTTAATGTTTGCGTAAAGGTGTGCTTCCATGATACGCAGCCATTCAGGCAGCTACAACTTAATAGGAGAGCCACGTTACTGGTCTGGTCTCGTAAATGCTAGGAACGTCGTTGGAGTAAACCAACACAGCTTTCAAAGCACCACAGGAAAGGATAGGGAGAAAAATAGATTTGTGTTTGAACCACAACTTTTAGCTTCCCCTATAGGGGAGTGTAACAGTCCACAAGCCAGTAGGGAAACTGAGGAACATGTTAGTAAACTACAGAGTTTTGTGAAGTATAAGGCTACAACATTCACTTTTAAACAGGTTTTTTTTTTAACAGTATTTGAAATTTTGTTTTTAACACCATATTTTAATGTAATATCCCTTAGTTACTAAATATGTGTACATATAGATGTATACATTTAGAAATGGTGGCCCAATTCTTAGAATTTAAAAAGAAAACTTCTAATAAAAATGGCTATATTATTTTTTGTATCCAGCCTGGTGGGAATCAGAAGTAGGTGTGACCAAGGGTGCAAGGTCCACATTTTCACCCCCTCCCCCCCCCCCCCCACACACACACACACCACCACCACCAGCTTTCTAGTGCTTCCATAGGTCCTACCAGTTTTCTAGGGTCATCCCATACTAAGTTCCCCAAAAGTTTGTCCTAGTGTCTTAGAAATTTGACCTTGCTGTCTAATCATCCCCAACCTATTACTATTAGTTATAGCAGACATGCAGGTAGTGAAATGATAAATGCATTCTAGTAACAGACAGGTGGCAGCCGGGATTATCTTGCCTTTTTCATCCTTTCTCCTTGCTACTCAGTGGCTAGAGTACTTGCTTGCTCTCTTTCTCGCTCTCTTTGCCTACTATACACTATGGCCACAGCATTGTCAGTGATTAGTCTGGGTCAGGGGAGGAGAAGCATTGTATGTGACTATAATGCATGTAAAGATAGAGGGGGAATTGCTTCAGCCACAGAGTACCTGGGAGATGCATGGGAAGAAGGTGAGATAATGAGGAACACCGTCCATCAGGGGTCTTTTGTCACTTCAGAAGGGTTTGCTTGGTGGTTGTGTGGGAAACACCAGGGAGGGAATACCTTTTACTCACAAACCAGGGGCATAACTACAAATCATAGGTCCCAAAAGCAAAATTGTGATGGGGATTCCTTGTTGGAAGCAGAGTGAATTGTGAAGTTTTGTTACCACTTGGTTTGGATGCTGGTGCAGCAACCTTGGGATTAAGTGTGTAGTTTGGGTGCTGTGCTAGCACCTGATAGGATTCCAGCATCAGCACTACAGCCAAAACTGGACTATAGCCAAAGATAAAGGAAGGTGATAAATGGTTAGGGTAATCAGTTGTGGTTGAGTGTTACTGTAGGTGGATTAGTGTGAGGGGATAGAGTAGGAGGAGATTAGCTCTTAGAATTTTAGAGGTTAGGGATGGACAATAAAGAGAGTCTGAAGCTAAAATGGGAAAAAAATCAGATATTTACTTAAGGAGAGGGAAGGCCCTCGGTCCTATAGAGCCTCCCCGTTCCTCTCCTGGTCCTCGCATTCCCCCGCTGCCACCCCTGTTAGCAGTCTCCAACCGATCGGTCGAAGATTGCTGTCTTCCGCTTCAGGCCAGTGCCCTCTCTTCTGCACTCACACATGCACAGTACAGAGCCGCCCGTCTTTGGAAGGACTTGGGCTCCCGAAGACTTCCAAAGCCTCCCACAGTGGGGGACTTGAACGGAGAAGCCTGTGGGGGAATGAGGTGACCAGGAGAGGAATGGGAAGGCTTCCCTCTTCTTAGTTGAGTATCTGATTTTGTTTGCCATTTTAGCTTCAGATTCTCTTTAAGAAGGGATTTATATGTGGGAGGAAGATTAGTGTTGTGGCTCAGAAAGGGGTTAGCTTTGAGAAGGAGGATAGAGTTAGGGATCAGGAAGTTTAATTTTTGCGGGGGATTGATAGAGAAGAAGCCCCAAGCAACCATGAATTGACTGTTTCACTTGTTAGGATTAGGAAAACAGTGCGAGAGTAGTGCCAGAACAACCATGAAGAGAGCTAGCACAGTATTGGATGGCACCAAATCTGTATGTACGCCTGGACACTCAGTGCTGATGCACAGATAATTACACAGCCACTGCTAATGGTAAAGTACCTCCATAGCCAATAATTACAAATTATGAGGTGAAGTGTATGCAGGTAGATATCAGTCTTTCCATCAGCAGTGGAGTGCAGGATGCTGTTGCTGCACAGATGCAACTCCATAGGCAGCACTATGGTGAGGGAAAGCAGCTGTAGCTCCACAGGGCTGCATATTTGGACGCCACAGTTTTGTCTTTCCTCAAGCAACAGCAAACAGCTGTAGGTTAGTCGATGCCAGCTCTTTGGTTTATCTGTATACTTTGGGCACTGGCAATTGGCTGTATAAATCTGAAGTGCCATCTTTGCTTGTTTTAGCCCCTGCTTCCTTGTTTTTATAGGGTTCTCTCAGCCCTCTCCACTGTGCAAAGTAGTTTATTTTAAGCACAGGTGGAGTCCTGACCCTAAAATGGGAACTTTGCGATCTCAGTTTGTGTTTAGTCGGGCACTATCCCTTAACTATAGCATAGTAATTGCCGACACCTTGGTTTAGTTATATTTTGGATATCTATGATTTGACTACAGAAAGCCTCGTAGCCAGCACCCAAGTAAAACAGCCTGAAGAAAACTTCCCTAGAGAATACACAGAACTTGGCTGTGTGTTGCCTCATAGGCAAGTGGACCTGTGCTGTAAACAGACCCTGGGTGAACTGAATAAAGTAAGTAATGACGTACCTTGGAGAGTATGAGACACAGCAAGGTTTGCCATCACTTCAGCTTTGCATAGCTGAATGCACGTGAAGCAAAATACACACTTAGGGCCAGTTGAGATGGACGGCTCCGTTCGTCATGCAAAAACACTTTTCTGCTACAGCCCATAATAGTGTTTTGATGATGTTTTTAACCAGGGCCAGTTCTCTCATCAAGCAAGGTGAAACATTTGCATCAGCTGCAGAAATTTCAGGGGAAGCATTTTTGTGCTGTGTGTACCGTCCTGAGGAGGAATGGAGTGGCTGAGGGTGAGCAGTTTGTTTGTCACAGAATCACAGCCAGCCAGTGTGCTATTGTGTTGAGCTGCAGCATGTCATATGAGAACATTAAATGAAGCAGAGTAAATTGTTGGGTGTTTGTTGTTTGATTGACGGGGGCGCATCCTCACAAGTTTGCCACAGGCAGCAAAAAGTCTAAAACAGGCCCCGTTTGTCACCCTTTGCCATCGCTTGTTGTTGTGTCACGTTTAAGAGCCCTAGGGAGTTTAATGTAACCGGGAACAAAATTGAATTCAAGGCACTGCATACAGCGCCTGGGAAAATGCTACTAACTGCAACATATGACCAGGCGATAGCTAACAGTAAATGTTGAGAGATGAACGCTCCTATTCATCTGAATGATGGTAGTGGCTGGATAGTGTACTGGTTAAGGGCACCGCCTTTGACACGGGAGACCAGAGTTTGAATCCTGTCTAGGGTCAGTACCTATTCAGTAAGGAGTTAAAGGCAAGACTCCCTAACACTGCAGGGTAGCCTCATGAGCGCATCCCAGTGGCTGCAGCTCTTGAGCGCTTTGAGTCTGTCAGGAGAAAATCGCTATACAAAAAATCGGATTGGATTATTATGACCTAATTACGACACAGTAGATCCCTAGAGTAGTGGGAAGGCTCAGGATGTTCCAGAGCCTTCCTAGATGATTCTCGACCTCACCACTGCTGCCCAGGACCGTGTTCTTGTTGGCGGTCATGCTCCCATCTATGTACAAGCTTAGCTGTACATGCCCAGTTACGGTCAGTGCCTGTGCAGTAACAAGGAGCCCCATGTGCACAAAGAAAGAAGCCACGCATGAGCGGCTTTGTGCTGCTACAAAGGTAAATGCACAGTACAGTCGTGCTCACACATGAATGGGTGCGCAGCTACAAAACCATATATAAAAAGTCCTTGTTGAATATGGCTTAAGGCACCCTGATCTGGATTAGTGCACCACATGATGATCAGGGAAGCCTCTAGACTATCCAGTTTTCCCTCTACTTAGGTGACCATCTATCTTTTATCTTTCAGGCCGCTTCAGGTATGCTTTAAAGGACTGCCATATTTATTTCCTTTTAAGCAATACCCATTGCCTGGCTGTCCTGCTGATCCCCTGCCTGTAATATTTTTAGCCGTAGGTCCTGAACAAGCATATGCAGATTAGGTGTTACTGACGTTATTGTCAGATCTGACTGGATTAGCTGCATGCTTGTTTCTGCTGTTACTTAGATCATTATTTTAGACTGTGTAGGGGGTACTGAGTGAAAAGATAACAGTTCAGTTCTATGTTGGGAAGTGAGAGCTGCTTTCTAGCTAGGCCAGGCTTCCTCAACAAGGATTCTCTGGAACCCCAGGGTTCCTCGAGTACTCTGCAGGGGTTCCTTGAGTACTCTGCAGGGGTTCCTTTTCCCATCACGGGTGTTGGAGGAAGTATGATAAAGTTCACACTATAATTGGGGGTAATGTAAAAAGAAGATGAATTGGTGGTCAGAATAATAATGAGCACATTAATAAAAAAGCACTAGAATAAAGAGACAGTATAATGAAGGCCGCTGTAATATGGCATACATGGCCACATCAGCGTTTAAAGACCATGCCACCTGCAAAATAAATTCAGGGGTTCCTTGAGATCCAAAATTTACTTGCAGGGGTTCCTTGAGATCCAAAAAGTATTTGCAGGGTTCTTCCACTGCAGTTGCGTATCTACCATAAGGCTGCAGGTGCTCACAGCACCGGGTTCAGTCATGACTAGGGATGCCGCTGTGGTGCTCAGCCACTGTGTTCTTCCACCTAGGACCTTTATTCAAAGCTTGGGCAACATTTGGGAAATTAGCACGCAGTGCAGGGGACTCTGATAAGGCACGCTAAGTGTGCAGTAAGGGGAGCTATAGTGATAGTGAATCAACCCTTATATGTGGAGCAGAGCAGCTACTCAGCACTGCTTTTTTATTGTGAACAGGCCTTTAAAATGCATACACCACTGTCATCATAGGGACTGAGACACGATTGGGGCTGAGTGCTGCAGAGATCTATTGCTAGGCTATAGTTGAGTGAGCATTGCTACAGAAGGGGAAGGAAGGACAATGGCATTGCCCACGACCATGTGGCATCCGTCATATGGGGTAAGGGGAGTAATAATGTGCTGAGATGATCAGGCACTCCAGACCATTAAACAATACATTAGCTTTATTCCCAGCAAAGATGGCCCTGGCTGACTGCCTCTGCCATGTTTAGTCTAGCGTGTGTACAAAGCTTTAGTGACATGACAATATGCACCCTGTAAATCACTGCAGTAGATGTCAATGCTATCTAAATACAGAATAATAATATTTGAAAAGCTTAAAGAGGAACTGTAGTGACAGATAGCAGAATGCAGTAAATGATGTAGGATACCCACTTTTACAGTAATTTTCCTGGTTTCAGCATCAAAAACGTTTCCAATAGCTATATATTACTATATATTACTAGATATGGAATGTAGACGCACCCTCCCAGTAACGTTTACTGTAGGCCGATTAGCTACGCTGAATTATCCCCCCCTCCCAACTTTCGAGGAGGTGAGATATATCTTGTTCTGGATGTAAAACTTACAGTGACCAAACATTCTGCAGAGATCACCGGACAGGATTAAAGAGGTCACCACCGGTGATAAATTTAAGGAAAGGAAAGATTTTCATTTTACAATGGGGTAAACACTGCCTAAATAATTTATAACTGAATATTAAAAAAAAATTTTTTTTTATTATTTACGTTTTTTTCCCTACAGTTCCTCAATAATATTGTTATTTAAACAGTTAACCAATACAAGAATCATTTAACTCTGTATTGTCCAGCATGTACAGCCTGTAACTGATAACTTGTGGCCCTTCAAATCTAAACTTTGGATACTGTATATAAAAGCAGATTAGAGTATTTAATTTATCCATTTTTATCTTTCTACTAAGCAATTTACCTTACAAATACCACAATTCACTAAATTGAATTATTTTTCCTTCTGTGCCTCACATAGCACAGGAAGCCAGTCTCGTGCTTGGAGAATGCTGGGTTCTGCCTGTTTTTTTGCATTTGCTTGTTTGCTCCAGTTGTTTCATTGTGACAGCAAGGCTGGTGACCAGAGATCTGTATTCTGAGATTAGAATCATAATGAATTCAGCTGGAGCTCTTACTTGTGTATTTGAAGCACTTAACAGTTGTCTTGAAGTTGTGCAGAGGGGGAATTACTTTGAAAGCTTTTTGGGTGAGATGTTGACAGGATAATTATGTGTGTAAGAGAATCATATTTCTCAGAGATGAAACTTATATTGCTGCTGGTATGGAAAATAGTTCTTTAGTCTGGTGCTATGCATACAGAGAGCAATGCATTGTCACTGACTGTGCCACCAAGTGTTTGGCTGTGTTTCCATGTGACAATTTTATGGATACTTTTATTCATTAATGACCTCAGGAAACTTGTTATACTTCTCTTGATTCAACAAGTGAGTGTTGTTTTTAAAGAGCCAGATAATGTTTATGTGTTAGGTAAACAGCGGTGCCTGACTGAGAACACTTAAAAGCAATTAACTTGAAGCACTTTACTAGGACCCCCTCACCTTCTGAACAGCTATTTATTATGATTTAGTATTTATAAAGCACTGACATCTTCTGCAGAACTTTACGCAGTCAATTGTCTTATCTAATCTAATCCCTACCATAGTCATATGTCCATCATAGTCCAAGGTCAATTCAGGGGGATGTGGAAGTAAACTAGAGTGCCCGGAGGAAACCCACGCAGACACAGGGAGAACATACAAACTCTGTGCAGATAGTGCCCTGGCTGGGATTTGAACCAGGGCCTTATTGCTGCAATTCAAGAGTGCTATCCCCTTCACCATTGTGACGGTTTCTTCTGGCCACTCTTCTGCCATGTACAAGCCCCCCTGGACAGGGCATGTGTGAATAAGGTTTGTGAATACCCAGTAAAATGGAGCACTAGTGCACAGTGGAAAATAGCTGTGCAAGAGCTGCTTCATTCTATTGGGCATGTACTGACATTACACAAATATGTCTAGTACGGATGTACTTGTACATAGCCGAGAACATGGCCACATGAAGAACAGGGTCCTGTGCAGGATTAGTGGGCTGGAAGAGGATCTAGGAAGTCTCTGGACTATCCTTTTGACTGCTGTGGTATCTGAATTTGATCCCCTCCTCATAGTGGGTATGCTTTAATTTGAAATAAAGAAAGGAATATAAGGCAACACCAGACTGGGCTCTTCCTGGTTCCCCCTACCTTTTGGAGGTGGTGCATTGCATCTTCACAGCATCTCTTAGCTTGCCACAGGGCCTTTTAGGAGGAAGCGGGGCTCAGGCTGCCACTCATTCTCACTCTGCAATATGTTTAGAGGGTTAATATGCCATATAGTGGGCACATGTCTCCAACAGCCAAGTTCCCAAAGAGTGGTGAAGAGTTCTAGAGAGTTCACAAAGTGGGAGTGGCCAGTCTGTGGTCATGTGACTTTCTCATGTGACTGGATAGTGTACAAGTTAAGGGCTCTGCCTCTGACACAGGAGATCAGGGTTCGAATCTTGCTGTTCAGTAAACCAGCACCTATTCAGTAGGAGACCTTGGACAAGACTCCCTACCACTGTCTATAGCGTGCGCCCTAGTGGCTGCAGCTGTGGTGCTTTAAGTCCGCCAAGAGAAAAGTGCAATATAAATGTTCTGTGTCTTGTCTTCAACATGCAAAATAGAGCGAGTTCTCTTTTTTTTTTCAACTGTTAGCGTGTCATTGGCGTAAGGTACGTCAATGCAGAGTAAGTTTTGTGCAGCTTCTGTGTGTAAACAAGTGAATAATTGCTGTAAATTACCTAATGGCCATATGTCATTTAAAGAGGAACTCCAGTGAAAATAATGTAATAAAAAAAGTGCTTAATTTTTACAATAATTATGTATAAATGATTTACTGTATTTTTTGAACTATAAGACTCACTTTTTCTCCTTCAAAAGTGGGAAAAAGTCACTGTGTCTTATAGTCCAAATGCAGGGAGTTCCTGACTTGTGAACACCTGCCAATACACACCTTCAACCCGCTGCAATGTCAGGTACTCCCTGTACTGTGTCCATGCAGGCTAGGGCACAGAAGGACAAATGGAGGACATGGTGACACAAAGGGACATAGAGGAGGAAAGAAAGGGACACAAAGTGGCATAGAGGAGGACACAAGGAGGATAGAGGCAGACACATGGGGACACAGCAATACTCAAGAGGGACAGCGGAGGACCGAAGGAGACACGAGATACAAGGGGGCATGAGGTACAAAGGGGGCATAATCCACAAGATGCCCCTTCACCATGCATACACCAGGTTTAGTATACATTTTTTATTTCCCTGGTTTGTGTCCTCTAAACCTAGGTGCGTCTTATGGTTAGGAGCGTCTTATAGTGCTAAAAATATGGTAGTCAGTGTTTGCTCATTGTAAAATCTTTCCTCTCCTTGATTTACATGCTGACATTTTCACATGGTGACATTTTTACTTCTGGAAGGTGATGTCACTGGAAGGAGATGCTGCTTGCTTTTTTAAGAGTTGTAAACAGCTGTTATTTCCCATAATGCAACAAGGCTCCCACAGTGTGATGTCAGTACCTCAGTGCTGTGAGGTGCCGACAACACACTGTGGGAGGGGTTTCACCACAATATAAGCCATACAGTGCCCCCTTATGATCCCTTTGAGAAAAGGAAAAGATTTCTCATGGCAAAGGGGGTATCAGCTATTGATTGGAATGAAGTTCAATCCTTGGTCACGGTTTCTCTTTGAGTAGTGGCTAGACAGCGGCTGCCATAGACTGCCATGCTGTGTCCATCTTTTTGCTGACTCCTCCCCCATGTTGAGACACCTGTCAACCCTTTTGGATACACCATGGGTGGAGGCATAATTGAATCTCCTCTTCAATTGAATTGAGACTTAATTAGAAATAACCATTCACAGCAGTGTTTTCTTTAAGCTAGGAACAAGTCTATTAACAATACAGAAGTTGTAAAAAAAAAAAAAAAGTCATGTGGCAGCAGTACTATTTTAGGCACCTGGTCTGCTTGGCTCCTGGGACTTGTCCAGCTCAGATAAAAGTAATGCTACCCTTGCCTTCGCCAGCATGATGTAATTCTGTGAGACTGTGCATTATTACTGAGGGGAGTATATAAGGCTTCTATTGAATTCTTTGTTATGTGTTGTTCTACCTCACCTATAATTTAGAACTCCAGACTTTTATTTTTGGACTTTCTTCTTTTTCTTCCTTCACTCTTTATTTGGATGCAGTTATTCACAAGGACTGAGGAAGTTTCATTGTAAAACCTATACCTTTCCAAAACAGTTTATTATGGTGTATTCAGCACCAACAGTGCCGGAGGTAATTGTCAGGACTTCAGATGGTGAGTATTATTTTGGTTAGGGTCAGATGATTGTATTGGGATAAGTTAAGACTCATTATAGTTCAAGAGGCAGATTAGTTCTAAGGATTGTTTAAAGGGTTAAGGTTTTATTAAGACAATTAGGTAGGGATAGTGTTAATCATAGAAGCAGATTTTCTACAGCGACTCTGCATGTTGGAGGGACTATTTAATACTGGAGGCACATCTGACTACCTATACTGGAAAGAGTGCTACCTAATACTGGGCTAATACTGGGGGAACATCTGGCTGCCTATACCGAGGAGGTTGGCTACCTAATAATGGAATTACATCTGGCTACCTATGGGGGCTACCGCATACTGGGGGTTCATCTGCCTATCTAAACTGGGGAGGGTGGCTACTTAAAGGACAACTGTAGCAAGAGGTATGTGGAGGCTGCCATATTTATTTCCTTTTAAGCAATACCGGTTGCCTGGCAGACCTGCTGATCTATTTGGCTGCAGTAGTGTCTGAATCACACCAGAAACAAGCATGCAGCTAATATTGTCAGATCTGACAATACTGTCAGAAACACCTGATCTGCTCCATGCTTGCTCAGAGTCTGTGGCTAAATGTATTAGAGGCAGAGGATCAACAAAATAGCCAGGCAACTGGTATTGCTTAAAAGGAAATAAAGAGGTATGTGGAGGCTGCCATATTCATGTACAGTATAGAGATGACCTGGGAATGATTACTATTCACAAAAAGTAACTGTAGTGCTATAGTATATACAGTGGTGTGAAAAACTATTTGCCCCCTTTCTGATTTCTTATTCTTTTGCATGTTTGTCACACTTAAATGTTTCTGCTCATCAAAAACCGTTAACTATTAGTCAAAGATAACATAATTGAACACAAAATGCAGTTTTAAATGATGGTTTTTATTATTTAGTGAGAAAAAAAACTCCAAACCTACATGGCCCTGTGTGAAAAAGAAATTGCCCCCTGAACCTAATAACTGGTTGGGCCACCCTTAGCAGCAATAACTGCAATCAAGCGTTTGCGATAACTTGCAACAAATCTTTTACAGTGCTCTGGAGGAATTTTGGGGGTTTTCTAGCATGAACCGCCTTTTTAAGGTCATGCCACAACATCTCAATAGGATTCAGGTCAGGACTTTGACTAGGCCACTCCAAAGTCTTCATTTTGTTTTTCTTCAGCCATTCAGAGGTGGATTTGCTGGTGTGTTTTGGGTCATTGTCCTGCTGCAGCACCCAAGATCGCTTCAGCTTGAGTTGACGAGCAGATGGCCGGACTTTCTCCTTCAGGATTTTTTGGTAGACAGTAGAATTCATGGTTCCATCTATCACAGCAAGCCTTCCAGGTCCTGAAGCAGCAAAACAACCCCAGACCATCACACTACCACCACCATATTTTACTGTTGGTATGATGTTCTTTTGCTGAAATGCTGTGTTACTTCTATGCCAGATGTAACGGGACACGCACCTTCCAAAAAGTTCAACTTTTGTCTCGTCAGCCCACAAGGTATATTCCCAAAGGTCTTGGCAATCATTGAGATGTTTTTTAGCAAAATTGAGACGAGCCTTAATGTTCTTTTTGCTTAAAAGTGGTTTGCGCCTTGGATATCTGCCATGCAGGCCGTTTTTGCCCTGTCTCTTTCTTATGGTGGAGTCGTGAACACTGACCTTAATTGAGGAAAGTGAGGCCTGCAGTTCTTTAGATGTTGTCCTGGGGTCTTTTGTGGCCTCTCGGATGAGTTTTCTCTGCGCTCTTGGGGTAATTTTGGTCGGCTGGCCACTCCTGGGAAGGTTCATCACTGTTCCATGTTTTTGCCATTTGTGGATAATGGCTCTCACTGTGGTTCGCTGGAGTCCCAAAGCTTTAGAAATGGCTTTATAACTTTTACTAGACTGATAGATCTCAATTACAGTACTTTTGTTCTCATTTGTTCCTAAATTTCTATGGATCTTTGCATGATGTCTAGCTTTTGAGGTGCTTTTTGTCTACTTCTCTGTGTCAGATAGCTCCTATTTAAGTGATTTCTTGATTGAAACAGGTGTGACAGTAATCAGGCCTGGGGGTGACTACAGAAATTGAACTCAGGTGTGATAAACCACAGTTAAGTTATTTTTTAACAAGAGGGGCAATCACTTTTTCACACAGGGCCATGTAGATTTGGATTTTTTTTCTCACTAAATAATAAAAACCATCATTTAAAACTGCATTTTGTGTTCAATTATGTTATCTTTGACTAATAGTTAACGATTTTTGATGAGCAGAAACATTTAAGTGTGACAAACATGCAAAAGAATAAGAAATCAGGAAGGGGGCAAATAGTTTTTCACACCACTGTATATCCTTGTAAATTCATTTTTTCCTCTATAGAGCATGCAGCTGTTATGCATCGTTGGTCTTCCTTCTCTCTACTTCTGGTACTGTGGGATGAGTGTTGTGTGGGTGTTAAGCGACCTAGTTTCTGCTGTGAGGAGGAAGTGTGTCCCCAGCTTCAGTGACTAATGAGGGTGGGTGTGTCCCAGACTGCATTAACAAGTAGGAGGGGTCTTTTCCCAGCTTGCGGGGACTAATGAGTAGTGTGTATCCTAGACTGCTGAGCTTGACCTGGCAGTCTGGGTTATTGGTAGAGCAGTGCTAGCAGTGCTGACTGGTGGTAATTCCTATATTTGTATTTGTACAGCGCTTTTTTCCTTTCTGACTCAAAGCGCTTGTAAGGCAGCCACTAGAGTGCACTCTAGTAGCAGTAGCAGTGCTAGAGAGACTTTCCCAAGGAACTCCTTACTGACTAGGTGCTGGTTTACTGAACAGGCAGAGCTGAGATTCTAACCCAGTTCCACTATGTCAAAGGCAGAGCCCTTAACCAGTACATTATTGAGGACTAGTCACCTTAGCCCGTTGGGCTCTAGTGTACTGTGGTACCACCGCATGCACACGCACCTGCCACATGTGCACGTGTGCACCCGCCACACATGCACGCGGGCACACCTTCCTGCTTGACTGGCCCCGTCCTCCAGTCCCAATGGTCCGTGCTGTGCACATGCGCAGAAACAATAAGCACGGACCCAGGGACACAGGAACAGTGTACGCAGGGACACTTGTCTCTTATTAGGTAGGATTTTCTATGAAAAAATTGGTAGTGAAGATTATTTTATAATATTCTGTATTACTGTTACTCATTGTGTGAGTTTTTTGGCAGGAAAATGTACAGATTAGAATTCATAGATTTCTGCATTCAGCTTTAAGGACTCTGTGGGAAGGATTGTGCTAGTGGCGTACCTAGGTGGAGGCGGTGGGAGCAGGCCACCCCAGGCTCACCATGGTAAGGGGTTACACTGGAGACCTGTGCAGCAGCCTGTCTCAGCTGTGCCTGTTCTTCCCCCAGCTGACATGTAATGTTTTGTATTGTGAGCAGAGGCTGTGCTGTTATCTTACCTGCATGCCGGAGTCCAGAGATGTCCAACCACCTGTCACGGCTCAGCTCTTCACCTAGTGCTGACACTTGTATTCACGTGATTCAGGAAGAGATGCCGGTTGCTACGGGGAGAGCTGAGCTGTGACAGCAGGAGCACATCGTTGGGCTTGGGCGGAACAGAGGAGATAACTGCAGCATGACTTCCGCTCGCACTACTGCGTTACCATCTGGAGGTAGACCGATGCATCATTGTAGCCGCCTGGGGTCCCACTTTCTTTTCTGCTAAAGAGCATGGCATTCACATCCCTCATCCCCTCTCATTACCACTGATGACACACTGTAGCTGTTATTGTCATTGACCTCCTCAGTCTATCAAGCAAGTGACATTGCAGGAAGAACATGACAATGTGGGATAGAAGGGTACCTAGCTTGCAGTGCATAGGTTTGTGGGAGAGGGAGGAGTTAGACAGCACTGGTTGAGCCTGGAGAGATTCTGAGCGCTCCAGCTCCATGTCTGGATGGTGATGTCACAGGAATGTGAAGTTTAACTCCCTCAGAGGTAAATATAGGGGTATCCAGAGGTGGTACACAGTACACAGTGAGGGTAGTAAGAGGGAAAGTAAAAAAATAATAATAAAAAAAAAAAAGTCATGGAAGTGGGCTTGCTTTAATTGTTTTAACAGATAAGGCTTTGTACTAAACAAATATTAAATGATATGGAATAGATACGCTACTTCAGCAGTGTTCCCCACAGTGTGTGGAATGTGTGTAGATCTTTTTTCTTTGGAGGGGGGGACACGTCTAGTTATCTTTAGGGTCACTTCGCCTAACTGTGTTTTGGGAGGAAAGTCGGGTCCAGTGTCTTTGTGTTCCACTGTTAGATCACAGTTAGCTCCGCCCACATCATGCAATGCTGACACCCACTCCTTTCCCTCGGGAAGAGGGGGTGTCTGTAAATAATCAGCACCAGGTATCAAATACCCTAGGAATGCCACTGAATTGCACACAGAAAAATAATTGCTACTGCTTGAAATGTTTGCATAATGTTAATTTAGGTAGTGTAAAATTTGTGACATTTACAGATATATTGTGCATGCCTTTCTTTGTCTTCTTTTCATAAAGTTTGTGTTGCTCATGTGATTAATGGCACTACCAGCATCTTGCATGGTGTTCTCAATAACTGTACGACGGCAAGGTTTCCCTTGAGTGCTCTTATCTTTAATAGTGGCCATTTGTTAGCTCCGAATATAGTCTTCACTCATGTGTCTGGTGGGAGGTGTGCTAGGAGCCCAGGGGATCAGTTCATTTTTATAAATGTCTGTGAGCGTAGATCAATATGTGGCCTAGCTATGCCCAAGAGGCATCCCGTTATACATACGCTGTACATCACAATACCCTGTGCTGGTTAAGACTGTTATATTAACCACTCAGATTGTGGTTTACATATGCCATGTCTGCCTCACATGTCCACAGCTCATGCTTTCTCATTAGACTACATAGCAAAAGGTCAGAACATGTCAGCTTTTCAATAATCAGGGAGATGCTGTTTTTTTCATAATGTAGCTGAACTTTATTGAAATTGCCAGACATTGAGGTTAAGTACTCTGGATGTTGCTGATGACATGCAAAGCTCCAGAAAACATTCAGTTTTTACCATGAATGAAGACTAGCCCCTAGGTGTTTACGTAATAACAAGTACAGGCATTAAAGCCGGCCTAAAGCAGAACCATCTATCAGTGTTTATTGTTTATATTGGTAGCCTCCACTTTTATTAATAGTGTATCCAAAGGGGCATTTTCCACTTCATTCTTTACTATTGATTGTAATGGTGCCTGTATCTAGCAATGTGCTGAATTGTAACAGAAAATTGAAAGCACCTGTAGGGCTGGTTCACACGGACGCATTAAATGCAGCGTATTGGGCGATGGGCAAAAGCAATGTTTTTAGGGATCAAGCACTGTCCCATGCAAGTGAATAGGATTGTATAGTAGAAGCTCTTGCAGGCTTTTGTGAAAGCCTGTCAGTAGATCCCGGCGTCTTGTCTCAAAAGCAACAAGCAGCTTCTAGAAGTCGTTTGCTGTTGCTGGCGTTGCATTTGAATGCCAGAAAAAGCTATTGAAAGCCAATGAAAGCTAACAAAAGCCTGTATTTCCACTTCTAGCAGACACACATCCCAGCCCTTTCCTCCAAAAGCCCAGAAAGCGCAATGCTCTGAAACGCCAAGCACTGAAAGCCATTAAAATCCTTCAGAAGGCATTGAAAGCTTAGTGTAACGATTGTGGAATTCTCTCCGTGATCAGCGCACAAGACGTGCGCTGACACTGCGGAAATCCTCCACAAGCGTATAATTTGAGGGAACCCAGCAAAAGGTGCAATGTACCTGTAGAGGGAAATTCCTGTTGGCAGGTGGAGCTGTGGAGTGCAGAGGAACAGCTCCTCTGCCCTGCCACACACGCCAGACAGGAATTGCACGATGGAAGAGACGCAGGGCAAGATAGCCCTGAAAGAGAGAGATCAAAGTGACAGAGGGTATGTGTGTCCACCAATCTAGTCGCCACCCTGCGACGATGAACACACAACCATGAAGAACAGGTGAGAAGGCAATCGCCAGAGATGGCTATTGCTACCAGCGACACAAGACTGAATAAGCACAGATGAGGAATGTATGTATGTCCACCAATCTAGCCGCCAACCTGCGGCGGCGGACACACAACAAAGGAAACCGAGTGAGAACGCAATCGCCTGAGAAGCGATTGCGAATGAGATTGAGCAAAGGGACAGATTGTATGTGTGTGCACCAAACTAGTCACCAACCCGTGACGATGCATACACAACAGCAGATATAAAGTAGGAACGCAATCACGGGAGAGGCGATTGCCAGAGGTGACACAAGGCTACAGCAAGGCGAGAGTAGCAAAGGCACAGCAAATCATACAATGAGAAGATAAGGAAAATAACAAACGCTAACTAAACGCGAACACCGCACTCATTCGCAACAGTGCACGCGTTTATGCGCGGTCTCCGCGTGTTAAGCACAACAGAGACAAGCACGCCTAACTAACCACCGACAGACAAACATGAAACAGAGGACGCGAGCGCTTGCTTAACGGTTACCTCACCGAGCCTCCAGCAAGCGTTCGTGGCAGACAAGACAGATACACGAAAACAGGAATAAGTGAGGGAGACGGATCCACAGCACTAGCGCAAGGCGAGTGCGATCCAGGCAAGACAGATTAGATGAGATAGCTGGTAGCAACCGCTGCTCCAGCTATACTCCAAGAACAAAGATCAGAACGACTTCCTGTCGACCACCGCTGGGACAGAACAATCGCAACAGACAAACAAAACAGATATGCAATCGGGACTGCACTAGGCAAATCCTAACTGCACTAGGGAATCTGCCTAGTGCAGTCCCAGGAATTACTCTAAGCTAATCTTTAAACAATGAGCAAGGCTGACACTCCAGGAGTGTTTCACAGGACTAACCCTTATGACCAGCCCAGGTCTGTGATATCACATGGTATTTATAGTACAAACCTCCAGAGGATGTGGCTAGGCAATTTGCATGACAAACGTATGCAAATTACTCAGCAGCAACAAGCTGCAAAACTGACAAAAGGTCTCTTTCCCAGAGACCTGCAGAATGCAGACCTGAACAGTGGTCAAAAAACTGCCTGCCTGCGCAGGCAGCTGAGCGGATCATTACACTTAGCTGTTAGACGCTGGCATTTTTGAAAAAAAAAAGAAAATCATTGGCATTTGAACAAAATGCTGAGCAGAAGCTTGGCAGAAGTCAGTGTGAACCAGCCCTATGCTTCAGTGATTCAAAGATTTGTCCTGTTAAGTCAGATTTGTAAGGAATCACAGTTTGGGAAAGAGGTCATTAGGTACTTTGTATGCAGCCTTAATATTAAGTTTGTCCACCCTGTCTCCCAAAATGATGCTTTGCGAAGTCTCAGTTGTCTGATGTCTAATAGGAATCTACCTTTAGACTCTGTAGAAACCAGTCTCCGAAACTGAGTGGATAAATTCCTATCCCAGAAAGCAGATCCAATATTGAACACTAACCCTACTGAGACTTGGGAGAACATTGTTTGGGAAGCCTGGATAATCATGCAGGTTTATTAAAATATATTTATAGTGCATGATTTCTTAAAATTGTTTTGCATAGCAACCTTTGTGAAAATATGTTCCTGCATGAGTTACCGTATATAGTGCATTTTAAAGCTGTTTATCCAAGTTATGTTATGTCTAGTGGAAATAAGTCCAGTTCTAGTAGACATTCTAAGAGGTTCTATACCATTCTTGAATGTGGCTTCTACCTCAGGTCTTATGAGGTGAGGGAAAGTCCTACAGCAGTTATATTCATATTAATAACTTAGTCACTTAGGGCTTGTACACACCAAAAAGCACAGAAAATGCATGGGTGTTTTGATGCTTTTTTTTCAGCGCATTTGAATTCTCCTTTCAATCTGTGACTGTGCAATCATTTGAATAAAAATTCATGCTGCAGTGTTTTTCTCTATGAGAAAATGCATGTGCTTGTGGTCTGCAGTAATGCATGCAAATATGTTTGTTGTGTCCAAGCCCTTATGTTGGGTTCACACATAGATCTGTTTAGTTCTGTTCCAGTCCTGTCCTGTCAGTTTTGCGTCAGTTTTCTGTCAGTTGTACCTGACAGGTATTGAACTACGAACGTTTTGTTTAGACTCGCTTTTTCACTTGCGCTGGTCCGCTGTGGTCCCGGTGTAGTCTGGGGCAGATGTATTACCACCATGGAACGCATCAGCTCTTCCGGGATTATTGTCTACTGCACAAAGGTGCCGCCCCCTTACAGCAATGGATCCAATGAATCCGTTGCAGACTGATAAGTGTGAACGGAACCTGTCAGTTTTGCGATGAGCGGAGAACAGTCAAAAAAAGTCCTCGGGCTGTGTTCCCACTTGAGCTGAGAACGGATATTGGAGCCGTACACTGTCAGTTTAACGATGAGCAGAGACCGGACAAAGAAATGTCCTTAGGCTGTGATCCCACTTGCGCTGAGAACTGAATTTTTTTTGTCTGTTCTCATCTCATCGCTAAGCTGACAGTGAACGGCTCCTATTTATAAAATACTTTCACACTTGTCAGCTTGCAATGGAGCCAGAGAAGATTTTCCCTGTTCCTAGGGAGAATTGGTCTATGCAATCCTCCAGGCAAAGTTCAGAGGGACTGAGCGGCAGTGAGTGGCAGCGATCGTGAACGATGCGACAGGTGAACGAAGGGCACATGCAAAATGGGTGGAGCTTACCGTGCCTATTTTGCATCCGCTCAAGTGTTAACCTAGACAAAGACAAGAAACGTCATATAATATTTATATTGCCCTTTTCTCCTGGCCCTAGCCCAAGGATACCTTACTAAATAGGTGCTGGCTTACTGAACAGGTAGAGCTGAGAATTGAACTATATTTTCGTTTTCATTGTTATAAACGATATTTTGTAATTTCGGCTTCACCCCGTGCCCTTTATAATATCGTTATTTTAACATATTTATTATTCAATGTCAGATAAAGATGAAGAAGCAATAAAAAGATTGTTATAGATACTATTTTAAAATTTTGTCTATACCATACGCCCGTTTTTCCTGGTGCCCATATTTGATGTATGCCCTTATCAAGGTTTAAACATACACAGAAACGGTATATCCTCCATGTTCTGCTCACATGTTACTAGGAAAACTAAAACATTTAAACATGTAGCTTGTTAATACATGAAATACAGCTTAAGGTAGGTATTTAGTGCATCATGCATTATATTGTGTGTGATGTTAAATACTGCAAATACAATGAATGGAGCAGTGCATACTGTAAGTGACAATGTCAGACAGTGCAGTCTATGCACTTTTGCTATCCTTGCACTTTATAAGCGTTGCTAAAATGCGCACTGCAATGCCTATAATATGAACAAGGGCTAAATTAGTATTTTTTAATTTAGCTTTGAGGGTAAGTTCACAGTGGGACGTTAAAGTCGCGCGTTAAAACAGCATTTAACGCAGAATAACTCACTGCAATGAAAAATCAATGCCCTGTTCACAGTGCACACGTTGCGTTGGTGTCTAACGCTGCACGTTAAGTAAAAGTACTGCATGCAGTGCGTTATACACGTTATTAGCTGCGTTGGACTGTTTGCACATGCTCAGTAATGACTTGGAAGCATACTTTTCATTGCCTGTATTTTTTACTGTATCTGCTGTATGCGACGGTAACGCTGCGTTGCCACTTTTTGGGCGCGTTGCGTTGTAAGATTGCGGTGCGACTTTAACGTGGCATCAAAACGCAACGTCCCACTGTGAATCTAGCCTGATACACAAAATTACTGTGCACTGTGGCTGTTATCATTATTCTTTGTTTATTATTACTAATGCCTGTGCGAGTGTGGCCACACCTGCACAGTAGCATAGAGCACTTGGACGAGCAGCTTCAGCTTACTGGGCATACTTGTGTAGATGCAATGCGGCTGTGCTTGTTCACGCACAAGCCCTTGTCGGATACGTTCAGAGGGTCCACGCGTGGCAACAGTGGGGGCGAGTAAGACATGAAAGGCCTTAGGACTATTCAGAGGCTTCCCTCTACCTAACTTTTTTTGAACCATTTCTGCTGCTGGGATGTGAGATCCAAGTTTGCAGCGGCAGCTGCTACAGCTGCAGGGGTGCATTAGTCATGTCCCTGCAGCTTGGGGAGCTGTGCACGCTATTGTGCGGGCAGAAGCACACGATCGTGATGTTGCCAGCAACAGGGGGGATTGGCTGCAGGGGATAAAAGTCCCCTGAGCCAATCCATTCTCGTCCGCCGAGAATAATCACTGTTTTGTTCCTCCCGCGCTGATTTCCGCCGCTTACCACCGATTCATTAATCTCCCTCTAGGCCACTGTGATCGCAGGCATCCATTGAGGCCTGCGTCACTTCCCTAGTTACAATGTAGCAACACATTTCTTCCTATGCCATACTTATTGTACGCGAATAGGAAGCACTAGGTGAGGACATCTTGTAGCCAAATAGTAAAATTACACCTACTGACTTGGGAATAAAATGTTTCAATATATGTCAAGAGGGCATATTATTATTCAATTATGGGCTAAAAATTTGTGGTGGATGTAACGTTGCAATAACCGGGACAAATGGGCAATTCAAATGTGTGGATTTTAATTACGGTACCATGTATTATTTTAAAACTATAATGGCCGAAAACTGAGAAATAATGAATTTTTTCCATTTTTTTTCTTATTATTCTCGTTAAAATGCATTTAAAATAAAATAATTCTTAGCATAATGTACCACCCAAAGAAAGCCTAATTGGTGGTGGAGAAAACAAGGTATAGATCATTTTGTTGTGATAAGTAGTGATACAGTTATTGGGAAATGAAAGGAAGGAGCACTGAATGTAAAAATTTCTCTTAAGGTGAAAAATACCCACGGGCTGAAATGGTTAATCGACTATGGTTCAGATGTTACTAGAAGGTACTTAGCAAACACCAGTTTTATGGTGTTGAGAGACACTTCATTACAGAATCACTTTACACGGACCTGAAAAATTATGAACACTCCCGTTGTATTACTGTTTTCTAAAAATGCTACCTGTCTGACAATTAGATTGAATCAATTGAGAGGCTCTTGGAGTGGTATATTATCCTAAAGGTGCGTACACACATGCGACTATAGACGTTTGAAACGATCATTCCCCGATCGTTTCAAACGACGATCGTTTAAAAAAAAGCAACCAACGATCATTAAGTCTAACGACGGACGAGCTAGATCGTTAAAAACTAACGATCTAGCTTGGCGGATTTTTACCAACGACGATCGTTTGCAAAAGTAGTACATCGTTGGAAACGGTTGTTCGTACTAGGCTTGACATGCGCATTTCGCTATTTCTCCATGAAACTTCTCATTTTTATGCGCAAGTGCAATAGTTGCTTTATGTGATGTAACGTTCGTTCTAACGATCAGATCGTTACACACATTTAAAAACTAACTTTACTTAGGTCGTTCTTTCATCAATTAAAAGTTCGTTCGTCGTTCTCAACGAACGATCGTTGTCGCATGTGTGTACGTAGCATTAGACAAGAAACACTGGGACACTGGGAGCCCAATAAAGTGTAGTATGTAGTACAAAACGGATATAATTAATATACTGTATAGGGAAGGGTACTCATAAACCAGGTTTGCTTTGTCAAGCAACCACTATATGCGTGTGTAAAGGAAAGCTGTCCTTGCTCTGCTTTTAAGGTCTTCCGCTATCAGTGTGGTCACTCCAAAGATCATAAAAACACAACCTTCTAACAGAGGTGAAACCTAATAGAAAAGCAAGAGGTTACACAGAAAGGACAAAGTGTTTTGTGGCTCACGACACAGTCAACAGCTCTCATGTATGGATTTGTCTGCTGCATTTCTACAATGCGCAAACTCTGACCTGCACCACTCTTGTGCACAGTAAACATGATGCTATTTTTTCAATGGAATGGAATGCGCCCGCCCGCGATTGCAGCGAACACTGCAACAGACCTCAAGAACAGTTCAGTAAATGCAAACTATATGGATATGCTACTTCTTTTTTGCACATTAGGGGTACAGCATCAGATGCGGATTCACAAGGCTGATTCCGGAGATCCATTTCAGCATGAAATTGATTGGTAATCGGCCTGCAGTGTATGGGCAGCCAACAGATCTCTCTCTAAAGGTAGCCATACACTGGTCGATTTGCCATCAGATCTACCAACAGATAGATCCCTCTCTGATCAAATCTCATCAGAGAGGGATTCTACGGCTGCCTTTACTGCAAACAGATTGTGAATCAATTTCAGCATGAAACCGATCACAATCTGTGGAGCTGCCGCCACCTGCCCGCCGGCGATACATTACCTGATCTAGCCGGCGCGACTCGCCCGGTCTCCGCTGTCTTCTTCTCCGCGCTGGTCTCTGGTCCGGCTGGCTTGCTTCACTGAACTTCATGTCCAGGGGAAGTTTAAACAGCAGTGGGCACTCTACTGTTTAAACTTCTTACCGGGACAGGAAGTTCAGTGAAGCTGCAGCCCTGTAGCCCGGAGCCCGGAGCGGAGGCGATACGTTACCTGATCTAGCCGGCGCGACTCGCCCGGTCTCCGCTGTCTTCTTCTCCGCGCTGGCCTCTGGTCCGGCTAGCTTGCTTCACTGAACTTCCTGTCCAGGGGAAGTTTAAACAGCAGAGGGCACTCTACTGTTTAAACTTCTTCCCGGGACAGGAAGTTCAGTAAAGCTGCAACCCTGTAGCCCGGAGCGGAGAAGAAGACAGCGGAGACCGGACGACTCGCGCCGGCCGGATGGACGAACCTACCCATCATCGGTAGGTCAGTGATTGATTACAAATGTTTTTGTGTTCACTGCTCTGACATGTAATGATTAGCTATTAGGATAAGTGTTTGTTAAGTTGTTAAACTGGATTCAGTTTAAAGGTGCATTAGTCACCCAGCTCTATAGCTTTGTCCAGCCTTGAAATAAGCCTTTTCGTGAAGTTTCCATTCATCTTGGCGAGAATGGCACTTTCCAGTCTGCTTTCACCTTCTAATACTCTTGTTTTGCTAAATGACATCTTTTATCAGGGTTTTATTACCAAGCTGTCCTCATCTAAATTCATTCTAGGTTTCTATTAGTTGCTAAATTAGACTTATTCGTAGCGCCTCATGCCTGTCACTGTTTCCATAGCCCATTTCTCCAGTTTAAATTATTGTCCATTCACAATGCTCCATTTTAATCAGCAAAGGTTAGCTGGATGCAAGTCTTATTACAGGGTATAGGCTATGAAATGTTGCATCCGTTTAGTACGCCATTATCAGTCATAGAGCCTCCCATTACACATTTCAGAAATGCTACCCCTCAAGCAGGCATCTCAGCGTTGATAGACAACAATTTAGTTTTGCAAAATCTGTAAAGGTGCCCATTGATGGTACAATTTTTCAGTAAATGTAATCTTCCGATGTGATTTGATCGATTGTAACTAATCAGAAGGCAATTATCGATTGTTCACATTTTCTGAACGATTCTTTCTTCAAATGCAATCATGAAATCCAACTAGCGGATCGATTTAATCCTATTTAGCGATCAAACAAAGAATCGTTCCTTATCGATTGCCTTCATAAATGGCACATTTTCTATACAATTCGATCGTAAAAATCACATTGAAAGATCGCATTTGGCAAAATTATTGTACCGTTAATGGGCATATTTAGGGTCCTTTTTTTTCAAATAAGTTTTATTGAAAATGTTGTTGATAACAGAGGAAATACAACAATTCATAAAACCAACTAGGGTCCTTTTACACTTAATCAGTAAGGCTTTGTTCACATCTAAAATAGCAATAGCTAGCGTTTTGCGATTATGTGAGTGATTTTTTCCCCCCTCCCGGCGATTACCTGCACACTACGATTTTTTGTAAAGCGCTTTTCTAAGCTCTTTTGCAGTTATTCTGTTTTTTTCACTTCCTGACATCAGTCAGGAAATGAACTCTTTCACCCATAAAAAAATAAAAACAATGTATTTATTCATGAAAGCGCGAACGCAATCGCTGCATAAAGCATTTTGTGAGCGTTTTGCGCTTTTCCTATACCTTTCATTATCGCGAAACCACCCCAGAAATGGGGCCGGCGGTGCTTTGGTCAGTGGAAAGCAGACGAAACGCGCAGATATGAACTGTCCCATATGGAATCGGCGCTGAAAAAATTGCGAAAACGCCCTAGGTGTGAACAAGCCCTTACTGTCAGTTATATCTGACAGAAAACTAATTTTCAAAGTAATGCCCATATTTTTCTATGGCTCAGTTCCCACTTTTTAATGGAAAGCTTTTTCACAATGCACTCCTAAGGAAAAAATGCATACCAACGCGTACTAACGCATACCAACATGTAAAAGGGGCCATAGGCAGATGAAGAATGCATTGAGTAGCTACATTGTGAAAGGGATTGAATCCAATAATACTACCAAAGTGGAGGCACACTATAGTGTCGCTGTGCCAGCATAACCTGTAGTAATCCTCAAGCCAAACTTGTGCATGTGCAGAGCACTTAACTGCAGCACACTCTCTAAAGCTGAATACTCACCTCGTGACAAAGGAAGATGGATCACAGCTACACCCCACGACGACGAGTGCTCCCCGAACCATCTTCCGCCTGGCTGGTATGCGAGATGTCAAGCAACGGCACACGGCGGGCGTGAATGTGATCGTCATACTTTGTGCTTGGTAATTTGGGATCTTAAAGATCCAATTCGCTGTGACGGTCGCTATCGCCGTCCGTCGCTAAGCATCATTCGCTTGATTGCGTGCCTTAACCCACAGCGCAAGATCACAGAAATGAACACTTGCCGCTCAAAAAAAAATCAGTGAGGTGTGTACGGGCCTTAAGAGAGCTTCAGCTCTTCCATTTTGAAGGTACTCACTGTGCTACTCGCTCTACCTCCAGTCATTTTAAAGACCATCTGCATGCCTGGAAACATGCTGTATCTAGATTTGCAAAGCTGGATTCTATGCTTGGTTGGCAAGTATTTGACATCAGGTGTGAAATCTCTAGCTGGTGCAGCCTAGATTTCTCCATTGCCAGGCATTGTCTGGAGCCCTGCCAAGTGACCATGATGCCTTTAGGTGGCCACACATCTCTACTGATAGTCTATACATCGATCATTTCCCATAATGTCACGCAAATTATCCATTAACAATCATTAAGGGTGGAATAAATCCAGCATGAATTTAGGATTTAATTTCATATGTATCTTGAATATTTTGTTAAATGATTGGATGTTGCCCTAGAATAAACTGTAGATGGTTGCCTACTTAAAGGACAACTGCAGTGAGAGGGATATGTCGGCTGCCATATTAATTTTCTTTTAAAGAATACCAGTTGCCTGGCTGCCCTGCTGATCTATTTGGCTGCAGTGGTGTCTGAATCACACCAGAAACAAGCATGCAGCTAATCTTGTCTGATGTGACAATAATGTCAGAAATAACTGATCTGCTGCATGCTTGTTCAGGGTCTATGGCTAAAAGTATTAGAGGCAGAGGATCAGCAGGACAGCCAGTCAACTGGTATTGTTTAAAAGGAAATACATATGGTAGCCTCCATATCCCTCTCACTAAAGTTGTCCTTTAATCAATAATAAACAGCTGTTTTGTGTTGTTTTTTTTCCATTTGTAAAACAGAACATTGAAATCGACTAGAGTTTCCCCATGAACTTGCTTGCTGGCGCCTAGATTGGACCAAAGAGACTCTGAATGTGTAGAATATAGCAATTTTTGGTCTTTGTTATTGTTCAAGTCATTTTCTGCTGTGTACAGTTGTGAGCTGATTAAGGTCTTGGCAGAGTAATTATCGTTTGGCCCCAGATAAAATGCTGTTCTGCTGTATCTGTATGGCTAGTCCTCCCCTCCCCCTCCATTAGATGACGACAATGTAGCTACGTAGCTGCTGTGTCCATGGGCCTGAGTCTTGTTGCTTGGTACCTCTAGAAGTAGAACTTGAGGCTGAAGAATGTCATTCAAAATTTACTTCTAAGGAGTTATTTCTGGCGCTGCTCCTGTGTGTCACTTCACAGTCTTTCTTTGTAATCTCCCAGTGCCGTGTGTTGTTCTGCAGCGCTGGCATGAGCAATGGTCAATCCTCACTATTATGGGTTCTCAGCAAGGATGCCGAATGTGCATCTGATTGCAACAGACATGACTACATGCCCTTGAATGAGCACTTTTCCACCTAGGCAGTTTAATAGTTGAAGTGGTTACATGCTTTTTACCAGCGGAGGATGAGGATGTGTCCATAGACATAGTAGATTTATCTGCTTCACCTACTGATAACTATCTATTCAGCTAAACCTTGGTGGCTGTTTTTGCTCTGAGCAATCCCAGCTTCACCCAAAGATTTATACACCATATTGTCTATGACAATATCAGCCAGAACTGAATTAGCTTTCAATAGTCACAACTACATCATCCCAGGTGTCACTGACAGTGATCCGCTATGTTTATGGCTTAGGAATTGTTTCCACTTGTGCGTTGCTAATTGAATTTTCAGCAGCGCTCAGTGATGTGATCTGCAGGGACATTAGAGGTGCTTAGACTGCACTGTTTAGTGTCCCCATCCATTTTTTGCAATTCACAATGGCATCTCAGTGCATGGTTGCATGCATTTTTGCGTGTTCACTGTGCAATTCCATTCATTACAAATTAATGGGATCACAACTGCATCCAGGAAAATCGCAGAACAACACGGTGCTGTGTGTTGCAACGGCCACCGGTGTTTCCCACCATGTGGGCATGGAAACGAGGCCTACAACATATGTACATATGTTTCTTCTTCAGTGATCCACTGAGTTAGATAGTACTCCAACTGCTATTGTGAGGTGTCGCAAAACCCTATTCTCATCTTCCCACATACCCTCCCCATAGGGCAGAATATACCACTCACAGAGATCTAAGCAGCACATCTGTACACTGATAGTGGGCACAATTTCTCTAAAGCCCTTTTTACACTTGTGCACTTTTTTTCCCCATTGCGTTACCCTTTCTGCACGCAGAGTAACACAGCAGCAAAGAAAGTGTATGGGGTCCAGTACACTAACGGGCATTGCTTTGCGCCGGAGTCATCCGATTCAACGGCTCAATAGCGTACGACTTTCATGACGACCCAGCTGCGGCGAAATGAACATCACAAATTTCATGTTGTGTTCTACGTCACTCCCATGCTTCCTTCATAGAAGTAGGAGTAACGCAGGAGTAAGTTAACCCCCCTTTTCTGCGGGCAGCACTGACTAATTTAAATTTCGATTACAAGTAGCTATGTACTCGCAAATACTAGTAGTAAACAACTCTAGTGGCAAACAAATTGTCTGAAGTAGCCCAAAGGCTCTTCCAGAAGACAAAAAGACATAGAGATCCCCCTTTTTGGTTAAGTAATTTAGCAATACCAGATAATGCAATAGATATTTAAGAGAGGTACTCACAAACACGGTTTACAGCACTAGCAATCACAGTATAAGGCAAGTGAGGAAAGCCTGTCCTCACTTGGGTCTTTTGGTCTTTTCTGGTCTAGATTGGTTGCACTCTAAAAAACAAAGAAACAAAAAACTTCTATAAGTTCTAAGAGAACTTCAAGCCTGTCCCCTCCCCCCAAATAAATAAATGGAAGATTAGGGATACACTGGGAGGGAAGAGGCACCCAAAAAGAAGGTAAGTAAATCACTTACCTCAATGAAGAAACTTGTGTGAGAATGCATTTTGCAGTACCTTGTCCACTTCTTCAGGACAAGTGAAAAACAAGAATCACATAAGTAGTACATGTGTTATAATACAGCGCCACGATTATGTCGGCGCTTTATAAATCAATTAAAATAGTAAATCTGCATGCCAAAATTCACAAAAATCTATTACAATAGGATACCCTTTATGGCAATGAAAATAAATCATAACAATAACAACAATCATAACAATAATAAAAATCATAATAACAATTAAAATCATAAAAAAATCTAAAGCAAATCAGCCCACATCTGTTTGTTATGGAAATTATCAAATGCGCTATTCAGTAAGTGAAGACAGCAACAAGTGCCCATCAGTGAAATTAGGAGAATATCCAGCTATATTGCTGGGTGGCCATTTGCATAAACCAATATTCTAACTGGCTGCACACTGATTTTATTGATGGGCATTTTGCCCCTGTTGCTGTCTTCACATGCTGGGTAGCGCGTTTGATGATTTACATAATAAACTGATGTGGGATGATTTGCCTAATTTGACCTAGATGAAAGATTTTCACCTGGAAGATACCGTGAACATACCTATACTGACATGTGGGGTACTATTTGACTTTTTTTTTATTTATATTGTCACTGATTTTCTATTGCAATTTTCTGCCTCCGAGGAAGCGGTCATATTGGGTCTACAAAATGTGCCTTATGCTGCTTATTGAACGATATTCATTACCTGTGTAATATATGCACAGTTTACATGCAAGTGTAACGTTCATGTGTCTGTAAATTACAGTATATTGTAATAAAAGGAAAAGTTATGTTTTATACTGTTGAAATGATTTACAGGCCTTTCAACCCCAAGATTTTTCTTTCTATCATTATGTTAATTATCATTAGATAGGGGTGGCCAATATTCACTACTGGATATGATTTAACATTGTTATAGCTTTCAATTTTAAAATTGTCAATGCAAATGTGCCCATTAAATGTGCAGTTTTAGCAAATTATATTTTTTCCCATAACATCATTCAGATTGAAAGAAAAGATTGTCTAAAAGTGGACCTAAATTGTTGCATAGGAGACAAGGAAAACACAGATAAATCTACCCTATATGTATTAAGAGAGAACAGCCTGTCTAATTCTACCTTATCTGCAAGTAATCACAAGTGTAATTTGAGCCATCAGCGCTGTCTGAAATGTGCCGAGGTGTGTGCTGAGTTTTGCGCTAATATTTAAACACAGGTGGTTAACTCTTTCTGTGCTCCCATGAAACTAGGAAGTTTATGCTGCAGATTTATTATAGGAGTCCTGTAAGCTGTAACAAAGAAATGTTTTTCTTTAAAGTTTATTATGTTGTCACGTATCTTTTAGAGCAGAGAGGCAGTTCTGGGTTTAGGACTGGATCTAGGTCCGCTTTAATCCATCCACACCACTAAAGAATTCACCGTACCATCATATCCCCACCAGTTATGATCGTATCTATGAAAAATACCCCTGACAAAGGAACTGCGAGACTGGTTGGGTTGGAGAGTAGGCGAGTGTATCACTGACCAACTGACCACAAGAACTTGATCCATTGTGTAATGTGTATTAAAGCATATGGGTCCTGTTTGCTTTAAATTGTAATCATGTGCAAATAAAATTGTATGAACTTCTTTATACTATCCAGGATCTGATATTACTTTATTCTTTTGAGTCTGTATCTGATGCACTGGGTGGCTGCAGGTAGTTAAAGGATCTGTTTGTGAAGCTGTGTTTTCAGTAGTGAAGCACTGAGGATTACTCAATTGTTTTTGTGCCATTTGTGGAAATTGGAGCCTCTGGCAGCTACCTGCTTCTGTGCCATTCATCTGAATGTGTTATAGCACCTGTATCTTCTGCCTTTGTGATTAGTATAAATATACACCTTCCATAGAATCAGCATTTGTTATTTAAATATCCATGGGGCAACCATTGTTGACTAATTTACAGGCATTTTTATAGTTTTCAGTTTTAAAATAATCAATATAAAGGTGCTCATTAATGGTAACATTTTTAGTGAACAATCATATTTTCAATCAGATCATTTAGATAGAAATAAAAGATCATATTTAATCCATCCACACCAGAAAAGAATCCATCTTGGAGTATATCTCCACCAGTTATGAAAAATACAGCAAGCAGAATGATCATTTATTTAAGGAAACGATCAATAACGCAAATAGTTCAGAATCAATTGGACCCATCAGTTTCTCTATTTTTATGCAATACAATCTCAATATCTGATTGAAATTTGGATTGTTTACCAAATTGTACTGTTGGGCAAAATGAGTATTATTATTAAAATTATGCCTATATTAGATATGGCATGTTAAATATTTTAATTTTTTAAAGTAGTATCATGTTACTCACAGATGTAATGCTCTTGTTTTCACAGGGGCGAACTATGCAAGTAGCAAGCGACCTCCACTTGCTGTCGACGGGCCAAATCTACAACCCAGGGGTTCAGCACCATCCAAACAGACTGTCCTATCTTGGCAAGCTGCGATCGATGCTGCCAGACAGGCCAAAGCTGCCCAGAATATGAGCACCACCGAATCCCTGCCGGTTGGATCCCTGTCACAGAAGAAGCGGCAGCAGTATGCGAAGAGCAAGAAACAAGGGGGAGGCTCAACAAACAACAGACCAGCCCGTGCCCTTTTCTGTTTATCGCTGAATAACCCAATCCGGAGAGCCTGTATCAGTATAGTAGAATGGAAGTATCCTTTTTCTGTGTTCTATCTGTGGCCCATTCAAAATGGATATCAGGCAATAAAATAACTTTCTAGAATCAAATATGTCAGCGCTCTGCAGATCCTTCCTCTGTCATGCTAACTTCCAGATAATCAGCCTAACACACAGAGTTTATGTTAAAAATTCCTGATTTTGATCCAAACAATAATGCTTAAAATATGTTATTGCTTAAAAAATGATGACCTATTGGCAAATGAATCGGGACCTTATTGCTCTGCAAATCCTGAGTTTAAACCAGGAAACAGTCACAAGTCCCAGCACATATGACCTAATTATTGCAACAAATTCACATATGTTCTAATTCAGGAGACAAAAAAGAAAATGCGATCCTCAGTTCTCATATTCCACAATTATGACACTGCAAGGGAGCGATTATTCTCCAAACATCATAAGTTCTTATACACACACTCATCAAAATAGTCCCAGTTTTTAAGTTCTAATGCTTAGAACTTATTTTATATTAGGACTTAAAAACTGGGACTATTTTGATGAGTGTGTGTATAAGAACTTATGATGTTTGGAGAATAATCGCTCCCTTGCAGTGTCATAATTGTGGAATATGAAAACTGAGGATCGCGTTTTCTTTTTTGTCTCCTGAATTAGAACATATGTGAATTTGTTGCAATAATTAGGTCATATGTGCTGGGACTTGTGACTGTTTCCTGGTTTAAACTCAGGATTTGCAGAGCAATAATGTCCTGATTCATTTGCCAATAGGTCATCATTTTTTAAGCAATAACATATTTTAAGCATTATTGTTTGGATCAAAATCAGGAATTTTGAACATAAACTCTGTGTGTTAGGCTGAATATCTGGAAGTTAGCATGACAGAGGAAGGACCTGCAGAGCGCTGACATATTTGATTCTAGATTATTTAGAGGGTATACACACCCCCCATTGTGCATAGCGCACCAGGCACAAAGTAATAGCTAATAACAATAAGAGTGAGTGAGGAGCGCACTTTATTTCCCCTTGTTTGCAATAAAATAACTTTATTATATTGTATAGGTTTTAGGCTGTGGCTTAATTCATTCAGGTGATGCCTTTGTTTGCACTATAGATATTCTGATGTTGTGTCACATAAAGCATGTTGTTTAACATGGATGATAATGCCCAGTAATTTTCTAAGCCACATGCATGTTATTGCATTAACTCATTAACTTGCTGCAGTGAGTGCACTAGAAAAACGGAATCCATAGTGATACCAAACTGTGATCCTGCCCATTGGAGAATATGGGCAATGCATTCATACAGTATGCAAAATAACATTTAATAAAATAGCATGAAGCACATAATGTGAATGAGGCCTATAGATGGCTTGGGACCTATCGGTTAAGGTAGCCATACACTGGTCGATTTGCCGTCAGATTCGACCAACAGATAGATCCCTCTCTGATCGAATCTGATCAGAAAGGGATCGTATGGCTGCCTTACTGCAAACAGATTGTGGACCGACTTCAGCCTGAAACCGTTCACAATCTGTGGTGGTCGAGGTGCTGACGCCGCTCCCCCCCCCCCCCCCACGCATACATTACCTGTTCCGGCCGGCGCGAGTCCCTCTCTGTCCCTTCAGCTTCTTCTCCGCTCTGGTCTCCGGCAGGAGCGCCCTCTACTGTTTAAACTTCCTGCCGGGCAGGAAGAAGTGAAGCATGCCGGAAACCAGACCAGAGCGGAGACGGAGCAGCGGTGACATCGGGGACTCGCGCCGGCAGAGCAGGTAATGTATTGCCGCTCTATTGCTGCGGTCGTCGGGCACTCGAACGCTGCTAGCAACGCGCTCCCTACCCGAGGGCGATCGACGGTAATTTCCCGCACGGAGCAATCGACGGGATCGATCTATTTCGGGACGAAATAGATCGAAATTTAGCGTGTAGCGTGAATGATGTGACAGCAGATTCGATCCCAGTGATCGAATCTGCTGTCAATCGGCGGGGAATCGGCCTAGTGTATGGCCAGCTTTAAAGCCTGGTACATACTTTAACTGATTGTTTACCATGCAAAGCCTGGCAACCAACACCAGACCCACATTTGAATTTTGTTATGAAGTAATTCATGACTTCAATTTAACTTTATATGTTGCTACTGTGGTAATGGTAAATGTTATTTAAACTTACTTAGGGCTGGAACCCAATACTAGAGCGATTTTCTTAGCGTTTAGGGAGCAATTCAAATCGCTAGCGATTTCCCTAAATGCTCAGCTAATGTTAACCAGCTGAGCGGTCTGGACGAGCTCAGCTCGTCCAACACCGCCAGCGGCTGCCGCTCAGGCCCTGCTGGGCCGATTTTGATGAAATAAAAAGCAGCACACGCAGCCGGCACTTTGCCAGCCGCGTGTGCTGCCTGATCGCCGCCGCTCTGCGGCGATTCGCCGCGAGCAGCGGCGAAAGAGGGCCCCCCTAGCCGCCTGAGCCCTGCGCAGCTGGAACAAAAAGTTCCGGCCAGCGCTAAGGGCTGGATCGGAGGCGGCTGACGTCACGACGTCGGCTGACGTCGATGACGTCACTCCGCTCGTCGCTATGGCGACGATATAAGCAAAACAAGGAAGGCCGCTCATTGCGGCCTTCCTTGTTTATTCTGGGCGCCGGAGGCGATCGGAAGATCGCCTCCGGAGCGCCCTCTAGTGGGCTTTCATGCAGCCAACTTTCAGTTGGCTGCATGAAATAGTTTTTTTTTTATTTAAAAAAAACCCTCCCGCAGCCACCCTGGCGATTTAATCAGAACGCCAGGGTGGTTAATGGATGGAGCAATTGTGATGACCAAATCGCAAAACTCAGGACATGCAGCATTTTTGAGCGTTAGCGTTTCTGCAATGTAAAGTATATAAACGCTGGCATAATCGCTCGTCAAAACCTACACAGAGCGATTTTGCAAGCGTTTTTACATTACTGCACACTGTAACAAAATGAAAATTAATTGAAAGGACCAATCAGAATTAAAAACGCTAATCGCTACACAACCGCTGGCAAATTAATTACACTTTTTAAAATCGCTCCCGAAAACGCTCATGAAATCGCCTACAAACCGCTCATACAAATCGCCAGCGATTGCGATTAGCGATAGCATTTTGTAGTGGGTTCCAGGCCTGTTTTTGTGCATACGGACATACAGCCGCATGACAATGTCACATACATCTGCAAGCAAAATTAGAATAGATGTCAAGACCAGGAATCCTGATTGGACATTCTCATCAACCTACTAACTTTTGTACCAGTCTTGCTGCAGTTTTACTTGCACTGGTTTCGTTATGTCAGTCTCATTGATTTCCACAGAGACTGTCAGATTCCAAGTGTCAAAGCACCCTCAGTAACTCAGGTAGTACAGGTGTAGAAAATAAGCAACTTTTGTTCAGTTTATTACTCATGCAGGAAGTTGAAATCTACCTTGATTGCATTTATTGCAGCAGAGTACAGATTCCAAGGTTGAAAATAAATGCTATGTGTTCTTACAGCTTTGGAAATTCATGTTTGGCACAAATTAAAGTGAAAAGGTAACTGTTAACAGCCAAGAATGATAGCTCAGAATTAGTTGCTGTAGGTAATTTTACTTTGCATCATCAGAGCTTTTTCATGGCTTAACAGATACCTGTACCTGGGAAAAGGTAAAGTCTGCACCTGCTGACCCTCTTGTCCACTTTGTTTTTTTTTTTTGCTGTTATGCTGATTTTGTTTTCTTTAGTACTCTCTGGTTCACTGTGTTCAAACAAGCATGCAGCCAATGAAATTAAAAAAAATGAATTTAACTTCCTTAATCCTGAAGTCAACACCTGACCTCCACAGTGCTGGCTTCCAGGGGTGTAGCAAAAATGCCCCCAATATAGGTTAGCTAGGCATAGGTGCTCCCAGTATAGGCTAGCAAGGTATAAGTACCCCCAGTATAGGTTAGCTAAGCAAAGGTGCCCCCAGTATAGATTAGCAAGGTATAAGTGCCCCCAGTATAGGTTATCATAGTATAAGTGCCCCCAGTATAGGTTAGCAAGGTATAAGTGCCCCCAGTGAAGGTTAGCAAGGTATAAGTGCCCACAGTATAGGTTAGCATAGGTGCCCCATATAGTGATGGAGGTGGGAGTCGGCCACGTTGGGACTCAGGGTTGGGGGCCCGACTTCTCCCTCCCTCGCTCTAACCGGGGCCTCTCTACCCAGTAGGCTAAGTATTAGTATAAGCAGATATGCGGTCAGGAGTCCAGCGGCAACTTGTAAGCGATCAGCACTTGGAGCGGTGGGAGGTGAGCTGTCCTTATAGACTTCCGCTGTGCTAACTGCCTACTGAGGAGGGGGGAGCACAGTGGGGGGCCCCGGGGAGAGCGAGGAAGAAGTCGGGCCCCCCTCCCTGCAGGTGAGACTCAGTGGGGCCGCGGCTCCCCTCTCCACCACTGTGTCCCCCATCTGCCCCGGAAACGCCACTGAAACCCCCCCCCAGTGGTGTAGGGAGGCCGGGCCCCATAGCAAATGCTATGGTTGCTATGGCTATCCCTACACCACTGCTGGCTTCAACACCTGACCTCCACATTACTGGGTTCCACATACAGTAACTGAGTTCAACACTTGACCTCCACAGTACTGGGTTCAACACCTGACCTCAACAGTACTGGCTTCAACACTTGCCCTCCACAATACTGGCTTTAAAGGGAACCTGAACTTAGTAAAATTATTAAAAATAAACACATGATGTAGTGGCAAATTAATATTACATACTTACCTCGCCATCAGCTCCTCTCAGAAGCTCACCATTTTCTTCTAACAGTGATCCCTTCCAGTTCTGACAATATTTTGTCAGAACTGAAATACACCAGTTGCTGACAGTTATATATCAGCTGCTGTCAGTTACAACTGAATGTGCAAGGTAATGTCCATGTTTCCATATGGCTCAAGTGGTGTGATATTATAGTTTAACAGTGTGCTGAACTGGAAGCTGTTAGGGGATAATGGCCATTTTCAATATGGAGGACTGAGAATTCCATTGATCACAGTGGGCAAACAGGATGCAGGAGAGGAGAAAGAGATTGATGAGGGAACTACAGAGCAGGTAAGTATGGTGTGTTTATGTATATTTTGATTTTTTAATTTTCAGTTCAGGTTCTCTTTAACACCTGGCCTCCACAGTACTGGCTTCAACACCTGACATCGACACTTTTCTCAAAAAGATCATCAGGGGGCTCTGTATGGCTGATATTGTGGTGAAACCCTTCCCACAGTAGGATGTCAGCATCATGGTGCTGACATCACACTGTGGGATCCTTGTTGCATTGTAGTAAATAACAGCTGTTTCCAACTGCCAAAAATGCATAATCTCTTTCTACAGCCATCACCTGCCAGCAGTAAAGATGTCGCCATGTGATAAATGTCAGAATGTAAATCAGGGAGAGGAAATAATTTACAATGGGCAAACATTGACTAAATAATTTATATATAATTATTGAAAACATTTAAAAAAAAATTCATTACGTTATTTTCACTGCAGTTCCTCTTTAAACGAGTTTTGCAAGCTGCATATTGAAATGTTGATTTGGGAACTGCAGGTCTAAGCTGGGAAATCCACCAACCCTGGGAATAGTCATCACAGCAAGTAAAGTTACAGCTTGATCAACAATGTGGTATAGGCTAGCCCTCTTTATTGCTCAATTTGCAGAAAAGCGATGCTGCTAATTAAGCAAGAAAGAAGCATATACCCCAGTGCTGGTTGAGCTGTGGCCTTACGTACTGTCAATGATTTTTTAAAACGAGGTCAGCCTCCATATTTCTCTAAATACAGGATTACCATTAATAAGCTTAATATACATATTTGCCAATCGTATCTACTGACAAGCTGCAGCATTCATTTCTTATTATGTACTGTATTAATTCAGATCTCTGAGCTAAGCAATGGCAGTATAAGATAATGCCTCATCTGCACTACTGCATGACAGTAAATGCATGGCGTAATGTTTATTAACCTTTTTTTTGTTTATCTGTAACCTGTTAAACTCAATTGTTTTAACCTTAACCTTCTTTTCAGACCATTTGACATATTTATATTAGTGGCAATTTTTGCCAATTGTGTGGCCTTAGCTGTTTACATTCCATTCCCTGATGATGATTCCAACTCCACCAATCACAACCTGGTAAGTCCTCTGGTTTTATTTTTCATTCTGTACTGGGATAAGAGACGTTTAGGAGTCCTATCGGAGAAAAGTGTTTTACAAATGTTATTGTACTGTATCGTATATACATATTCTTTAGTATGATGTGACTAAATTCAAGCAGGCTCAGAGTATAATTTTAGGGCTTACAAATTATTTTGTTGGTACAGCGCTCATGTGAACAGTTCTCACCATACAACAGTAAACACCCCTGCGCCACACAGGCGTTGTATAATCACATACAGGTACTCACCAAACAATAATAAATATTCCCCTTGTGCCCCACAGGGGTCGTAAGATCACACACAGATTGGTACAATTGTTGATAATTACTAATAGTCTCATGAGCTGGCAAGTCACAAAGAGAAATCAAAAACAGGCACACTTCTGGTATTAATAGGAAACGTCTTTTTCATGTACTAAGACTACTGTATGTCCAATTAGCGATCCATGGATGCCGCCTAATTCCTTCACCAAAAACAACTGTGAGGTAGTTGACTTACCTATTTGGCTAGACTAGCATTGCAGTATTCTGCCCAAGGAGATAGAGTATTCAATAGGCTCTCCACACTTCAAACCGGTTTCTTCAATATGCACAGTCACCACATGCAAATAAGTTGCCAAAAGTGTTTACTATAATCTCCCAACACTTCTCAGATGGTGACTCTTCAAATGATTTTACCTCAGGATTTAGCAAAAGCTCTCATTGCGCAATGCCATTATTTAAAATCAATACTTTACTTTAAAATGCACTTAAAATTTGCAGACAGATTACCAGGAATGCAGAGTATTTGGAACATGTTCCACTACGTGCGGTCTTCTGGACTGACTGCTGCATTGTTAGGCTTGTTCATGTCCAGCTACCTCCCTGCTCTGTGCTCCATCACTGTCTCGTGATGCTTCATGCCAGGCTCCTCCCTACCCGTTCCATCACAAGTACAATGTGACTTATGTAAAGTCCTTCGTAAGATATCAGCACAAAACAAATAAAGATGAAAAAAAATATCCAGAGAGGAAGCTATCTGATTTTTGGACTTAGGGAAGAAGAAAGTAGACATCATTAGAATAAAGATAGCTATACATGCATCAATTTTCCTTCGATAAGGCCAAATGATCAATCAATCACTCTCATATCAGATTGTGATCAATTCCTACCACACACAGCACATTGATCTTCAATAGATTTTAGAAGGAAACATGTTGAAAATTGATCAAACCGCATCATTGCACCGTTCAAGGCAGTACCATGCCCTGGCCTATCTGCTCCTGCCCTTGATCGATGTACATTTTCCATCCTCTCCAATCTACACTTCTGAACGATTATAGGTCAAAGTCGATCAACATTTGATGATTTGGACCAGTTGTTGCAATTGATTTCTGGCAGATTTGATGACCGTGATCAAATTTGCTGAGAATTGAATGGATGAATTGATGCATGTATGGGTATCTTTTGTTTCATTTTCTAACCGGTTCTAGTAAAATGCTTGATTATGATTGGATCAAGCAGCAGAGACACTTTGGTCCTCCAGTTTTGAGAATCAGGATGGTTGTATCTAAACCAGGGGCTATGTTTAAAAGAGCAGATTGGATATGAATGTTTGAGAGGTGCCCTCTCTGTTGTCGGCAGGTTGGGAGCCTATAAAAAAAAAAAACTTGACAAGTGACTCTCTTTTTAGCAGACCCTCTTTTTAGCAGCAGGTACTTTATGCTTTTACGCTATATCAATAAAATCATAATATAAGATAAAGCATTAAATTGGGTTAGGGCCTGTTTCAACTACACGCAGACTGGATGCAGAATGGATGCAGAAAAAATGACTCCAATGTATGCCTATGGGAAAATATGCATCAGAAAAATTTACGTTTAGTGGAAACAGGCCCATAGGTATTCATTGGAATCAGTTTTTCTTCATCCAGTCTGCATCCAATCTGCGTGTAGTGGAAACAGGCCCTTAACTCACATCATCTCCTTATATTCTGAACAAGCAAAAGATGAACTATGGTTGTTGGTGGGCAGTGTTGTTTGGTTTGGTTGTTTTCTGCAATGTGGCATTTTCTTTGTATGGCAAATGAGTTAACAGATGGCTAAAGTTTGTCATTCAGTCACCTGCCAGCAGCTAGTGAGAACAATCCTTAAGTTTTTTAAAAGTCAGTCAGGCTTCTGCAAATATCATGTTGATAGGTGAAGGTTGGAAACTTTAGCAAACAGTCACAATGAACTTTTCAACTTTTCATCAGTTTAGGGCAGTAAAAACATAAAAGATAATTGCTGACTGATTTCTAGAAGGTATTGTCTTTTACCTTATTATATAAACTCAGCTGTCTACGAAAGGCTCATTCACTTTGTAAAAGAAAAGAATACGTTTACTTTAATGTTGCAGTCATTGTCAGTAACATAAATATACGGTAAGCTTTTATAACGGATTCAATGTGTGTTAGCCTGCCGCTTTGTGAAAATGTCAGGGACACAGACTAAATCATGTTTAACGACTCACCTTACCTGCTGACGGCTGTTTTTTAATTTATTGAATTTTCAAATGTTCAGAGCCATTAGAGCTGCTGTTGCAATCTGGTTTACTGACAGATTAGACAGGAGCTCTAATGCTTGACAGCCCATAAAATAATACTATGATTCTATTGTATAAGGTGTGGAATATCTCAGACTTGACTATTCCTCTACCTCTATGGATTTAGATGTTCATTTTTATAAGGTTTTGAGGTATATTTTTGTTTTATGCCATCAAAGTTTCATATTAATCAACTAAATTATTGAGAACAAGAACAAATACTAAATTCTGTTTATTTTTTCTGATATTTGATTTAAGCTTTTATTGTTTTCACACATTTTAATTAGTACAAATCTGTACTTTTTAATAAGAAAATGTGTGTATTAATATTAGATATGACAAGTCTATTTGCACATCAATATAATTGAACTATTTCCCTCTTTTATATTGGTCTTTTCCCATTGCTATGATGAGGGCTGGGGGGCATCTATAGTCAGAGGGAACCTTGCAATGGGGCCTTCTCCCACTATAGTGACCCCCACTGTACTCCCTTTATTATTGAGCAGCCCACAGTGTTTCATATTTTACAGTGCCCCCATTATTGCTCCTTTCGTTATAATAGGCCCATAAATGATCCTTCATTATAGTTTCTGCCAATGCTCCCTTTATTATCTTTATTATAGTCCTTCCCATAGTATGCCCAACATTATAGTTGCCCTCCATTTATGCTACTTTTATTGTAATACTCCTATAAATTAGCCTTCCATTATACAGTGTTTGACCACCAAATGCTTCTTTCAGGTAGCAGGAAAAAAGGGCTCCGGCGGTTATTGGACGAAAAGGGCGCCACCATAGACTCTAATGCAATTATCGTTAATACAGCGAAAAAAGCAAAAAAAAGGGGCGCCCGATAAATATCATTAGCAACATTAGAACATTAATGTCTTTTTGAAGTATGTTATGTTTAGAAGCTTGCAACGTTATAGTTTTTATCATATTATTGCATTTGTATGTACAGATTTTACGCGATCAAAGATATTATCATTTCTATGTGTAAAAGGGTGTTTTTGCAGGGGTAGTGGTTAGGGTTAGACACCACCGGGAGGGTAGTTAGGGTTACGCACCACCCAGGGGTTAGGCTACATCAAAAAGGTTAGGTTTAGGCGCCACTGGTGGCTAGGCACCTCCAGGGGAGTGGTTGTGTGAAGGTAGGGTTGGGTTAAGCTGTATTGTTGAATTACCGTATATACTCGCAAGCAAGCCGACCCGCATATAAGCCGACCCCTCAACTTTTACCTGGAAAACCAGGAAAAATGATTGACCCTCATATAAGCCGGGGGTAGGAAATGCTGTCCGTGTGATTCCCCCCAGTGTGTCCCGGTATAGCTAGTATAGTGCCCAGTGTGGGTAGGTGGTGCCCCAGTATAGCTAGTAAAGTGCCCAGTATGGGTAGGTAGTGCCCCAGTATAGCTAGTATAGTGCCCAGTATAGCTAGTATAGTGCCCAGTATAGCTAGTATAATGCCCAGTATAGCAGTATAGCTAGTAACTTGCCTCAGTATAGTGCCCAGTATAGCTAGTAATATAGCTAGTATAGTGCCCAGCGTAGGTAGTATAGTGCCCAGTATAGCTAGCAACGTGCCACAGAATAGCTAATAACGTGCCGCAGTATAGTGCCCAGTATAGCTAGTAACGTGCCCCAGTATAGCTAGTATAGTGCCCAGCGTAGGTAGTATAGTGCCCATTATAGCTAGTAACGTGCCCCCGTATAGCTAGTATAGTGCCCAGCATAGGTAGTATAGTGCCCAGTATAGCTAGTAACATGCCCCAGTATAGCTAGTATAGTGCCCAGTATAGCTAGTAACATGCCCCAGTAAAGCTAGTATAGTGCCCACAATAGTGCCCAGTATAGCTAGTAACGTGCCCAGTATAGCTAGTATAGTGCCCACAATAGTGCCCAGCTAGTAACGTGTCCCAGTACAGCTAGTATAGTGCCCACCATAGTGCCCAGTATAGCTAGTAACGTGCCCCAGTATAGCTAGCATAGTGCCCACAATAGTGCCCAGTATAGCTAGTAACGTGCCCCAGTATAGCTAGTATAGTGCCCACAATAGTGCCCAGTATAGCTAGTAACATGCCCCAGTATAGCTAGTATAGTGCCCACTATAGCTAGTAACGTGCCCCAGTATAGCTAGTATAGTGCCCAGCGTAGGTAGTATAGTGAAGTTCCCCCCTCCCCCCGCGGCCGCTGCTGCTATTACCTTAGCTCGGCGCCGCTCCTATTCCCCTGTCCTGTTCGTATAATCCACAGCAGCGCGCCCCACGGCGGCTGCTGTGATGAGGGAGGAAGCCGTAGAGAGAGCGGCTTCCGGTAGCGGCGATGTGTATCGCCGTTACTATGGGAACCACTCTCTCTCTACGGCTCCCTCATCACAGCAGCAGCCGTGGGGCGCTCTGCTGTGGATTATACGAGCAGGACAGGGGGATAGAAGCGGCGCCGAGCTAAGGTAATAGCAGCGGCGGCCGCGGGGGAGCGGGAAAGCGGAGGCCGACCCCCCAACTTTTGACCCACTTTTTGGGGGTCAAAAATTCGGCTTGCTTGCGAGTATATACGGTATGTTACGATTTTTAACGTTAATATATTTTGTTATCAACTCCCGTCTGTTTTAAAATGGTATTTATCAATAACCAATTTCGTTAACAATGTTTATAATTATTACCATTTCGTTATCCACCAGTGCCATTTCGTTATCTACCCCGACTCTTTTTTCCTGCCAGCCTTTTTCATGCATGCCTTCCTCCAATTCAATGCCCACAATGATTCTTCTTTCATTATAGTGTGCCCTGTTGGTGTTTCTCTTGTTATAATTCCCCCATAGTGTTTCATTTATTATTGTGTCCCCATTAGGGTTGCCGCGGTATACCGGTATGGCGATATACCGCAGTTTGATTGTGCATGGTAATCATACCATGCACAATCTCGTTTTACCAGTTTTCGAGGGCGGGGCTACCGGGAGGCAGAGCGACGTAACGGCAGGGATGCGACGTAGCGGCGGGCGAACGAACAGCGGCGAGGATAAACAAATACTTGCCGGCAGCCGGGTCGTCCTGCACGATGTACTAGCTTAATTCTACTTCCTGTTCTTGTCCTATTTCTTGAAACAGTGCACCCTAGGTTCTATTACAAGGAGATGATGCAAGAACAGGAAGTAGAATGAAGCTAGTACAGCATGCAGGACGGACCTGGCTGCCGGGAAGTGAGTATTTGTTTTGTACTCCCTGCTGCTGCATCCCCCCTTGCTCTCTATACTGCGGGCACCAATCCTAGCTACACCTATCCCTGGCTACCTATGCTGCAGCCAACTAATTCTGGCTTCACCTATCCCTGACTCTCTATACTGCAGGCACCAATCCTGGCTACACCTATCTTGGCTACCTATGCTGCGGCCACCTAATTCTGGCTACACCTATTCCTGGCTACCTATGCTGCGGCCACCTAATTCTGGCTACACATATCCCTGGCTACCTATGCTGTGGCCACCTAATTCTGGCTGCACCTATACCTGGCTACCTATGCTGCGGCCACCTAATTCTGGAGACACCTATCACTGTCTACCTATGCTGCAGCCACCTACTACTGGCTACACCTATCCCAGGCTACCTATGCTGCGGCCACCTACTACTGGCTACACCTATCCCTGGCTACCTATGCTGCAGCCACCTACTACTGGCTACACCTATCCCTGGCTCTCTATACTGCGGGCATAAATCCTGGCTACACCTATCCCTGGCTACCTATGCTGCAGCCACCTAATTCTGGCAACACCTATCCCTGGCTACCCATGCTGCGGCCACCTACTACTGGGGTGGAGGGGATGCATTATTTAATGTAAGGAGGGGCCGGGTCCAAATAATTGTTTAATACCGTATACTGTAATACTGTGGTATTTTTTTTTTTGACGGTTATCATACCGTGGAACTTCATACCGTTGCAACCCTGGTCCAGATGGTACTGAATTATAGTGCTTTCATTAATGCTCTCATCAGTGCAGAGTCACACATATGGAGGAGACACTGGAAGCTTTTTTGGCCGAAGGGTACTTACACACTGGAGAATGCCCAAAATGGTTTGGTGCCAACCCTGTAGTTTAAATTTAAGAATATATTTTAATTTTGATACATTCAAGTTTCTATAACATTCTTAAAGGTGTCCCAACTCCAGACCGCAGTCCCTGGCCATCTTGGTGCAAACACTGCCATCAGTTATATTTACATGATGCTCATGTGACAGAACAGTCACATAACTATCAGGTCTTAAGACCCGTACCCACCTGGCGATTTTGTCCTCAATTCTTCTGACTGTTGACGATTTTATGAGCCAGGAGTGATTAAGGGTAGAGGCTCACGATTAAGTGAATAAAGCTTTGGGACACATGATGAAAATGACCATCATGGTGGATTGGATTTTTAAGTTCCCAACGACCCTTGACTGCTCCTGCGCAAAGTGCCACAATTGTTTCAACTCTCGTTTGCGCCCGCTGTATGCTGTCGTGTGTTCCCACGGGCAGGAATGTGGATCAGGAAACTTCGTTAGTCGGTAGGCGTCGCTGTGAGGTTTCCCAATCCATCATCAGGTGAGTATTCAGCTTAAGAGATGATGGCACTGTATCCAGTTGGGAAGGGAATGTAATCTAAAACAGGGACAGATGGACATAGCCTTCCAGCGCACTCTTCTAGATGCACAACTCTGCACAGGTCAAGCAGCTGTTGCAGCCCTGCAATCTTGTCTTCATGTGTCCCAAGGTCCCACGGCACCAACAAATACAGTAGATGTAAACTATCAGGTATGCCTTTTGTATATTTAATAGCTGAATTTGGTCTGTGATTTAACGTGGTTCAAGTTTCCTGATAAAGCCTGTCTGTCCACACCACTTTGTTACATTGCAGATGGGCGCTTGTGAATTTGATTTGCGTGGCTGTATTGAAGCCAGACAAACAAGGTTAGGTTCTGTGATGTCTCAAGTGAATGTTAACATAGTGGGAAGCAATATCTAAATGAAGTACATTGAGATTGTTGTACATAAAATAATTGTATTCTCTTTCTGTTCTGCAGGCTGATCTTAAGCCTGTGCCTGCTGCCTTTTTTTAAGTTCTTAAAGTGACACTGAAATGAAAAAAAAAACACGTATGATATGAGTTGTATGTGTAGCACTAATAATAATAGAACATTAGTAACAAAGAAAACATTCTCATATTTTTATTTTCAGATGTATAGCTTTTTTTTAAACCATTGTATCACTCTGTCATATTTGCGATTATAAACCACAAACTGTATTTTAAACTATGAAATAGAGCAGAGATAATGACCCTTTGAACTCCCCTGCAGTAAAACCTTATCTGTAGCGGCCTCTCACTGTTTCTTTGACATGTAAGTGCTTCAGAAGCTAGGACTGTCTCCGACCCAAGTTGGGTAGAAAAGCTCAGAGATACTCTTTTTCATAGTTAACAACTGACGTTTCTTAACTCTTCCTTTACTGGAAACAATATGAGACTCTGTTCTTTGCAACTTATGTTCTATTTCTTAGCTGAACTACACATACAATTCATTATCTCGTAAGTTTATTTTCACTTCAGATTCTCTTTAACCACTTAAGCCTATCTGGACGAACATTCTCGTCCAGATAGGCTGAGCTTGCTCCCGCCACCAGCCGTTAGCCCAGCGATCAATGAATGGGATTATAGCTCCCATTCATTGATCGAAGTCCCCTGCAGAAAAACAGACAGCCTCTTATCAGAGGCTGCGGTTTTTCTGAGATAAAAAAAGTTTTCCATTCTCATTATTGTTCCTGGAAGCATGATCATACGCTTCCAGGACTTTTTGACTGTGGCCATCTTGTGGCTAAACAGTAAAACTACACCCACATCCATTTTTTATTAAATAAATACATTATTTTACATTTAAAATTAGCAGTTTACCTTCCACACTAAGATTTAGCCAAATAAAATTTTTAATAAAAAATATATATATATATATATATATATATATATATATATATATATATATATATATATATATATAATTAGAGCATGTATTAATTTCAAACTATAATGGCCAAAAACTGAGAAATAAGGATTTTTTTCCATTTCTTTCTTAATATTCCTGTTAAAATGGATTTAGAATAAAATAATTCTTAGCAAAATGTATCACCCAAAGAAAGCCTAATTGGTGGTGGAAAAATGCTCAGATGCAAAAAATGAACAACCCTGTGGGCTGAAGTGGTTAAGGTCCATTAGGATGACATATTTGAATAGTTTATACTGGTATTTGCACCACAATGCTCAAACAGATCTACCATGTAATGTAGTTTTTAAATCATTATTGTAAGCCTGACCGTGATTTTAGGTGTGATTTTTAAATTTTTTTTGCTAACTTGCTGTCTTATATTTTCATTTTATTTTTTTATACACATAGTGCATTCGACGTTCCTATTTACAGGAGATTCTAGACTGATTACATCCTGCAGAGTTGTAAAAAAGTAAAACATTTTTTTACGTGGATCATATCAGAATATAGTGAAAATTATGCAGCCTAGATTTATTTTAAAAAAGCTCTCACTGCAGGTATGGCATATCACTATCTAATCTTTCAGCAACACCACTATATGCTGATATGGACTAAGGGTGAGGGTTACAAACTATGGCCACTTCATAGACGCTTTATAAAAAAAAAATCCTGAGTTCATTGGCTGGATAGTGTACTGGTTAAGGGCTCTGCCTCTGACACAGGCGACCTGGGTTAGAATCCTGGCTCTTTCAGTTCAGTAAGTCAGCACATATTCAGTAAGGAGTCCATGGGCTAGACTCCCTAACACTGCTACTGCCTACTGAGTACTGCAGCTTAAGCACTTTGAGCCTGCCAGGAGAAAAGTACAATATAAATGTTATGAATCTTGTCTTGTTCAGCCACCTTGGCAAAACATGGCTGGTGTACTACTAAACCAAGGCAATCACATGTGGTAACATCGCTTTTAAAGATAAAAATCTAGCTATATATTCTTTGCCAATTTATATCAATTAGTGTATTATGTAAATACAGTTGTATCCAAATGGAAATTATTTATGTCTATGTATTTTTACATGTGCATGTATGGCTGTTCACATTTATTAGAATTTGCATAGTATTTCCAAAATATAATGTTGTTCAGTGTGATTAAAATTTTTTGTTTGTTTATGTGGGATTTGCGTTTTGCAATCTTTCTGCATTGTAACCAGTTCCTGATCCCTGCCACGTATATCTATGACCCTGAAAAAATCAAGTGTGGATCAGAGGCGTAGATATGCGTCTTTATTTACCTTCGCAACTTAAAATTGTGTGCACGCACCCGTTCACCTACATCGCCATCCTGCCGGTTCGCGGTTGGTGAATGGGAACATGTGTTCCCAAAGACAATAATAGTGCCTGTAATAAATGAACACCGGCATCAGCTGGAGTTCATCCAGAATATGTAAAGTAAAAAACACATACACAACACTTCCTGTGTAATTTTTCACAGATTCTTGACCTTCAGAATGTTCCCTCCAGTTAATGTACAATATTATTTTATCATGTCCACCTAGAGAGTCTGGAGGCAGATTATGCCTTCGGATGCACGCTTAAACAGTTAAAGTGAGCCAGAGGCCAGTGAAAATAAAACGTTTACTTACCTAAGAAGAAGGAAGCCTCTAGATCCTTTAGAAGCTTCCCGCATCCTCCTTGAGACCACCGCGACTACCCAGGACCCTCTGAATGATTGCGACTGTGCTCCCGTTTGTGCACGAGAGCCATACTGTTCTCTGTGCGAGTACTGCTCCGTCTGCACAGGGCAGGCGCAGTATGGCCACTCTTGTGCATGGCGGGGAACACAGCCACGCAAACATATCCGAAAGATCTCATGTCAGATATGTTCAGAGGGTCCATGCGTGGCAACAGTGAGGACGAGAAGGACACAGGAAGCCTCTGGGCTATTCAGAGGCTTCCCTGTAACTAGGTAAGTATATCACTTCTTTTTTTTAATTGTCTTGGATATATTTTAACCTCTATATAACATTTTAATTAAGAAAATGTATTACATGGGATGGCCACTTCTGTTACGGATTCAGTGCAGGACAAGAAGGCAGAGCCTAGAAGAAGTGGAGACTTTACATGTTAATACTGTATGTATTTTTTTAATGTCAACATGTATTTAAAGCAAAAATAAGGAAATAGGGTGTCACTGTTCCTGCAGCATATTCTACGAAATAGATTGTTGGAGGCAAGTTTACCCCTTTTTTGTTGTGAGTTACAGTCTTGAGTGGGTTGCAGGCTGAGCCACTATCATTATTGAGTGATTACTGCCAAATTCTAATGATTCTTTTTGAACAATGAACATCGTTTTTTTTTTGCGCATCAGCTGCTCCTTTGAAGTTCAGCTAAAGCATTCTAATTAAGCTTATGTGAGAAATTTGACAAGGGAGATCCAAAACATTAATTTTGATTCTTCTCAGCCATTTAGCTGTAAATTTGCTAAAATGTTTTAAGTTCTTATTGCTGTATAGATCAGCAGAACAGATGAATGGATATTCTTCACTTTCTATCAAGACATTTCTATCACTTTGCAGAATTATGGCCTCTTCAATAATGAAATATTTTTCAGGGCCTGAGGCAGCATCACACCACCACCACCACCAAAAAAGTATTGCTCTGATGATCTTACTCTGGAATGCTATATTTGCTTTATGCCAGACTTAAAGAGAATCTGTACTCTAAAATTCTTACAATAAAAAGCATACCATTCTCTTCATTATGTTCTCCTGGGCCCCTCTGTGCTGTTTCTGCCACTCCCTACTGCAATCCTGGCTTGTAATTAACAGTTTTAGGCAGTGTTTACAAACAAAAGACATGGTTTCTATAGGCTGAGAACAGCTTACTGTGTGACTCATGCAGCGCTTGGAGAGGGTGTGTAAAGCTTCTGCCAATGGCAAGCAGTGCTGCACATTCCACACATTCCAGCCTCAGCCCGACAAAGCTGACAGAGCAAAGAAGATAATATTTATTTCAGAGACAGTGCAACTAGAAAATGCTGCAGTAAGACAGACAGGCATAGGAACTTATAGGATAGAAGAAATAAGGCTCAAAATTTTGTTACAGAGTCTCTTTAATGGGGCCTGTGTTGTTGAATGAGTTCCATTTTTGACTTTCCCTAAAACCCATTATTCCATGAGCCTTTGGGATCTTTCAAGCACCTTAGCAAGTATGAGAGCATTAATGTTAATCTCAGACAGCAGTTGGTTTACTCCTTACTACCCTTCCACAAATTATTTTTTCCCCCAGTCTGTATCTTATTCTGAATTCTTGTAGTATGCTTGCAGTATACCTGAGCTTGAATTTTTTTGCTTCAAGTACACTTTAATAGCTAATCTATTCTGAATAAACTTTCTTTTTAGGTCATTTAGAAATTAACTTTAGTCATCTGGCTGCATGAGTGTATAAAGAAGAATCTAGAATTGTTATGATATGGAGCAAACGGTCATCCATCTTTAAATTTTGAATGACAGAGAATAGGTGGATAGCACAGTAAACAGAATGATGGCAGTTACTTGCTGCAATCACAAAGTGAATCAGTTTAGCAGTATTGGTTGCATCAAATTTTAGAATCAATTAAAAAAAAAAACCTTTTTCAATATTGATTTTTGCTTACATACAGTATTTTCTGCCTCATCTGTAAAAACACTTTACTAGGCAAACGCCCCTCTCAAAAAAGCTGTACCTGATTAGCTGCATCTTATTTTTAGTAGTTTTTTGCTTTTCCGTTGCTAAAAAGGTTTACTATACAAAAAGGGTGAAAAACTGGGTAGAAATTCATATTAAATGATTTGTTAATCAACCCCTTTGTGATTTGACAGTATCACTATAATCAAGTTTTCCATTCATTAAAACTCATTTAATTACCTGGATGTGGCTTTCATTAGACTCATAATCTTCTGCACAGGAGGCCTCACACTAAAGTTAAATTAGCAAATGCTTTGAGCTAGTTGGTCCATGTCATTTTAACATGCTTTGAAGTACTGTGAGTTTGCTTACAGGAGGAAAGGGCAAAGCAATTTCTACATTATTATAATGATTCACCTTCACTGTGCAATCAACAGTGGGGAAGTGGGAAGGTGATTGTGGCAGTTGCAAAAATAGTGACTCTAGGTGTCACAATTAGCTGAACTCTGCATGGCAGATACTCCCAATAATGTGCAGAAGACAAGGATAGATTTTATAGTGCAGTTTATTTACAATGAAGAATAACAGGACATCCAATCCAAGCAGGTTTAAATACAGTTCAAAACAGATTTCTTGAACTGTACAGTGATGCAGACCAGATATCCAGCAACAGGATTCAGAACACAAGATTCTGTATTTGCATAACTCATGCAACAGGATTTACAAGACTTACAGAATTCATATAACAGGATATGCAGGACTCAGAGGATTCCAGGCAAGACAAGGCTAGGCCGGACACAGGATTTGGAATGCATGCAACCAAGATGCAGGTTCCAGGCAAGACAGGACAATCAGGATTCAGAATGATGCAACCAAGATGCATGCAACCAAATTCAAATAAGACAGAGTGGGGTTGATTCACTATAACAAATAGTGCCTTATCAGAGTTAGTGTGCCTTATCAGAGTAGCATAGCGAGCGCTACAAACTTATGCCTGCTAATGACGAGAGCTCCACTCGTACTGCCCTGAGCCCCTGCGGGTCCAGTCACTTTAAAGGACATTTTCCCCGCACTTTGATTGGCTCAATAGGCAGCCTGTTGGGCCAATCAAAGTGCGGGTATAATGTCCTTTGTGACTGGACCTGCAGGGGCTCAGGGCAGTACGAGTGGAGCTCTCGTCATTGCCAATTAGCAGGCATAAGTTTGTAGTGCTCGCTATGCTACTCTGATAAGGAACGTTAACTCTGATAAGGCATGTTAACTCTGATAAGGCAAACTATTTGTTATAGTGAATCAACCCCAGTATGTCTTATTGTATGATTAATGGGATACGTGTCCCCTGTATCTTTTGATGTCTATGGGGTTGATTCACTATAAAAATTAGTGTGCCTTATCAGAGGTAACATGCCTTATCAGAGTTAACATACCTTGTCATAGTAGCATAGCGAGTGCTACGAATTTATGCCTGCTAATTGGCAATGATGAGAGCTCCACTCGTCCTGCCTTGAGCCCCTGTGGGTCTAATCACTTTAGAGGACATTATCCCTGCACTTTGATTAACCTAATATGCCTGTCACTTGGCAGGACACTTGACAGGCAGCCTATTGGGCCTCCTGTCTATGAGGAGGTAAGCACCCTATGGCATTGTTATGTTTGACATTTTAAAAAATGTCATTACCGTAACTTCTTTAGGCCATCTATTACCTTTTTCAGTAATGTATAGTTTGTTTAAGTTTGTTTGCTATCAAGCTCATGTATTGTTTTGAAGAGTGGAAGAAGTATACCTCCTGTTTAAAAAAGAAACAACTCTACTTGTACTTAACAAATCTGAGTTCCAAGCTGGAAGTATACATTTCCAAGTCACTATAAGCACTACGTGTTATGTAAGCTATACATGGCCCAGTGTTACCTAGCAATGTGATTGTGACAAGTCCAAGTAGTGCTTTTGCTAAGCCGTAGATCATAGGGCAGCTATGGTCTGTGTTTAAATTGCAAGCTGTCTGTCTGAGCAATCTATAACCATAATTACTGTACTGGTATTGTGTGGAATTATTTCTGCTCTATCCTATTGCCACCTAGAAAGTGTACAGGTGAACCTGAAGGTCATCATGTCGGAGGCAGGAAATTTGGGCGCATGAGGCAGGTGGACAAAAAGGGCGCCGTCATTCACTCCCATAATAAATGTCGTTTAATGGGCACCCAACAGGAAAAAAGGGAGCCGGAGAAAAAAACGTTTTACAAGCGGCGCCCGAAGACTTTTAATGTTTTATAACTGCTTCTCATAATTACACATTATTTAATGATTTATGATTTTTTTAAACATTATTTTTAAACGAAATACAGTACAATATTTTTTTAAAACATTATTTTTAAACGAAAAACAGCACAATATTTTTTTAAAAACGTTATTAATGCTTATCACAGGGGGGTCTTAGGTTTAGGCACCACCAGGGAGGTCTTAGGGTTAGGCACCACCAGGGGGGTCTTAGGGTTAGGCACCACCAGGGGGGTCTTAGGTTTAGGCACCACCAGGGGGGTCTTAGGTTTAGGCACCACCAGGGGGGTCTTAGGTTTAGGCACCACCAGGGTGGTCTGGGGGTTAGGGGTAGGTACAGGGAGGGTTCTGTGTGAGAGTAGGGTTAGGTATAGTTTTAGTAAAATTCTTTATTAATCTTTTATAAAACGTTATTATACATTTCACTTTTTAAACAGGGAAGATTAACGTTTTACAATTGCAGATTTCATACACATTATTTAATGATTTATAACTTTATAAAACATTATTTTTAAACGAAATATAGCACAATTTTTTTTAAACATTATTCATGCTTATCGTTTAAAACCCTGCGCCCTTTTTTCCCGGCGCCCTTTTTTAACGTACGCCATCATGTCACGTTAAACACAGGGCTGCTGCCATGTATTTTCTGAGGCTGGCAAGAACAGTCATTCTTTTGATTGTAATGTTTATTATAGTCACTTTTTAAGTTCTTTTTTTTATATTCTGTAAAACAGTATTTACATTTTATAGGCAACTCCCCTGTGTTCCATTCCAAATACCCTATTATATATTTATGTACGCTGTGCATTATTTTGCATCAGTCGCCTTGCCTCACTGATTTTCCTCTATAGACCTTGAAGTCTGGCAGCATAATATTTCTTTATTGTACATAAAGCTGTAACATTTTTGGATTTATTATTCCATCTTCTTTTTTTATTGTCCTGTTCTCTTTACATAAATCTGTTACGAGCAGAAGATTATGCTGCTTTGAAAGTTATTTTGTTCGATTCTGGGGAGACAGAACTGCATTTGCATATCAATATTTATTCTTAAGGGACCAGCAAACTTGAATAACATTTCAGTTTGTATTCACTAATAATTATTAATTTTCACAGCTATGCATGTAAAAATGTCAGAACTATGTCAGAACTGAAAATATTTGAAAAATGTTCTGATTGTGATAACAGATACTTACAGATAGAGATATAGGTGCAGCAAACACTAAAGCATACAATATTAAAGGGGCACTACAGCGAAAAAATGTAAAATTTAAAATATCTGCAAACATATACAAATAAGAAGTACATTTCTTCCAGAGTAAAATGAGCCATAAATTAATTTTCTCCTATAATGCTGTCACTTACAGTAGGCAGTAGAAATCTGACAAAAGTGACAGGTTTTGGACTAGTCCATCTCTTCATAGGGGATTCTCAGAAGGCTTTTATTCTTTATAAAGATATTCCCTATAAAGCATTTAAAAAATGATGCGGGCCAGCTTTCCTGCTCCCTACACAGTTTTTTGGCAGTTGGACAGAGCAACTGCCATTCACTAAGTGCTTTTGAAAATAAATATATCCCTGAGAATCCTCTATATTAAAACCCTAACTGTCGCTGTGTACATCCAGCAGCTATCCCTGTGTCCCAGGTTGTTTTGTTACTGCGCATGTGCGCAGTAACGGACAGCTGGACGGGACCAGGGAGCGAGGTGGGCGGGTGCGGACGAGTGAGGTGTGCAGGCGCGCGGCGGTTGCGTGCGAGGCGGGCGTGCGTGGCGCGCGCGTGCACTGGCGGCGGCAGCGGCAAAAAGACCAAGAGCCCGTTTTTAAACGGGCTTGGGTCTACTAGTCCCCTATAAAGAGGTGGACTAGTCCAAAGCCTGTCACTTCTGTCAGATTTCTACAACCTACTGTAAGTGACTGCAACAGAATCAGAATCAGCTTTATTCGCCAAGTACGCGGAATGACGTACCCGGAATTGTTTTTGGTACACATGGCATGGCAGTCAAACATATACAAACATATACAACATAGCATTGCATGGCAGTCGAACATATACAAACATAGCAAACATATACAACATAGCATTGCACTACATCAAAATAACATAACACACATGGAGAGCCTAGGGGACATGCATTCAGGGCAAGGGCCAGGGGGTGGCTGAACTGGTCATGAGGGGCTTGAGGTTGAGTTCAGAAGGTGTACCGCCTGAGGGAAGAAGGTGTTCCAGCGTCTGGTGGTTCTGGAGGGGATGGCTCTGAAACGGCGGCCCAGTGGGAGAAGCTTGAAGAAGCGGTTGCCGGGGTGGGAGGGGTCCTGTGAGATCTTGATGGCCCTTGTCCTCATTCTAGTAGTGTGGAGAAGATCAAGGGGCGGCAGGGGCACTCCGATGATCTTTTCTGCGGTGCTGATTACTCTATGCAGTTTGTATTTGTCCCTGGCAGATGCCCCTGCATGCCAGACGATGAGAGAGGAGCACAGGATGGATTCCACGGTAGCCGTGTAAAAGCTCTTAAGCAGTTCACGCGGGATGCCGAATGTTTTCAGCTGGCGCAGGAAAAATAGCCGCTGCTGTGCCTTCTTTTGGATTTTAGTGGAGTTCTCCCACCATCTTAGGTCATTAGTAATGGTTGTGCCGAGGAATCTAACGCACGGAACCCTGGAGACCTCGGTCTCCCCAATGTGAACTGGAAGGAGGGGGGGCGGACGCTTCCTATAGTCCACAATCAGTTCAACAGTCTTTGCCGCATTGAGGACGAGATTGTTGTCTTTGCACCAGTTGCAGATCCTGTCTATCTCATAACGATAGGCATGCTCGCTATTCCTGCTGATGAGGCCGATGATTGTTGTGTCATCTGCGAATTTAATGATCTTGACAGAGTCATCAGTTGAGGTGCAGTTGTTGGTGTATAATGAGAACAGGAGCGGGGACAAAACACACCCCTGCGGTGCTCCTGTGTTAGTAGTTCGCTCGCTGGAGTAGCAATTGCCAAGCTTAACTTTCTGCGATCTGTTTGAAAGGAAGTCTCTAATCCACCTGCAGAGGTAGGGGGCTACTCTCAGCTGTGCAAGGTTGGCAAGCAGGATGTCTGGGCAGATGGTATTGAACGCAGAACTGAAGTCCAAGAACAGGAGCCTAGCATAAGAGTCAGGTCTATCGAGGTGCTCCGTGATGTATGCCAGACTGATGTTGATGGCGTCCTCTACCGACCTATTGGCCCTGTAGGCAAATTGATGTGGGTCCAGGTGGGCGTTCGTGGATAGCTTCAGCGAGGCAAGAATGAGCCGCTCAAAGATCTTCATGATGGTGGGGGTTAGGGCTACTGGTCTGAAATTGTTGTGATCTGTGTTCCCCGGTTTTTTGGGGACTGGGATGATCGTGGATCTCTTAAAGCAGGAGGGGACCTTGCCTTCCGTTAGAGACCTGTTGAAGATGGAGGTGAGGACAGGAGCTAGCTGGACTGCACACGTTCTCAGACAGATTGACGACACGCCATCCGGGCCTGAGGCTTTCCTGGGGTTGAGTTTGCGCAGGTGACGTAGCACCTCCGCTTCTTGGACTGCCTCTGAAGCTGCGAGACCACTGTCCTCTAAGTTAGGTGGAGGGGAGTTCGCCTCTCTAGCCATGGCCCCAGAGACTCCAGGCTGCTTGGGACTTTGCTCGAACCTGCAATAGAAGTTATTGAGTTCATCAGCCAGCTGGGTGCTAGGTGGCGTTTGCTGGGGGGGGGGGGGGCTTGAAGTTTGTAACTGCCCTCAGGCCTTTCCAGACCTCACGTGAGTGAGGTCTGGAAAGGTAGGAGAAAGGTAATTTATGGCTCATTTTACTATGTAGAAAACGTACTTCTTATTTGTATATGTTTGCACATATTTTAAATTTTACAGTTTTTCGCTGTAGTGCCCCTTTAATATTCAGTTGGTTAATGCCAGGCTACAGTTAAAAATATATTGTACATTCCAATGTATGGAAGAGGAAAAATCTCGTTAGGGATTTACTGCTTTCTCAGTCCTTTCTGGGAAGGTTATCTCTCAATTGCTGTACTTGCCAAATATGAATTTGCCTTGTTGAAGCAGAATGCATTTGCAGTTATTCTGCTTTATGTGAGCAAGAAAGAGCTCCCATGATGCATCACTTTTGACTGAGTATCCGAGTGTTTAAATGTTCACATCTGTCCCATAACATCAACAAATGTCTTTGTCCTCTTTTGTTCTCTGAATCACAAGATGCTGCTTGCTTGTTTTCTGCCTTTCGCTCCTCCTTCTCTCCCCATATAATGGTGCAGTTACTGTCACCCTAAAAATCGATTTATGACTTTAGGGTGACTAAAACTAAGCATATGTATAGAGCTTATAGAGGAAATTAATAATAGTAGAATGTAGGAAATTATTATTTTAAATTAAAGAAAATGATTCTTTCACATTAAAGTGAACCTGTAGGGAAAATAGGGCTCCTGGGGGGTACTTACCTCGGGATGGGGAAGGTTCTAGATCCTAATGAGGCTTACCCTGTCCTCCTCAGCCAGCTTGTTCCAGCTCTGGCTCCCCTGCAGTGACTCTGATCATATTTACTTTTTGCGGTGTGCGCAGGCTCACCAGCAGCTTCCTGCTCAGGCTCCGGGTCCACTCCACTGCGCAGACAGGAACCGTCTGTGCCTGCACAGTAAAGCGAGCATGATCAGACTTTCCGCCTATTTCCACTGGAGCCCATTGGAAAACTGTTACTGCATCTGCGCAGACCGTTGACAAGTCCTTGTCATCGAGATCTTCATGGGTCCCAGCTCGGGGTCCCCTCTGGTGGTAAGGACTGGGGAAGCCTCTTTAGATTTCAGAGGCTTCCCCCTTCCGAGTACTCCCTAATGGAACTTTTTTTCCTTCAGGTATACTATAAATATCCTAGTTTAAGCATCAGAAACGCTTCCTATAGCTATATATTGCTTTATATTGGTAGCCTGCCTAGGCTTTTTCCTAGGCTTTTAATTATGAGGAATTATCTCTCCCCAGAGCATTCTGGGAGACCAGCTGTGTTTTTTTTGTACTGGATTTAGAACTCTCAGTAGTGAACATTCAGCAGAGATCACTTGCCAATACTAAAGATTTTGCAGCCTGTGATATATTTTTGGAAGTAAATCAGGAAAAGGAACAATTTTACAATTGGCAAACACTGACAAAATAATTTATAAATGTTGTAAAACAATTCATTACTGTAAAACATTAGGCAATTTCATTAATTATGTTATTTTGGTTATAGTTCCTCTTTAAGGGTACTAACTAAACCTGCTCTGCATGAATGTGTGTCCTTTGAGATGAGACTTTCTATACAGGAAAGCATCCAAGGATCATATGACCCAACTTTTAAATAGCTTGTTATGGTAATTGCGACAATTAATTTGAATTATTAAAACATTGATACAGGACATCTACCATGTTTAACTGTCAGAGTATGTGTCTGAATTGATGTTTTAACAGCCATTTAAAACAGACTCATCATTTCCCCAGCGCTTTAGACAAGAGAGCACTTAGGTTAGTGAGTGATTGGGCTGAGACTCCATAGTGTCTGAGGACACTTCAATAAACTCAAATGATTATCTAAGCTTTCCATGAAGCAAATCAAAGCAACCACTTGTAAACGGAGAGAAATAATGCATGTCTGTCCAGCAGGTTGGAAAATCACTCTGTGACGTCATTTGAGGCAGATGCTGTCAAAGTAAGCAATCCTGTGCTGACTGTGTGCATGTAAAAATATTGAGTGAGCTTTTTTTCTTAAAGAGTTCTACTACTATTCAAAGCACAAATAAACAGGAAAAAATGATCATCCCTCATTCACTTACAATTATTCAAAACTTTCCTCTCTTTGGGTGCTTTTATATGATCAGTCTTAAAACCTCACCTTTACACAACAGTAGTTCCCTACCTCCTCCTAGATGGTCAATGATATGCTAATGTAATGTAAATTATATGCATTTTAGAATAAGGGTTAATTAAATTGGCTGGCCCAGTTCAAAGCTACATAATTTGCATTCAATTTGTATGCCAGCTAGAATTAAAGCAAATCTGAATTGACAAATTCAGGATAAATAAAATAATATTATGGTGTCTTCTCCAGATAAACTTGCCTTGCTCAAGTGTCACTCTGGTTTTCCGTTCATCACAATTCTTCTCAGTTATTCTTTCGGAACTCCTTCAGTCTTCAGCTTCCCTTCCATAGCACAGACACGGCCATGAGCGAGCATACTTGTACTGAACATGCGCAAGCTCAGGAACTGTATCTTCTTTCTTTCTCAAAATGGCCCATGAAAACAGACACATTCAGACTTCTGGCAAAACCAATGTGATAACTACACTGGACTCTCAGAAGCCTGCATTGCATATCAGTTTCCTACCTTCCATGTGCATTCTACAGTAAGAATATGTTGCATCAGTGTTATGTGTCACTGCTTTGGGACATTTTCCTCAACAATGTAAAGATAGAAGTGCACAGAATTACATATACAGTGATATCAAGTTTCTAATCTTGTACAGGCCGTTTCATAAATATTACATAGCTTTTATTTTTGCATGTTTCTTTGAACATCAGACAGATTTTAGAGGCTGTTAACCTACTTTTGTCTCTTTTGGGACCAAGCTTTTTCTGGTTGGTGTTTTAAATGGTCTGGTGGCATTGCCTGTGAAATGTTGTAAGGCTCACTGCTATGTAGTAATGATGAAGAAATAAGTTATAAAATTTACTGTGTACGTCTACCTCACTCAAAGACTTGGAATGGCAATGATTGAGATAAATAATAAATGTAAAGAGCAACTTCTACCTCACTTTCCTAGTTAAGTCTGTATAGCCTCTCAGAGCATTGCAGGTTGCTGGAAATGGCAACATTTTGCCTGATGCTACAGTATGCTAGAGCTATGGTTTCCCCACAGGTTCCCCTGACCCCCCCCCCCCCAAGACCCCCCCCCCCAAGACCCCCCCCCTGACAGCGATGAAGATTCTTCAATATAGCCACCATGTGCACCTCCTTACAGCAAAAGATACTATGGAAAGGCACATGGATCAGCTTTCACTGACAGGATTGCAAGCATCAGGGCAGGCAAGCAACACTGAAGACACCAGGACACTTTGCACCAAGAATAGCACAAAAGGAAAGTGATTTCCTTTAAATCCCATATATGCAGTGGTAGACATACTTTCTAGTGTGTTGAGTTGAGTTGCATCACATATCGTTGCACTGCATCTGATTTGCCAAAATGGGACGCAACTCATAGCAACACATTAAGTGTAATTAGGGCATCAAAGTGACATCACAAGAAGTGACCCAATAGCAGAGACTTTATGTTGTTCACTTCTACACATACACATATAAAAAGACCGCAAAACAGCCCCACAGCATGATGCTTCCACCACCATTTTTAACTGTGGGAACTATGTTTCTAGGGTTGAAGGCCTCTCCCTTTATTCGCCAAACATAAGCAACATACATGTTCCCAAACATTTCCAGTTTAGTCTCATCAGACCAAAGCACAGACTTCCAAAACTCATCTTTACCTTTCAAATGTTCACGGGCAAACCTCAGTCTGGCTGTGATGTGCTGCTCTTTGAGTAAAGGGCTTTTTCTGGGACTATGGCCCTGAAGCCCACCATGATGAAGAGCCCTCACAACTGTGTTCCTTGAAACATCAACTCCATAAGAGGCCAGGTCAACAACAATCATCCTGGCAGATGTCTGGAGCTCCTAGCTGACATCTCTATTTTCCTCTCCAGAGTTTTAGAAATCTTGCGCTTATGCCACGGCCAGGATTGTGTCTTGTAGAATTGGTCTCTCTGTGCTTGGCAATGGTGAAATGTACAGCAGCAAATTGCGTGGAAATGGCTGTGTAACTTTCCTTCTTATCATGAGCCTCTACTGTCTACTTTCTGAGCTTCAGACTGATTTCCTTTGCTTTGGCATGATGAATAAAGCTGTGTTGCCACTAGCGCAGATGCAAAATGGACATGGGAGCTCCATCCATTTTGCATCCACTCTATGTCCGCCCGCCGTCTAAAGTGATCAATGCTCACCTGCCCCACCACTGGTCGCTGCTGTTTGGTCCCGCCCTGAAAATGGCCTGGAAGCCAGCAGAAGCATGGGGCTCTCCATTGGCTGCATTAGGCTAATTCTCCCGAGCAACAGTGAGAATTTTCATTGGTTCACCATGAACCAATGAGAATTCTCACTGTTGCTGAAGATTCCCTTTGGTCTTTTGCAGCCCAATGGGGATCCCCATGGTTTTTCCCTGCATATATGGACCAAGCAGTGGCGATTTGCATAGCCCTGGGCATATGCAGACTCATCCACCTGTACGGGATTAGCGTGGACTAGGTCTGAACGATAAACCGTTTTTGGATCGAAATCGCGATCACGGAAATGACGATTCCGTGATCGCCATAGCGGCGATTTTTATCCCCCTCTTCAGTCAGCCCAGCATTCCCCGCTACCGCTCAGTGAAGCAGCGGTTAGCGGCGGCTCAGCGCCAGTACTTTCAGTCGCCGTGACGGAAGCAGCTCAATCTCTCCCCCAACTTCCGCCTACTAGTGTGCAGCCAATCAGCAGAGCGGATGGCAAACTCCACCCACAGGCTCTCACACTAGCGGCGGCTGTCTCCTCCCAGTAGCTCTAAATCACTAGCTGGGCGGGCGACAGACTGTCAATCACGCTGTGTCATGTGCGGTAGGCTCTCACTCTTGGGGCGGCTCACTTCAAGCAAGGCTATTTTGTATTAAGGGCAACAAACTCTGCCCGCAGGCTGTCACTCGTGGCTCACTCCTCTCAGCGCTTCCACATCATTTGCTGTGTGGATGGCAGACTACGCATGTCAATCAAACTTTGTGTCATGGTCAGCAGACTCCGCCTGCACGCCTGTCTTTCAAGTTGTGTATCGCCTCCGTCTCCATCAGCTTGACAATGATGATGACTGCTGTATTTTGACTGTGGTGATCTATTCTTTCTGCAGCCTGCAAAGCTGCAGTGCGGCACTTTGAATGTGTACAAACTAAGATGGTTTTCATTTCCCTCCTATTCCTTTGTATTTCCTTCATATTCCTTCCTATTCATTGAATTTAGTGCTAAGGCTTGATTTGAAGAGAATCGTGAATCGAATCGAAATCGCAATTTCTGACAGAAATCGTGTGATTCAATCTTTTCCTAAAATCGTTCAGGCCTAACTGCACAGTAGCGCTATCCTGGGGCACTGCCCCCCCCAGGGATCACTGTGCCCCCCCCCGAGTGCCCCCCTTCCCGCTCAGTAACATACAGTGAACTGTTTCCAGGCTCCAGCAGCGTACAGTGAACATGAAAGAGTCTGTAAAAAACTCTCCATGTCAGCCTGAGTCTATGTATTCAAGAGAGATGGAACAGCACCTCGGCAATCCTCTGTGGGTGTGCGGGAACCAACCCCTTGTACCAACAGGGTGATCCGTCTTGTTTGAAGATAATGATCCACACCACATCCAAGTATAAATCCGCTTTATTGAAGATCCATAAAATGCTGTGTAGCAGCTACAGCCCGCTGTTTCAGGTTACATGTCCTTTTACAAGCCGCTCAGCACAATGTGTGTTGTGTGGCTTGTAAAAAGGCATGTAACCCGAAACAGCGGGCTGTAGCTGCTACACAGCATTTTATGGATCTTCAATAAATCTGATTGAGTCTATGTAGGTGTTAAATGAATACTATCGATACCCAAGTGTTCTAAAATGACAGTGTACAAATAATGTCTAAGTAGCTGTGTAAACATTTTCCTACTTTTCATGTTAAATATCAGAGGCAAAAGCTGTAATTTATTGAGGGTAGGGTTTAGCTATATTGGGACAGATGAATTGCAGAAGGTGTGTCTGCTTCAATGCACAGCCAGAGTTGCATATCAGACTACAAAAAGCAAATATCAAACATATCAAACTCTGAAAGCAAAAACAGTATGAAAAGCTGTTACAATTAGTTACATTTCCTCTGGTCTCTTCAGACACCTCAGTCAGAAACACAGGACACAGGAGTTGCAGCTGTTGGGAGCTCTCTCTCTCTCTGTCACACACAGTTACACATAGAGTTAACTGATCAAGTGTGAGGGGAATTTCCCCTCTCCTCATGGCTCAGTCTGCCGTCAGTTTTGGCGTCAGTAAAGTTTGAAAGTATTTTGATAACAGTAAACAATGAAGTTGCTACTAAAATGTATACACCAGTACTTAGCAGCACTTCCCAAACAATTCCTGTGTCAATTGAAAAAAATATGTGAATCGATAGTCTTCCTTTAAGTAAACCAATGGTCTTATTCATTTGTCATAAATACCTCACAATCCTTGCAAGATCCCTTGTAATTAATTTATCTAGATCATACTTATATTTATAATCTCTCTACCTCCTTCTGATTGTATGTTCTAACATTGTCAATCAACAGGAATAGAGTCTGACGAAGGCTTACAAGCTGAAAGCTTACTGTATTTTTTTTTAATTGGCCAATAGTCTAGAGCTTAGTCTCCAGCAATGCTTAGTTACTAACATAAGGAGTTACACTCACAGTGTTGTGTTGGAAGGAATTGACTGCGGGTATAGTGTGGATGTCAATTGACTGCGCAGGTGTAATTTCAAAGCTGATTGGTTTATTACTGTAGGTGTGCTTTGAAAGCAAACATTTACATGGGGCCAATATTTTTGACCACCTAATTTTTACTATATACTGTATATGATATAAAGTAAGCCTAGACATGTATTTTATATTACAAAATGTACCAAAAGCTACACAGTAGCACTGGTGAATGTTTGATTATATCAAGTTGCATCAATGCTGCAAACATTGGGAAGAAGTTTGGGAAACTGTACCATCATTCCTGGAGGTCTAATAATTTTGTCCTCAACTGTTATTTATTTCCTTTTAAGCAATACCAGTTGCCTGGCTTTCCTGCTGATCCTCTGCCTCTGATACTTCTAGCCATATACCCTGAACAACTATGCAGCAGATCGGGTATTTCTCTCAAATCTGACAAGATTATCTGCATGCTTGTTGCAGGTGTGTATTACAGACTGTACTGCGACCAAAAAGACCTGCAGGGCTGCCAGGCAACTGGTATTAAGTGGAAATAAATATAGCATCCTCCATAAACGTCTCACTTCTGGTTCCCTTTAAGTAGGTGAGTCTGCCAGCTGGCTAGAGAGAGTTTTTAAAAAAAACTGTTAACTTGTGCAGGACAAAAACATCTTAAGGTGAAAAAAGTGTAAATTAAAAATGTTATTACTATTCATTGTTTAACCCTGAGTTAACCTTATGGCACTTCATAATGTTCTCCTTTAACTGTATCTGGATGTAGCTGCCTGTTTCCAAATAGATTGCACAATGATCTAACGTCTGTGTGATGAGTATACAAGCACTGATGACAGCATGACAGCTCTCAGGGGTGTTGGGTGGAGGGAGAGATTATTTGAAATTCATGCTTGACTGCTATTATTCTTGACCTACATAAAATGGCCCTGGCAGAGTGTGCTGCCTGCTTACTGTTAGTTTCCTCTCCCCTCTTGCTAGACATGAACCAAAGTGCTCTACTAAGCCTTGCATTTGTATTTGTGTTTATGTAGCAGTCAGCTAGTGTACCGCCCTGAGCAGGTAGAATTGTTATGGCTGGCTGTTTAAATGGATTTCAAAAGATTTAATGTAGAACATTTATCAAAACAGAGGAAAATGAGGCTAATTATCAAGACAGGTGAAAAAGTGGAGCAAATGTTGAGTGCAGAAAGTCAGGTTTCTACTAGCAAAGTAAACAATTATTTTGATTGGCTGATTAGGTCGACTATTTCTTATAAGTGGCCACCAGATATGATCAAGTATCAAATACTTTCAGATGGAATCTGATCAGAGAGGGATTGAATCCTTCCACACACTTGGCAGTGTTGTACTGTTCAATGCAGTGCAATGCTATAAGCTGCCGATCTGCCTTCGCTTCCAACCCGCCACTGATAGGGCGATGTCTTTTTTCCAGTGCAATTGACCAATTTGATCGGTTTTCAATTTATTCTACAGGTCGTGGCATCGATTTCTGGCAGTTTCGATCAGAGTGATCGTATGTGCTGAGAACCGGTGGGCAAAATCGATAGGTGTATGGCCACCTTAATGTAGCATCAGCTTTCTTTAAACCTCTCTTGATTAATCAACCCTATAGTATTCCCAAGTGCCCACCTAACTTCATCCATAGAGTCACACCACAGAATAGAATCTAGTTTCCTGATATGCTTATACAGTATGAGGATTTGCATTTGTGTGTGATAAAGCTATTTATGATTACTAAATCATTTGTTGAATTCTGTAACATTTGAAGTTGTTATATTCTATTGTACCATTTCCAATAAAAATTTGAAAGTCTTCCTTTGTTTCAGTTGTATAGAAAAACATGGCTTGCTAGAAAAAATAAAAACATTACCGGAAGGAGAACTGAAACCATTAACATGGACACAATATTAAATGCCCCACAAAAGCCTTGTTTAACAATGAGATATTTAGATGCAATTAGTTTTCAGCTGCATTATGTTAATGTGATTTCTTTATTTAATTGTTTGCAGGTAGACAAGCTGCTAAGATTAAGATTTGGTGAGGATTAGCTGTAAATGAATTAGGACACAAGGTTAGCTGTGTGTCAGGCATTGTTATACTGTACGCTGTATGTCAGTGCTCCATTGCATTAATATTTAAAGTCCCAGTTCAGCATAAAGCATATCATAGCGCATTTGAATTAATTAAATGCACAACGCTTTGTATATTGCATGTTGATACTTTTTGGAGTAGATACATTTAAAATATCTGGGTGAGGACACTGTTTGCTTTGAAGTTTGTATGACCCTTCTGTGTTAGTGTGGCATTCCTTTGGGCTCTCTGGTTTCCTACCACATTCCAAAACATACAGATACAGTAATTGGCTTCTTCCCAAATTGGACTTAGGCTGAAAGGAACATATGACTGGGTGCGGTATTTGACTGGGAGACAGATCATTTCGGCTCCCGCTTGGCACTAGCTACAAAATCATGTAATTTGGGTGCCGGCAATACCCAGACCCCAAATTACGTACAGAAGGAAGGAAAAGAGGTAATAAGTAGGGGGAGAGAGCTAACCCATAGAATTGCCAAGAGTCGGATACGACTGAATGGATAACATCATCATCAAGGGAATATATTTTTTATATTCCCCAAGATTACCTAGTTCAGGGAGAGCCATCTTCTGGCTTCTTTCTGTGCCCAAAATGCATGCATCTAGAACATATGTACTCATTTGACTGTAAGCCCCTCAGAGTAACAGTTAACTGTGTAAACTGCTTTACTGTGTACAGTGCTCCGGAACATGTCAGCATTATATCAAAGCTAAATAATTAAAAATAATATCTGGCTTTTTCCTTGTTTCCAGCAGACTATGAATTCCTTTCATATCATAGAAAAGAAAAATCACCTGACCCCACCCACTTTAATTCTATGCTGAAATAGATTACCTCTTTGGGACCAGCACTGCAGCTAAAGTGTATTCCTGTTCAATGTGTAATGTAACCCTTTAACATCCCTACTCTATTCATATTAGCCATTTGTAAGTACCTCTCATTACCCTAGCCTGCCTGCAATAAGACACCATTTCTCCCTGCTCTTTAATTTGACAATTGTATAAAGGTACTGGGTAGGGTGTGGGAAGGGTTTATTTTCTTGTACACCAAGCAGGTACAGGGAGATAAGATATTGCTGCTCAATTGCAGTGCTGACCACAAAGAGTTACATTCTTAGAGGAGGGAACAGGTGGCAAGGTCATGTAAGGTGAGGCCTCTTCAGTATAATTGCACTGCTCTCTCAATAGGTAATAGAGCTAGAGGAGCCAGCACTCAAGTATTTTAAATCTATTTATTGCAAAAATACAAACTTGCAGCGCATAAAGCCTTGTGCATTGCTGATTAATGCACATTTTGTGTCATATGTGGTAAAAAAAAAATGGGATTCTGAACTTGTGCTTTCATTTAGCAATTTATCAGCACTGTGGCAGTGCCACTTTATTATACCATAATAGCATATTACACTGTATTTTAAGTTACAGTATGTTAATGTGATAGACTGCTAGACTGCTTTTTACATTGTTGTAACAACCAAAATCATAAAGTGAATATGGCCCCATATAGAAAGATGCCTGTACTCCTGTTGGGTGTTATCTCTCCCCCCCCCCCCCCCTCCCCCTCGTTGTCAGCATAGCAGTGTAATCCTCTTCATCAGATGCTGGGTAAACCGGCTGTAAGTAGTCTCTCAGAGCTTGAAACATACTCTTCCCATTCTCACCCACACAGTGACATAAATCCCCACCCACTTTCTCCTCGCTAGTCCATATGCTTGCAGCAAAGGGAATATTTTTTTCTTGCAAGTAGCAACCCTACCTCTCTTGTGTGATGCGTGGCCTATTGCTAAATTCAGTTATGGTCACTCAGGATATTAGAGTTAGCGTATGGTAGTCAGGCACTGCAACGAATATTGTTTTAGATAGTTGCAGAGGTGCTGCCTGTTTTGTGAAAAATGCCTGTTTCTGGGCTTCAGAATTCTCTGGATGATTTTTTTTCCTGAGGCCCAGTTCACATATGTGTGTTCTATTAACATATCCATAGAATACAATCAGTTTCTGCCATTCCACCCGGTTGTTGCCTGGGAGCAGATGCATGCTAGTCCAGAAGGAATACGGTTCAGTTCTGGGCATTCACGTATTTCTACATGAGTCTACATAAAAGCATAGATCAGTTGTGCTTGTCTGGTGCAAGTTTAGTGTCCCTTGTGTTACAATGCAGCACAAGGTATGCAGTGTGAACCAGCCCTAAATCACACACATAAATCAGTATACAAATTAGATTTTCTGTCTTTTTCTAAATTTCATACTTAAACTAGCATGTCTTTAAAATAAGTCAAGATAGCAGTCTTCGTAAGTCTCTAATATCTCTGTCTGTAATATTTGCTGTATATTTTTGCTAGATGTCTGTGTCATATGGTGCGTTTCAACATCATTTGTGGAAAATGAGGATGACTGGACAAGAGCCACATATGTACCAGTGTGGCCCTCAAACTACTAGATCTTCTGTCTTGCTACAATATTTGAAACATTCAGAGTTGTCCATCCAGAATCCAAATAAGGTTTACAAACTATCCCTGCAGATATTTTGCTGCATCTTATATGCCATATGCATAAATCCAGCCCACTACTTCCTTTACCTGCTTCAATTTAAGTACAGTGGCTTACTGGCAATCAAGTACTCTCGGCTTGTAGCACTAAAGTCCCAGAGTCACATCCTGGCAATATCACTATCTGCATGGCGTTTGCATGTCCTCCCCATGTTTCTGTGTGTTTCCCATAGGCACTACAGTTTCCTCCCACATCCAAGAAGACATAGTGGTAGGTTAATTGGCTTCCCACCAGCTTTACCCTAGACTAAAGTAGGTTCCAACTTGGAGTAGATGCAAAACTCTGTTCCTTCTCATAGGCTTTCATTGCATCTGTGAACCCAGCATTTTGTGGTCTGTTCCGGAAAAATGTGGCAGGTTGGGACTCTGCTTCTTTGTTTGCCACAAAGTGCAAAATGGATATGTTTTGTTTGCAAGTGGCAGCAAATCCTATTTTTAACAATAGGATGCACTTCCTGCAATAAGCAGAGGTGCAGAAAACATACCGAATTGGGGTACCGATCCTTTGTGACATGGATAATTGAGTATACTCTCTAAAGTGCTGCAAGATATGCAGCATGTGGATCCTAGAGTAAGTTATCTCTCTCTGCATCTGCCATTGTTTTCCTTCCCCAGCCGCTGCGCCTCCACCTGTCATTGCGCTCTCGACGGAGACCCACCCCTAAAAATGGGGCTGGTAACAGAAATCATTGAGAGGCTTGTGGTCGGTTAGGTCTGGTGATAGATTTGTAAGCTCTAATTTGCTGCTCATGCACATGTCACATTTGTTTTCTGCATAGGTTAAAATAGGAAGTTTCACCACAAATCAGAGCCTTAAAGGGGCACTATGGCGAAAAATTTTAAAATCTAAAATATGTGCAAACATATACAAATAAGAGCCATAAATTACTTTTCTCCTATGTTGCTGTCACTTACAGTAGGTAGTAGAAATCTGACATTACCGACACCTTTTGGCCTCTTCATAGGGGGTTTCTCAGGAATTTATTTATTTTCAAAAGCACTTAATAAATAGCAGTTGCTCTGTCCATCTGCCAAAAAACTGTGTAGTGAGCAGGGATGCTGTCCAGCATCATTGTTTCAGTTCTTTTTAGGGAATATATTTATAAAGAATAAAAGCCTTTCTGAGAATCCTCTATGAAGAGATGGGCTAGTCCAAAACCTGCCGCTTCTGTCAGATTTCTACTACCTACTGTAAGTGACAGCAACATAGGAGAAAAGTAATTTATGGCTCATTTTACTCTGGAAAAAACGCACACCTCTTATTTGTCTATGTTTGCACATATTTTACATTTTCCAATGTTTTGCCATAGTGCCCCTTTAAGAAATCTTTCACTTGATCAGTTGATGCTTGTTCATCAGTTGAGTTCTGTTACAAACAAGAAACTCAAATGAGTGGGCCTTTGACCTCATGAACAAATGCCCCTTTCATTTACACTGTAAATGATACATGGTATACACTGTATCTGATACAGATGTTGGTATATTTCATGTTTAATTGATTCACACACAGTCTGAACTTGTGAAGTTAAGCTTAGTTGTGGCTATATAAAGATGCTGCTCAGAGTAACCAAATACAGAATAACATTCTTTTTTAAAGTGGATCCGAGATGAACTTTTACTCATTGCATAATTGTGTTCCTTTCTTATTGTTTATAAGGCATTCCTCAAGCCAAATACTGTTTTGTTTTTGTTTTACTACTCTAATTCCCTATAAACTAAAAAAGCCCCACCCACAGTTTTTCAGAGAGCCTTGGCAGTAGCAAGGGCTCATGGGAGCTCAGCCTGGGCAGAAATTTCAGAGGCAGAGGGGAGGAGGGAGGATTAGGTTTTTTTCAGTCTGAGTGCTGATGGTGCAGATAAGCAGGGCTGTGGAGTCGGAGTCGTGGAGTCGGGCAATTTTGGGTGCCTGGAGTCGGAGTCGGGAAAAAATGCACCGACTCCGACTCCGACTCCTACTGAATTTGTAACTGTAATTAAAATAGAAAATATGATAAAATGTTCTATTTCTCAGATAATAGTCATTAAAAATAATGTATATATACAGTATATATACAGTAATAGCTGTGCTTAGTATACAAAAATGAAATAAACCAATCAAAATTAGTTACTTGTGCTGCTTCAATAAAGCAGTCCACGTATTTTTAAGGTCAGATATACATATCTGATTGTGACTGTATATATGATGTGTACACAGGAATCTCTTATATATACTAAATAACATCTATGCTGTAAGAATAAAGCCTGATGTGTAGCTATGTCACTAATAGAGATGGTCAACAAGATGGAAATAATTCTGCATTGATGCTGATTTATGCAAATGTATGCACTCCCTTTGCTGATGAAATAAAATAATTTGATATGTTATTAAAATTTGGTTTGGTGACTACAAATTAAAGGGTAACTGAGACGGATGAAAAGTAAAGTTTTATACATACCTGGGGCTTCCTCCAGCCCCCTTCAGGCTAATCAGTCCCTCACTGTCCTCCACCACCCGGATCTTCTGCTATGAGTCCCGGTAATTCAGTCAGTCAGCGCTGTCCGGCCGCATGCCGCTCCCACAGCCAGGAACATTCTGCACCTGCGCAATAGTGCTGCACAGGTGTAGTATGCTCCTGGCGGCGGAGTGTGTGCATGCGCACTACGCCTGACTGGCTCAAGTACCTGGACTCATAGCAGAAGATCCAGGTGGTGGAGGAGGACAACGAGGGACTGATTAGCCTGAAGGGGGCTGGAGGTTACCCCAGGTATGTATAAAACTTTAATTTCATCTGTCTCAGGTTTACTTTGTTACACAGTAGTACTATACTCTACATATGCACTCCCCACAGAGCTGCAGGGAATCCACTGAAAATGCTGTGCACATTGAACACAGAGGTGTTGTCTGTTTACAATCTCCTCATTCCCCTGCAGAGTACCTGCACATCATTCTTACATGTACCCACACTTACATTGCCTAGGGCCTGATAGATGTTCTTTGTTCCGGTTTGTACCTTTTACAAGTACTCTTACCAAGGACTAGATGTAGTCTAAAGGGAATAAATATAGTAGTCTACATATCCTTCTCACTTCAGTTGTCTTGTAAAATTCCTAAGCGTTGGCAGTTATGAAACGAATTTCATGTTACATACTTTTAATCAACAAAATTGTAATATGCAAATTAGAGGAGTCGGAGTCGTGGAGTCGGAGTCGGAGTCGGTGGAATCCTAAACTGAGGAGTCGGAGTCGGTAGATTTTTGGACCGACTCCACAGCCCTGCAGATAAGCCTGCCTCTGTGTAATGTATACAAACAACATGGCTGCTGTCATTGTATCACAGGAAGAAATAATCATATTCTATTAAAGCTGTTTGCAGATAGATATGCTGTGTAAACTATCTAAACTTTAGATAAGATATATAGACAAGTTACTTGTTATAGTTAGTTTTTCATCTCGTGTTAAGGCAGTGAAAATCTGATAGGCTGCTCATATCAACCCCTCACTTTCCTTCAATGGTCTGACATTAAATAAACTGTTCTATATATAGCATGGAATGCCTTGGCTCAGCAGCACTAAAACTATAGTTTTAGACCTACATAGTTTGGCATTAGGCCTGCCAGAACACAGATTTGAGTGTATTTATACGCTTTTGTTGACTGGTCTGATTTGATTCTGCTTAAATGTCAGCGTGATGCTACTTCTTATGATGGCAACATGGAAGAATTGTTCAGTGTTTTGGGTTGTGGGAAATATGTAGAGATCACACAAGGTCTTCAATTATTTTATAAGGAAAAGACAGGCTTGTCTGTAGTCATCAACAAGTGATACAGTTGTTAAAATATGAAGAGACAGAATCCATAACCCAGACATATGGAAAGTGTTGAGCACAGATCTGCAGTTAGCAATATATGGAAATCTAAACACTTAAGTGCTGACATTTAATGTAATCAATCTGACGTTATGTAACATATACCATTCATGTTATAGTAGTATCTCTGATGTTTGCCAGTATAATACATTAAAAGCTTTATTGAACCCCCCTGTTTCCTTTGGGAAGTACACATAATTTGTACTGCTGGATAGTGTTCTCAGAGCCATTTGCATTGTATCGGGCAGCACGGTGGCATAGTGGATAGCACTGTCGCCTTGCAGCACTCGATTCAAAGCTCAGCCTGGCCACTATCTGCACAGAGTTTTCTCCACGTCTGCGTGTGTTTCCTCTGGGCACTCTGGTTTCTTCTCACATCCCTAAAACATTCAGATAAGTTAATTGCTTCCCCATAATTTGGCCCTAGATCAGGGGTGAGCAAACTTTTTGACTCAAGGGCCACATGGGGTTCTCAGTTTTGACCAGGGGGCGGGACCAGAATAGGGTGTGGCCATGACATGGTGTGGGCAGAGCTAACTGTAATGTAACAGTGTAATGCAAAGACAGTGGGTCCAAGTTTTCTCCCAAAGCACAGTTGGGCAAATGTTCCTCCCCTCCCCCCACAAACAACACATGGCAGCAGCCAGATTCTTTGGCAGCAAACAAAGGCCCAGGGACAGCAAGCAGACCCCCTCAGACAGCAAGTGAACAGCAGGCTAAAGTGAAAATAAATAACCACATTTAGCTATATGTTTGTCTTCCTCGTATATGTTCAATAATAAAGGTGTCATGTTGGTCAGTACACAGTGCGTCATACCAGAATATTAAAAAAAAAAAAAGAATATTCTCTTAACGCACCACATGAGTACTGTTTTGCGCATGTATTGTACATGGAAGAAAAACATAAACATAGCTGAGCGACACAACATATTAAAACATTTTTTTTTTTAATCAAAAACCTGAGTAACGGTTACCTTTGGTTGTGATGAAATGTCCTCTGTTACAAACAGCAAATGGCAGCGGCCAGAGGTCTTTGGCACCAAACAACACAGGCCCAAGGACAGCAGGCAGACAAACAACAAGACACATAATATGGCAGCTTATACCCCAAAATATACATAATGCGACAGTGTTTCCTCCAAAATATACATAATGCGGCATTGTTTTCCACAAAATACACATTATGTAGTAGTGTTACCCCTCAAAATACACATATTGTGGCAGCGTTACCCCTCAAAATACACATTAACGCGGCAGCGCTTCTCATACACCTAATGTGCAACTTTTCTCCACAAAATACACATACTGCAGTGTTTCTTATAAAATACACATAATGCAGCAGTGTTTAACCAAAATACACAATGCACAGCGTTGCACCAAAACATGCATAATGTGGCAGAGTTTCCTATAAAATACAGATCATGCACAGTGTTTCCCTACAAAATACACATAATTCGGCAGCTTGTCATTGACATTTACATAATGACACATCGTTTCACCAAAATACACGTAATGTGACAGCAATTCCCTAAAATACACATAACTGGCAGCATTTTCCCTCTTAAAGTGTACCTGAGACAAAAAAAATTGATTTATTTATACCCGGGGCTTCCTCCAGCCCCTTTAAGGCCGTTTGCTTCCTCACTATCCTCCTGGGCTGCCTTTATCCTCAGCTGTCTATCCCAGGAAAATATGACATTCGCTACCAGGCAGCAAATTCTGTGCAAGGCACAGAACATTCCTGGCGATGGGAGGGGCATGTGGGTGTGCATGCGACCAGGTCGCACAGTAGCAATATGTGGCGACTGACAGATCTAACTGGACGGCCAGAGGAGGCTTGAGACAGCAAGGAAGGATGGCAAGGAAGCCCCAGGTATGAATAAATAATGTATTTTTTCTCTCAGGTTAAAAAATATTGGCACCCATGCATTTATGTCAGAAAATGTACTCAAAGAAAATTGTTGCAATTACAAATGCTTTGCTGTTGTCATAGTTATTTTTTCAATGACAATGGGAAACCACAAAACAAGCAGAAAAAACATTTCCCACAAAACTTATGAATTGGCCAGGATAACATTATTGGTACTCTCAAAGTAATACTTAGTAGCACTCCTGTAATGGTCCGCTCTGCTGTCTGCACAGACAGACAGCCTTTTGACCATTTTGTAGGTCTGAGTGCTGCTGGTCCCTGGAAAGGAGACCTGTCTTCACCCTGCAAGTTTCAGAGTTGCTCTGCTGGTGTGAAATTTGCATCCACTTGTCATGCAAATTGCTTAGCTGCTTCCTTTGATGGCTTGCAGTATAAATACCTTTTGCTCCCAGAATTCCCTGCTGGTCATAGAGGTTTGTTCCTGATAACTTACCTGGAGTCTCAGCCTTTGCTAATTGTTTGCTAAGATTATCTTAGAGTAATTCCTTGGGAGTGCACCAGCATTCCTTCTAATGTAGTCAGGTTGTAATTATCTGTATTGCCTTGTACTGTCTATCTGTTGCGATTGTCTTGTCGCCAGCGGCGGTCGACAGGAAATCGTTCTGTCTGTTGGGATCGCATTTGCCCTAGCGGTAGTGGCGGTGGTTCCTTCTGTTCTCTGTCTTAGGGGTGCAAGCCAGAGCAGCGGTTGATACTGGTTGCTCCATCTCTCTGTCTGTCTGGATCGCATCCAACCTAGCGGTAGTGGCGGTGGTTCCTTCTGTACTCTGTCTGGGAATGTAGGCCAGAGCTGCGGTGGCTACTGGTTACTCCTTTTGTCTGTCTTGTCTGGAATGAACGCTTGCTGTAGGCTCGGTGAGATAACCGTTAAGCAAGCGTTCGCGTTCTCTATTCATTTTCGTGTTACATTGGTTAGTTAGGGTTGGCGCGTTTTGTCTCTGTTGCGCTTCTCGTGCGGAGACCATGCCTTTAGCGTGTTTTGTCGCTGTTGCGCTTTTCGTGCGGCGACCGCGTTCTGATCATTGTTGTTTGCTGTGTCTTTTTCGCTACACTTGTGCTCTGTCTCTACTCAGTCTTGTGTCACTGTTGGCAATCGCCACTCTTGCGATTGCGTTCCCACTTGGTTTCCGCTGTTGTGTGTTCACCGCCGCCGGGTGGCGACTAGATTGGTGGACACACATACATTCTGTCTCTGTGCTCACTTTCTATCTAATCTTGCCCTGTATTGCTTCCCCTCGTACAATTCCTGTCTGGCGTCTGTGGCAGTGCAGAGGCTTTATTCCTCTGCACTCCACAGCTCCATCTGCTGGTGGGAATTCTCTCTCTACAGGTGCATTGCATCAAAGCTGGGTTCTGTCGTTTAATACGCTTGTGGAGGACTTCCACAGTGTCAGCGCACATCTTGTGCGCTGACCACAGAGATAATTCCACATTCGTTACAACACCCTTTGGAAGAAGTAATTGATGGACCACTCTTCCTTTGCCAGCTGCTCCAGGTCTTTGAAGGGTCCTTCTCCCAACTTCAGCTTTTAGATCTTTCCATTCCTTTAAGAGTTTGGTCCATATTCATGACTGCTTGCTGCAGATTTGTTGGCCATATCCCAAAAGTGCTCTTTTGGCTTGAGATCTGGTGACTGTGGAAGCCATTGCAGTGCAGTAAAATCATTGTCATGTTCAAGGAACTAGTGTGAGATTATGGGCTTGATGCAATGTACGCCAGTAATGTTGCTGCAGGGTTAGTACTGGAAAATTTGCAGTGCGCAGAATGAGCACAACAACTTTAACGGCATATAGTGCATCAGGCCCAATGTTACATGGTGCATTTTCTTACTGTAAGTAAATAACACAAGACAGATATACTATGGCAAATAGGGGTTGGGAATAGTCAGCAAAATTACACAGGTAGGCTGTGGCGTTTAAACAATGCTCAGTTGGTACTGAGGACCCAAGTGTGACAAGAAAATGTCTCCCACACCATTACACCACCGATAGCCAGCTGTTGAAATAAGGCAGGGTGGATCCATACTTTCTTCTTTACACTGAATTTTGAGCCTACGAACTATCTGAATTTTTTTAAACACAAAGCCCAATTTTTAAGAACTACCATATATCCTCGCCTATAAGTCAAGAAATTTAGGACTGACTCAAAGTATAAAAGTGGGGTGGGGGGGGGGGTCGCCTTATACTTGAGTAATCCTAAATTTCAAAACTTATAGCCGGGAATTGGGGGGATGCCTCTTTCACTCTCTCCTTCCCCAGTGATTTAAGCAGGCAGCTTTCCACAAAGCCTCCCTCCCTCCCACCACCACACAAAGGGGGGCTGCTTCTCGCTCTCTCCCCCCTGTGTCATCTAATGCGGCAGCACCAGCGCTGAAGCGGTAGCCATAACTCACTGATTACGCAGCGTGACATCCTTCCTTGCCTCTCTGCTCACGCTGGTCTGTTTACAATACCACAGCTATGGCTCCGATGTCACATGACACATGAAGTCAAATGACATCGGAGCCATAGCGGTGGTATTGTAAACAGACCAGCGTGAGCAGAGGGACAAGGGAGAAGTCCGCGCTCTGTAATCAGTGAGTTACGGCTTCCGCTTTAGTGCTGATGGTCTCTGCCTTCTATTCTATTAGTGCTGATGGTGCATTAGATGCAGATAGGGGAAAGAGCGAGAAGCAGCCCCCCTCTACCTGGTGGTGGGAGGGAGACTTTGCTGAAAGCTGCTGAGGAGGGGGAGGCCCTTTTTCCATGGTGGTGGTAGGGAGGGGGTAATTTTGGCAACCTGCTGGGGAGAGGGAGGACGGGGCCCTTTCCATGGTGGTGGGAGGGAGGGGGGCATTGCAGCAAGCTGTATGCTGTAGCACTGTCTGGAAGGGGAGACAGATGCTGGTTGCTGCAGCTCATACATCCAATGTGACACAGGGGACACATTGCCAAGGGGATACAGTAGCCACACAGCTAGAGGGGCCACACAGCCAGGGAGACATGGGCCACACAGCTAGAGGGGTCATACAGCCAGGGGGCCACAGGGCCACACAGCTAGAGGGGCCACACAGCCAGGGGGACACAGGGGACACACAGCTAGAGGGGCCACAGTGACCACACTGAAAGGTGACATCCTGGTCCCCAAGTGCAGTCCTTAACTTTCCTAGGTAGACTTATACTTGAGACAATAAAAAATTCCAGCTTAAGAGGGTCAAATATTAGGGTCGACTTATATGGGAGGTCGACTTGTCTCCCAGTATATACGGTAAGTTCAATTTTGTTAATTACTAAAAGCATATATAAATGGTTCTCCACATCCCAAGAAAGATGCTAATCTTGATTGGGTCTAATTGAATTCTTAATGGGGTAAAAATATATTCCATAGTTTTCGGACTATAAGACACACCTAGGCTTAGAGGTAAAAATCACGGGAAAAAAAAATACTAAACTTGTGCGGCTGTAGTGCAGGGGCATTCTATGGACCTATTTCCCCTAAACTGTCTCTAAGCTACTCTTCCCAGCAACATTACACTAACCCCTACTGATCTCACCGGTTACATTACACTACATACTACACTACACTAACCCCTGCTGCCCCACCAACTAAACTATGCAACACTGCACTACACACTATACAACACAGCACTACACTAACACTACACAACCACTACACAAACAATGAACTAACACTACACTACACTTCCCTACACTGACACTTATACCACCATTGCAGCAGATTCGACCATCAGATAGATTTCTGTCAGATGCCTGTCAAGTCGAATCTGACAGGAATCTATCTGATGTGTGCCACATACTAGGAACAGATTTCCAATAGATTTCAGAATGAAATCTATTGGAAATCTATTGAAAATCAATCTAAAGGCATTACTGCACCATTAGATCCAATGCAACTCTATAGGCCATCGATCTGCTGCCAGCAGCAGATCGACCCAGATCTTCCATCCTGTCAAATAGATCAAATTGATCGAAATCGGCTGCAAATCGATTGAATGGGGAATTTGATAGAATCGATTTCTGGTCGATCGATTCTATAGAATCAATCGATTAATCGATGACTAAAATCGACCAGTGTAAGGGCCCCTTAACACTATGCTTAATGCTAAAGAACACTCCCAAGGTGAGTGAGTACTTAAAGTGGATCCGAGATAAACTTTTACTCATTGCATAATTTTGTTCCTTTTGAATAGTTTATAGGGCATTCCTCAAGTCAAATACTTTTTTTGTTTTGTTGTAATACTCTAATTCACTATAAACTAAACAAGCCTCGCCCACAGCTCCTTTTGTGCCTTGGCACTGTAACAAGGGCTTATGGGAGCTCAGTCTGGGCCGGAGGAGGAGGAGGAGGTTACTAGCCATCGATTTCAGAGGCAGAGGGGAGGAGGGAGGAGGATAGGGGACTAAATTTACACACAGGCAAGCTGATAGCATCTCCAGCCCTCAGCCTGTGACAATGTGACAAACAGAACATGGCTGCCCTCGTATCACAGGAATAAATAATCATAAACTTTTGAAGCTGTTTTCAGCTAGATATGCTGTGTAAACTTTAGATAAGATATATAGACAAGTTACTTGTTATAGTTAGTTTTTCATCTCGGATCCGCTTTAAATCAACTACTCACAGTAATTGCAACTCAAATAGTAACTGCATTTGTAAACCATCCACAGAGAGACCGAAAAAAACATTTCAAGCTAAATTTAAAAGTTTCATATGAGGATGAAGTAAGTATATTAAAGTATCTACATATTCCAAAAAGGTTGCTGAAGTCTAAACAGGATATCTAATGGAATTGCCTGTAACTGCTGAGAGGTTTGGTTGGACAGCATGGCGTGAAGCGGGGAGAGCTGCCTGTGTCTCACATCAACTGGTAGATCTACTCAGCTTAAATATGGTGTAGGGGTCTATAGGAAGCTGGGAGTGAGGCAGGCAGGGTTGGCCAGTTTCGCCTGGCACAAATTAATTAATCACTCAGCGGCAGCATGCATTCCTACAATTAGCTTGTCCACCGCATGTATCTACTCTTGGGTGGTGTGCATTCCATCCATCGCAAGCTTGCCACCTAGCCAGGGTGCAGGTACTTGAAAAAAGAGCAGTTGAGGCACTAATCGTTGCAACAGAAAATACCTTTTAATCCACGGTGGTAGACACAGGGGGGGGGGGGGGGGTGAGGGAGGCCTGACAGCTGTTTCGCTTTTACACCAAAGCTTCCTCAGAGGCCAAGAGTGCAGGAAGCCGGGGTGCAGGAAGCGCTCCGTTGAAGCGCATAATTGCAGAATTGCATCATAGCAACCTCCCTAGGCGGAAGTACTGATAGTAAGGGGGGAACTATCAAATAGTTCCTCCTAGGAAAGCACCTCAGTATCGTGTGTTCCATCACATAAAGGTATCTGCTGTATGATCATAACAGCCTAAAAAAGGAGTGAAGAGGGATCTCTCCATAAAGGAGTAGCCTCAGTTTCTTGTTATTAGCTGACAGGAGTGGCATCCGGTGTAGCGCTTCTCTTTCAAGGTTTGATGTGTTGCGCGTATACCTTGTCTGTAACAAGTGGCTGTTTGGGCTGCTGTTGCTTTTCTATCATTTAAAATCAATGTGCTCATTCTGCTCTAACATCAACAAGGCTCTTTTATTCACACAACTTCCTTTCACTGGACTTTTCTTTTTTTTTTTTTTTATCATTCTCTATAGCCACTAGAGATGGTTGTGTGAGAAAATCTCAGTAGATCAGTGGTTTACTCAGAGCAGCCCTTATGGCACCAATAACTATGCCCCATTCAAAATCAGTTAAATACCATTTTCTTCACCACTACGGTCATCTGTTTGAACTACAGTAACTTGTCTTCACCATGCCTAGATGCCATATGCATTGAGTTGCTTCCATATGATTGGCTTATTAGCAATTTGTGTTAACAAGCATTTGAACAGGTGATGCTAAAAAAGTTGCCAGTGACATAAATATACGCACACTGCACTTTCTTTTTCAAGTAAAAAAACTCTATTTTTTCTATATGTTTGCAAAGGACAAAATGCAGCAGAGAATCAGTGCCATAATGTTGTCCAGATGAAGGATTCTTATTGGTTGCTCTAAACAACTGCTCCACTTTTGCACTTGTGTTGTACCAGTTTTGCTCCTATTTTCCCTACACTAGTTTTGATAAGTCTGTCGTAGAGACAGCTAAACCTTTAATTGCAATGTTTTGGGGGATTTTGGAAGGTGATACGGTTAGAGATATTTATTTTATATTCACAGAAAGAACATTTAAGCAAATTAGAAGCAACTAGTCTTAACTGTGAGTAGGATAAATGCAGTCTTGCTATGTGTTTAAGTTTTGTATATTTAGTTCAGATGTGCTTTATATTAATCTAAGTAATGCAGATAGTGTTACTGTGAATGCTTTTTCAAGTGACTAACCATTTAAGTTGCTGTTAAACATCAGTTTAAAAAACAGGAAAATTAAAATGTAGCAATAAGGTATGCATATTAAGTATGTACATTAATACATTAACAAATCAACATAGATAGCTTTAATTGGCTTATAAATTGATCATACCATTGATGATGAACAGCTGGATGACTACTCTGATGTTTCATATCCTATCACAATATCTATCAGAATTCACTGTTCTACATTAACTGCACGAACATGATTGTAGCACAGAAATATGTTATACATCGAAATATGTCTAGACCATCATGTGTTTAAAGGCTCTTTATTACAAATTCATTAAAACTTGCAAAAAGATTGAAGCAACCAATACAGTGACAGCCCGTGGTTTTAGGCAATATGCGGTTTCTCAAGCTGTTAGCCTCCTTCTAAATTTACCACAATTCTCACCTAACCAATAAGCACAAAGAAGGAGCTGGCCAGCCCAAGATGGACCTGATGGGGAACTGCAGCATTAAGCTGCCCACTAACGATACAATCTTTTTCATCCAATCTTACCATTTCTATGTAACTGCCTAAAGTACCTGTTCACACAATTTACCCTTCTACTACATAGATTTGGTAAAATTGGATGAAAAACCCTTAGCTGTAAGCCAACCCACACAAGAATAAGTAAACACAGTTCAGACATGAGAAATTAAAAGCCAAAATATCCATATCCCATATTACTCACCACAATGTGTAGGTGACCTAGTCATACTACTGAATCTGCAGTCTGTGGCCGGTGGGTGTTTCTCTGAGTGGGTCCGATGGAGTAGGATGATAAAACAGTGTGCTGCAAAGTATATAGACCTGTATACTACTTAAAGCGGACTCAAACCAAACATTTTTTTTAATTAAAAATATTTAGTTGCACCACTCTGACACATACAAAGATAAATAAACACTCCTTCAAGGCTATGAGCATTTCAGTGCATGCTTTTCACCCTTCTCTTTTCATAACTAGGATTATACTGGGGGCAGCCATTAGCAAATCCTCCATTGCCAGACACCAGCTACTTCACCAGTTTGCCGGATTTTGTCCCGGCAATTTGAAAGGAAGGGAGGGGTTCCTCCAATAAATGTAAAATATTTTATATTTGTCATGCAGCTGAAAAAGGGCTGCTATTTATTATTATAATTTAGAAAATAGATTTTATTTCTGAAATCTTGTATTTTTAATTTGGGTCCACTTTAAAGTCAACTGGCCCCATTCAAAGAAATGCAGGTCACTACTAGAGAGGTTAAATAATATTAGTAATAATAATAGTATTTTCTAGCACTTTCCTTCCAGGTGACACAAAGCATAGTATACAAATATGATGTAGCAAAATAAGTTTGGAAAGATGCATAAATAGGGCTTTAAACAGTTTTTGAAGTGGTTCAGCGATGGGGACCCCTTCCACTGACTGTGGTTTGTTTGACATTGTATAATAAGTCAAGGAGCACTTGTAGGGATAAAAACAAGCTGTGCAATACAGGACCATATTTTTTTTTTACAAACAGCAAAAACCATAAATAAAAACATTATCTGTTAAATCAGGTGGTGGGTTTGTAAGGTTCTGATTTGCTGGTCGCTATCATGTGAGACTTTTTTTTTTGTGTGTAAGCTTAAACAGGAAGTCATTTTAGTGAGAGTATATCACTGATCAAACTGCATGATTTTTCTTACCTACACAGGACTTAAAAAATATTTGTGTGCATATGTGAGGCTTTACGTTTGTTACACCTGTTGCTTTGAGTATGCCATAGTCTTTTGGAATACTTGACTCTTCATAAGAATTTGTCCTTCCAAGTCAATCATTTAATACAAACAGCACCGTCATGTAACGTAACTGGAGACAGATCTGCACGAAATAATTTTTCCGGTCTCTGTGAAATTACAGATTGTGTGTCTGTTGACTGTTTAACCATTCCCTCCTCCATCTGTCTGTGGATGATCAGAAAGACTGGAGATCTGGAAAATTAACCATTGTGCACAGCTGAAATTCAGCAGGGAGGTAGCTTTAGTCATAGGCCATGGAACAGATTCTACCATCTGAGAGAAAGAGAGTCTCATATTACTGGGGACCACATGTCTTTATCAGAGGACAGATGACAGACTGTGCTAAATGCGTGACAATGACCAGCCCAGCCGTATGTGCAGCAAACACATGTTTTACGCTGATATAGTTATCACGCTTTTCAAAGAACATTAAAGACCTCCTGATGCCCTGATAAAACAGGATTTGGGAAAAGAACTTAAACATTTCCAGTAATGACGTTCACTAAATATATATGACATATCAGATTGTAGCACCTATGGTAATCATAGTAAAGCCATGTAAAAGGAATGCACCATATTGTGCACAACACATGAATGCTCAACTGAACAGTGTTAAGTTCTTTTGCAGAACCTTGTTTAATCAGGGCAACAGGAGGTTGTTAAAATTCTTTGAATAGCTAATTATTATTATTATTTAGTATTTATATAGCGCCGACATCTTCCGCAGCGCTGTACATAGCGATGTACATAGTCCCTGGTTCTCTTCTTCTTTCCTTCACAAATCTCTGCCCAGTTTACCGTATCTTTCCAGCACCACTGCTCATGCTCAGCCAGTTCTTAAAGTGGACCTTAACTCTTGCACAGGACAGAAGGAAAACAAAGAGAACACAGCACCCTGTATGTATTCAGAGAGTTTAGGCTGTCTAATTCCCCCTCATTTGTGTCTAATCTCAAATCTTAATTTGATCCTCCCCTGTGTCACATGACTTTATATGGCACATAAGCAGATAAGCCTATTTGAAAGCACAGGCTATAAACAATATGTCTGCTTCCATGAATCAGGAAGTAGAAACTGTGCATATTTATTTTAGGATTTGTATGAGCTGTAACAAATACATGAGTTCAGGTCCACTTTATCTGCTCCCTGACACAGCTCAAGGAGGACAGAGTATCACACTTGAAAACATACAGGAGGTTGCATCAATCATTCCCATCAGCCCTGCTCCTAGGATAGTGCAGTGGAGATAGAATGCTGATGTTACCAGGGTATCTGCAGGCTTAAAATCAAGTTTATGTGGTGTGTGCGCTTTCCTGGAATGAAACACCTCTAAAAATTGAATGTACCACTGTCTAGATGGTTCGCTGTACTGTGGGGAGTTAGGTATTACCACCCTATAACTGTGAATGTTGTGTAGTAGTATAGCGCTCAACACCTATCAGTGCTTAACTAAACAGATATATAAACAGTAGAAAGTATAATATTAACCTATTTTGGTTCCTGGACGTAGAAACTACATCCAGGAACCATGTGCGCTACCGCGCGCTCCCGCGGCCAATCGCGCGCGTACATGCGCGCTCACGGCCCGCGGTTCGTTAGCCAGGCAATCAGTGAATCGGGCTATGGAGCCCGATCACTGATTCCTCTCCCCCGCTGAAAAAGCGACAGCTTCTCTCGGAAGCTGCGCCTTTTCTGGCTGTTACCTCCCCAATCTGTCGCTCTAAGCGTGTGTTACGCTTACAGTGACGTCATGTAAACAAACTCATGGCCGCCATCTTGTGGCCAAAAAGTAATACTACAACTAAAAGTAAAAAAAAATGAAAATCAACACACATTTACATTATAAACATATTGTTTACCTCCCACCCTCCCAAAACTACCCAAATAAAATGTTTAATATAAAAAAAAAAAAAACATTACAATAAAAAAAAAACATGTAAATATTTACCTAAGGGTCTAAACTTTTTAAATATCAATGTAAAGATGAAATATTTCTATATTTTTATTATTTTAAACTTGTAAATAGTGATAGATGCAAAACGGAAAAAATGCACCTTTATTTCCAAATAAAATATTGTCGCCATACATTGCGATAGGGATATAATTTTAACGGTGTAATAACCGAGACATATGGGCAAATACAATACGTGAGTTTTAATTATGGAGGCATGTATTATTTTAAAACTATAATGGCTGAAAACTGAGAAATAATCAATTTTTTCCGTTTTTTTTCTTATTCTTCCTGTTAAAATGCATTTACAGTAAAGTGGCTCTTAGCAAAATGTACCCCCCAAAGAAAGCCTAATTGGGGGCGGAAAAAACAAGATATAGATCAGTTCATTGTGATAAGTAGTGATAAAGTTATAGGCTAATGAATGGGAGGTGAACATTTCTCAAGTGAAAACGACGGAACGCGAATGGGTTAAGCAGCATTAGAACACTTTGATATCAATCATATAGTCCAACATATAAAGTCCACTTCATTAATCCTTATCCAGGCTGAATACCATTAAATAGTGTAAAATCCGCTCACCGAATCCAGCTGCTGATTAATTACGATCAGCATGAAACAGCTCAGTAACAGAAAGATTCCTCACGACCAATTGCACTTATTCCTAGCAATGGCTCAAAACAAACAGAAGGGCACATATAGCGTAATCCTGTTTCTTCCTGATAGCACTCCTTCCCTTCACCAGTGCAACAATCACCATGCACCCACTGTGCAATAGCTTACTGTGCAGTAATATAAGATTACACGCTCACCGGATGCATTTGCTAACCCTGCAACAGGCCAGCCTTACACGCTTGTATATGTGTAGTCTTCAACTCCTTCCATATGCGATACAGTTTCCCTAAAAACTCAGAGTACAAGCAACCATAGCGTGATACCGTTTAATGCATAAAAAAATGTACAGTCGTGCACTCACATTTAGTAAAAAGTTATGCGCATATATAAAAACCATAAGGACGTCCTCACCGCCGCTGCTCCGAGATCAGCTTCTCCACCAACGCGCCAGAGGCTCCGCCCTACCGGTTACGTCATAAATGACTCATCAGGGGCTTGCCTGCCGTGCTACGTGGAGAAGCTTTAATTCCCTGCTTATGCACATCACTTCCTAGAAGCGGCGGCCATATTGGCGGTTAGATCTGATAGACACAGCATTATCTGACATTCTACCGTACTTCTCAGCAACCTATCTATATTGGCAGGTTCATACATTACTATTTATAAAATAAAACCACATATTAAAAATCCCAGTTGCTATCTTATACAACTCTTGTCCAAACTGTAACTATACCATACCTAACTAAAATAGCCTAATATTATACATATCTCATACATAATGGCTATACTAAACAGGCTTCCTCCCTAAAATGTCACCCACCTTCTAAAGTACTACCCATATAGATGTGACAAATGCCCCTGCATACATTTATGAATAGCTCAAATAGATGACCTCAAAATATAAATGAGGTTATGTGTATAAAAATAATTAGTGAAAAAATTAGTAGAAAATTAGTGAATAATTATTTAATATATAAACTCCCCTATCCTATACCCCCTTGTTAATTCATATATCGGGGCATGTGTGACATTATTATTATTATTATTATTGATTTATAAAGCTCCAGCATATTCCGTGGCGCTGTACAAAGTAAGAAACAAACATGGGGTACATAATACAGACAATGGTGTACACTAATATACAAGAACCATAATTAGTGACAAAATACAAAAAAAGATACAGAATACAAAATACAGAAGTGGTAATGACAGTGATAAAAGTAACATGATAAATAAAATGCATAATGATTTCCAAGACACAAAAGGGGGAGAGAGCCCTGCCCTTGCGAGCTTACAATCTAAAGGGAATGGGGGAAAACAGGAGGGGTAGTATACAATAAAATATATAAAGGCAGTGTGTTTTAGGATACCTAGTAGGAGTGCAATTTGGTCTTAGGACAAAGGGAAGTGGCTTAAGGTAGCGCATATGCTTGTCGGAACAAATGAGTTTTTAGAGAGCGTTTAAAAGTAACAAAGGTTGGTGAGTGACGGATGTGTTGTGGGAGGGCATTCCAGAGAAGGGGTGAAGCGCGTGCAAAATCTTGTAAGTGTGAATGTGAGGAGGTGATTCTACAGGAGGACAACAGAAGATGTGCAGTTCTGAGATTGCGATTAGGTTTGTATCTGGAAATTAGTGAGGATGTGTATTGGGGAGAGAGATTGTGGAGAGCTTTGTAGGTTAGGGTTAGGGGTTTGAACTGGATCCTCTGGTTAATTGGCAGCCAGTGAAGAGCTTGACAGAGGGTCAGCAGAGGAAGATTGAGAAGAAAGATGAATGAGACGAGCAGCTGAGTTCCGTACCGACTGGAGTGGGGCCAGTTTGTTAGAAGGTAGTCCACAAAGTAGTATGTTGCAGTAGTCCAGACGAGAAATTATAAAAGCATGTATTAACATTTTGGTTGTGACTTGAGTGAGAAAGGGATGGATGCGAGATATATTTTTGAGTTGGAGATGGCAGGAGCTAGTTATGGAGTTAAGATGAGGAATAAAAGAGAGAGAAGAGTCGAATATTACCCCCAAGCACTGTGCTTTGGGAACTGAAGTTATCGGACTGTTATTAACATTTATAGTTACTTCAGGCAGAGAGGTGGCCAGAGACGGTGGAAAAATTATTAGTTCTGTTTTACTCATATTAAGTTTTAGGAAGCGAGAGGACATGAAGGAGAATATAGCAGACAAGCAGTCAGGAACATGTTTGAGGAGGGAGTTAAGGTCTGGGTCCGAGAGGTACAGTTGTGTATCGTCTGCATACAGGTGGTATTGAAACTCGAATGAGTTGATTAAGTCACCAAGACCGTGCATGTAGATGGAAAAGAGGAGGGGACCAAGGACAGAGCCTTGAGGAACCCCGACAGACAATGCATGAGGAGAAGAGATCTGATCTGAGTAGGAGACTGTGAAGGACCTTTCAGAGAGTTAGGAAGATAACCATGTGAGAGCAAGGCCCTTTATTCCTACATTTGAAAGTATTTGTAAGAGTAAGGTGTGGTCGACCGTATCGAATGCTGATGACAGATCAAGAAGGATGAGTATGGAAAATTGACCTTTGGATTTAGCTGTAAGAAGGTCATTAGCCACTTTGGTAAGGGCCGTTTCCGTGGAGTGGTTGGAGCGAAAGCCAGACTGGAACTGATCAAGTAGGGAGTTAGCTGATAAATAATGGCTTAATTCTGCATGTATATGGCGTTCAATTCGTTTGGATGCAAATGGGAGAAGTGAGACTGGGCGGTAGTTGGCGAGTGTGGTAGGATCTAGAGATGGTTTTTTAAGTAGTGCTGTCACAGCAGCCTTTTTGAGTGGCGACGGAAAGATGCCAGTGGAGAGGGACAGGTTAAATAGCGATGTTAGTGCAGGCATGAGAGATGAGGATAGCTGCGGAATTAAATGGGAGGGAATAGGATCCAAAGAACAAGTGGTTAGATTAGCTTTGGATATTATAGAGGAGAGAGAATGTTCAGAGAGTGGAGCGAAGGCAGTTAGAGAGCAGTCAATGAGAAGTGTGGAGGTGGGATTTGAGGGCTGCGTGGAGAATTCACTTCTGATTTTGTCAATTTTATCAGTGAAGTATGTTGCAAATTCTTAAGCTAATAAGCAAGATGAAGGAGGAGGAGGAGGGGGATGGAGAACGGAGTTGAAGGTGCTGAACAAGCATTTTGGATTGTGTAAATGGGCGGATATTAGGGAGGAAAAATAGGACTGTTTTGCCACAGAGAGTGCGTTTCTGAAGTTGTTCATGGCTATTTTATATCAGATGAAGTCCTCACTTGTGTTACTTTTCCTCCAACGCCTTTCCGCTGCTCTAGAGCATCTTTTTAACTGTTTAGTGTCTTTGGTCATCCAGGGTTGGCTACTGACACGATGAGGGGGGCGAAGTCATCCAAGACTTTTGTAATGGAGCTGTTGTAGTGTATAGCAGCTGAGTCTGGGTCAGTGAAGGATTGTGTGAGGAGAGGGGCCAGGGCATCAGAGACAGATTGCATGTCTAGTTTGCGATAGTCCTCCTAGGACACACATTGTTCATATTTAACAACTTACATCTGAAAACATCATAGTCCTACCCATATAAATGTGACAGATGCCCCTAAATTTAAATTAAGGAATAACCTCAAATGAATGTGAAATTACCTAAATATAAATGAGGTTATATATGGTGAAAGAAAGTTACCCTATCCCATACCCACTTACTAATTCAAAAATCGGGACATGTGTGACATCCTACTTGTGAATAACATCGTTCAAAGACCTTTTTGTTATGATCATGTCTGCAGCGTTTATTGCTGGCTGCAGTGGTATTGTAATCCAAGCAGTTCTGATGTCATTACATGCATTTTCTTGCATAGTTTGGTTTGCACTTGAACTAGTTGCTGATTCCATCTGCAGTCACTCTGAAATTAATGACAGTTTGACATGCTCTTGTGTAAACAAACATTGTCTGCTGCAGTGGAGGGGCAGTCCCTTTCCTGCAGGCTGCATATCATTGTCTGCCTTTTCCTGCTATCAGCCTGTGATTAATTACCATTCACTTGTGTGGGAATCTGCAGGTCTGCTCCCATTGGATGACCTCAGTATAAAGAACTGCTTCCTGCAATGTCTCATGGGCTACCATAGTTTCAGACTCTATCTGTTACTCTGCTCGTGCCCCACCTCGTTCCTGGTCCGTGTGGACTGCGCTGACTCCTGCGAAGGGGTCAGCGAGTCCTCCTAGTTCTGCTCTTGTTCTAGAAGTGCTACTTGCTTGTCTTGTGTCATATATTGGTTCATCGCCAATATATACGCATACTTGCGCATTTTGTTATTTTCCTTGTATTTGTGTTACGTTAATATATCAGTGTCGCTGATATATACGTACACGAACTGTTTATTTCCTGTGTTCAGTTAGTCAGTTTTCCAGCACGTTTTGGTAGTTTGCGCGTACCGTGAACACCCGTGCTGAGCTAGTTATCCTGTTCCTGGTCCTGTTTGTGGATTGCGTTCATCTCTGTGAAGAGATAACGAATCCTTCTGAGTCCTGTTCCCTGTATTACTCCAGTCCTAGTCAGCGTTCCTGCTTATGTCATATATCGGTTCATTGCCGATATATACATATGTTAGTCAGACCTTACAAATAGTTTCATTGATAGCTGTAATTGTAATACGCTAGGAAAACATACTTATTGTATATTTATCTGTGTTACGTTCATCTATCTCTATCCTGCTATTTCCTGTCTCTCCTGTCCTGTCTTTGTGAGGCACGCCATCGCCGCAACGCATTGGCTGCCTCATTCCAGTCTGTCTGGTTTTGGACGCTTGCTGTCGCTAAGTAATCGCTAGCTAGCAAGCGTTCATTCTGTCTACCTGTCCTGATCTTCTCAGTCCTGGTTTATGCGCTCAGCGCTACTTTGCGCTGAGACGTTATTACGAAAGTGTTTGTGGCTGTTCAGATCTGCACCGGCTCTGTGCACCACAATCTCCTATTGGAGTCAGTCCTCTCCTCCACTAAACTGGGGATATCCTGATCCCTTGTGCTGGTGTGTGTACCTCCTTCACGTCAGCTTATGTGTTGTATGCTGACTGTGGAGATTACACCCCCAAGCTTAACACTTTTGCATCAAAATTAAAACATAATATAATTGCATATAAATGTAGTAAATCATACCAAATTGCTATTTACAGTTTGTGCCATGCACCCTTAAAGAGAATGCTATACAGGCCTAATGCCCTTATGGTTTTTATATATGCGCATAACTTTTTACTAAATGTGAGTTCACGACTGTACATTCTTTTATACATTAAACGGTATCACGCTATGGTTGCTTGTACTCTGAGTTTTTAAGGAGGCTGTATCGAATATGGAAGGAGTTGAAGACTACACATATACAAGCGTGTGAGGCTGGTCTGTTGCAGGGTCAGCAAATGCATCCGGTGAGCGTGTAATCTTATATTACTGCACACTAAGCTATTGCACAGTGGGTGCATGGTGATTGTTGCACTGGTGAAGGGAAGGAGTGCTATCACGAAGAAACAGGAATACGCTATGTGTGCCCTTCTGTTTGTTTTGAGCCATTGCTAGGAAGAAGTGCAATTGGTCGTGAGGAATCTTTCTGTTACTGAGCTGTTTCATGCTGATCGTAATTAATCAGCAACTGGATTCGGTGAGTGGATTTTACACTATTTAATGGGATTCAGCCTGGATAAGGATTAATGAAGTGGACTTTATATGTTGGACTATATGATTGATATCAAAGTGTTCTAATGCTGCTTAATATTATACTTTCTGCTGTTTATATATCTGTTTAGTTAAGCACTAATAGGTGTTGATCGCTATACTACTCCACAACATTCACAGTTATAGGGTGGTAATACCTAACCCCCCACAGTACAGCGAACCATCTAGACAGTGGTACATTCAATCTTTAGATGTGTTTCGTTCCAGGCAAGCGCACACACCACATAAACTTGATATTACTGTTTGGTATTGGTGGTAGTGCAGCATACCCAAATTTGACTAACTTACCGAGCAGGGCTTAGTGAATTGAGGCATGTTTGTTCGGTAAATCACCGAACTTCTGCCTCATGTGGGAAAACTTTAGTGAATTTGAAAAAAGTAAAATACCGAATGCAGTAATTTACCAAGCAGGATGATTTTACCGACCTGCCTTTAGTGAATGCTGCCCATAGTGCTGTAAGGCTGAACTGAGTTGGAGCCCTAGAAAAAACGATCTTGAAATTTCCTGCTGGCGCTCCGAGTCAGTTCAGTGTTCAGTTCCCGATGGTCTATTGATCTGTCAGAGCAGTGGGGAGGTCTATTGGAGTAATTAAAAGCATTAAAAAGAAGCCTATGTGTGTGTGAAAAAGTTAAAGAGAGTCTGAAGGCTTAAAAAATATCTATTTTTACTTACAATTCCTCTTCAGCATTATGCCAATAGCTAAAACGCTGCATTCCTGCTGCAGAACGATGCCTCTATACCCCACAAATCCCTGGGGCAAAATCCGGGGATTGCTTCCTGTTAGAGGCAGAACTTTGTGCTGTAGCTCTGCCTCTGCTCGCATCAATCTGCTCCGATCGCCGCCTCTCCCCGCCCCTCTCAGTCTTCTTTCACTGAGAGGGGAGGGGAGAGGCAGAGATCTGCGCGCAGATTGACTCAAGCAGAAGCAGAGCTACAGCAGAAAGCTCTGCCTCCCCAGGCAGCAAAATCTGTGACCTGAAAAGTCGTGGAATTTTCCCCTGGGATTTGGGGGTTACAGAGGCCTCGTTCTGCCATGGGGATACAGCGTTTCTGCTATTGGCATAATGCTGAAGAGGAATTGTAAGTAAAAAGAGATATTTTTTAAGGCTTCAGACTCTCTTTAACCTGAAGCAAGAAAACCTTCCCAGTCATTGCATCATCCTCTCATTCCAACGCGGTTTCCTGATGATTGAACATGCCTTCGAGACCCCTTGCTGGTGGACAGTATGGATCTGGTTGTCATCGGAAGAACTCGGGATGCGAGTACTTCTGAAGCCTGCATGAAGAGTCCCAAAGAGGTATTTAGCCTGCAGGTTAACCCTCCTGGCGGTATAAAAAATTCTGCCAGGAGGGAGCGCAGCACGCCTGCTTCGATCGCCTTCGGCGATCTCCGATCAGGAAATCCCGTTCAAAGAACGGGATTTCCTGGAGGGCTTCCCCCGTCGCCATGGCGACGGGGCGGAATGACGTCACCGATGTCGGGACGTCATTGGGAGTCCCGAACCACCCCTCAGCGCTGCCTGGCACTGATTGGCCAGGCAGCGCACGGGGTCTGGGGGGGGGGGGGGGGCTGCGCGGCGCGACGGATAGCGGCGAACGTGCGCGGGGCGGCGGCGATCGGTGTGCTGACGCAGCTAGCAAAAAAAAAAAATTAAACAAATCGGGAGAAAACCTCCTGCGCGGCTTATACCGCCAAGGAGGTTAAATAACTTCAATGGGGGACAGTGGTGGAACAACGTGACGGAGAGAGGACCGGGAAGGCTCTATGTGATCCATAGCTTTCCCTCTACAGGTAAGTGACTAACTTTTTCTGTCCCATTTTAGGTTCATTTGGCATTTTTTATACTTACTGTGTGTTTGAACAGTATCTTACATGTATACATAAATCACTACACATTCCTACCTTGTTTTGGATCCCCTTTTCCATTTTAACCCTATTTTCATAGTACTTACCTCTCCACCTTTCTTCATTTCAGTATATTTTTTCTATACATATTGTTCATTTTTTTTTAAATTTCTTTTTGTGTGTATGCAGACTATTCTGTCTGTCTGACAGCAGTGACAGCAGCAGTTAATGTGATAGTGACAGCGGCACATTATGTGATCCATCAAAATGTAATAAAAACACATACATTTGGTACTGCAGTATTCTAGAAAAAACATGCATTTTAGAGAATTTAAATCGCCATAGATCTCATTTTGACTATTCTTTTCATTATATTCATCAGTTTCTTTTGCTATTTCTGAAAAACAAAAAATATCTATATCAATTAATACTGTATAAAACCAGAAGAAAGACCCCCACTATCCTATTATATAGCGTAGTATGGAGGATAAAAGAATCTAAAACGTTTAAAACATGAGGAGGCAGTGGTGGACTTACCACCTCCGAGCAGACACAAAAATTGTCAATGCGTTTGTCAAATACAACAAGTTAATTTACATACTCTGGGGGACAATGCAACGCCAGAGAGGTGCCTGGCTCTTCTACTGACCACATATGCTACTGCTTCGTTGTTATTGCCCGATGAAGCGGGACCAAACCTGCGAAACGCGTTGCATTGTCCACCGGAGTACGTAAATAAACTTGTATTTGACAAACGCATTCATAATTTTTGTGTCTGCTCGAAGGAGGTAAGTCCACCACTGCCTCCTCATGTTTTATCCTTTTGGCGCCTCTGTATCCATACTACGCTATATTAAGTCCACCCCTGGTGCTAAGACGCAGCTCAAGTCAATCCAACTGTTGGATTGAGCTGCATCTTATCAGTTGTTTGAACAATAGCAAGCAACTTTTTTTGGTTTGTTTCAACAACAAAAGTTGTTTGATAATTGTACATTTAAAATACGTTTTGTTGAGCGTGTGTATGAGCCTTGAGAGCCACTGATAGTGTAGTATGTGGATATAACAGATACGACGCCAAAGATAAAATGAGTACTCACAAAGATGGACTATTTAAAGCTATTCACCCTCGTCACGATTTTGCAAGCTTGTTTTGCTCCGACTGACAATTTTTTGTTCGACAAACGATCGTTTCCATGATTTGGGTCGCATTGCGATGCCTGGTGATTATGACCAGATGGATTGGATTGTTAAGATTCCCCCATGACTCCAGCACAAAGTGCCTTGACCGTTTGAACTCTTGTTTGCGCACTGTACAGGTGATAGGTAACCAGATCTGTGGGAATGTAGGTGGTGTTTTATTCTTCACATCTTTCCATATCTAGTCTATGTAACCAGTGAGTACCTAACCAGAGTAGCTGATTACTTGTGTTCCTGGCCCATTCAACTGAGGGTAGATCAGAATTTAACTGTTTCAGCAAAGTACACTTTTTGCATGCATGCGCATTTTTTTGTACAGACATGAGTTTGGTGGACACTGTGGGGGAAATCCAGTGCCGTAACACATGATAGAGTAAGACATATTGAGCTCAAATGCTATTCTTTCCTTTTAGCTCATGATGACCCTTGATGTGAAAGAATCAAACTAACATAAAAGATAAAATTCCCAGAAAATTAATAATAGAAAAAGTTATAAATTACCACATTTCTTTTATGATAAAAATTGTGCACAGTTGCTCCTACCACTTACAGTGTATAAATAAATTAGTTGCTTGCTTACCATTTTGTCTGTTTTTAATTTTTCGGTTTTTTTTTCTTTTTTGTTGTTGCTATGAATAAACAAACTACATTTTGTTAGCAATTTGGAACACTGAACACCATGGGCCTGATTAATTTAGTTCTTCTGGGCTTAGGGTCATTGGGGCGTTATTGGATAACACAGGTCACCCTGCAAACCTGGCTTGAATGTAATACAAATTGTCTGTTATTAGGAGGCAAGCATTTTTAGCTCTCATGTAAGTGATATTGCAGCTGATTCACAAAGTTTCTTAGATTAGATTACCTATCGTATTAACTCTTTATTTACATATCTCGCCTTAAATGCCTTAACTCATGATTTATCTCTCCTTAACTGACTTAGCTTATAGTTTATCTATCCTTATCTGTTTATTGCATGACTTATTTCTCTTTACTTGTTTCTCCCATGCATCAGCTCTCCTTAATGTTAAGGGGAAAAATAAGTATGCTTTGTTAATCAACCTGATTGAGTCATGGAAAGGTTTGCTAAAATCAAAAGTTAAAAATCAATGGATTCATTTTCTGCACGTATTCAGTACTTTGGATCTACTTAGTTAACTAATACTCAAATATATCTATATGTCATCTAATCCTTTGCTTTCTATTATTGAGACTGCAGGATACCTTTCCTTGACCCTGTTGAGCAAAAGTGGTCTTGACAAACTAATGTTAGGACTGCAATATTACATGCTGTAAGTCCTTTAGAATATTCAGAATATTCCTCCACACCACTTAAAGTGAAAATGACATGTGTACAATCTTTGTATTTATACTTACCTTCGGCTTCCTCCAGCCCCATGAGGTGCGTGGGCTCCCTCGCCGTCCTCTCCAGCCACTCCGCTGTCTCCTAATATTCCCAGGTAATTGGTCCTGCCACGCTCTTCTGTGCATGTGTGGCTCGGCCGCATATGCACTCCCCACCTACAGCTAACACTTGTATCCAGTAACATACCCCTGCCACTGCTATAAACATCATAATATCTGTCACTATTGGTCCTTCTCTGCCCCGGCATTTCGACTATATCCGTCGCCTCCAGGCAGACAGTGATATTACACACACTGGCGCTACACCCAATCCATATGACCATCTTCCGGACTAGTAAAGAGCTATGGAGCCAGTGCGCTATTGAGAAATTTAAATAAGTTGTCTTCAGTTTACGTATGGGACCCACCCCTCTCTAGTGATTGGTGCTTTTCTAATCCTTATCATATCAGAAAATCCCCCCTTCCTTGAGATTGGTCCCTCTGCCCATGTCTACCACCCTGTTGGACACCGCTGTTAACAATACAAAACATTCTATAATTGTATCCAAAACCTTTACTATAAGGGCCCGTTTCCACTAGTTTCATGCACATGAATACAGATCCAAAATCTCAGCCTATTTAAATCAATAGACTGCTTCTGAATTTGTGTGCATGAAAAAAATCCTGAAGCACTGCTTCAGAATTCTGGACAATTTGTCTGAATCCCTTTTGCCATGCACAGCATGGCTACAGGGATCCGGATGCTTAATCGCCATGCACAAGCGTCGGCGTCTGTCTTTGAGCCATTGCTAATGGAAATCCACCCTAAGCCAATGATTTCCTGATACCAAGGTACATTGAATCTGCAATAAATATATACAGTTCCATTGTGTCCCACAAAACCAGATCTTCTAGTCGATATGCTAAGGATTAGAAAGGTATCAATCACTGGAGGGGATGGGGTCCCATATGTAAATTGAAGACTCATTTAAATTTACCAATAGCGCTGGGATGAATCTGTCGGAAGGACAAAATGCGCTGGGTGGAACCAATGCATGTGATGTCATTGCTGTAACACAAGCCAGTTTGGAGGAACATAAGAATTTGAACCTGGAGTAGGAGCATGTCATTATGGCGCCGGGCAGTTAGATGCAGGGAGAGCCTGAACTTCCTGGCAGCGTTAAATACAATTCCCCCTCCAAGTTGTAGCAACTCGGAGGGAGATGTAATTTGGGGTTTGGCAACGGCCAGAGCCCGGAATTACTGTTCAGCAGGGCGCGCAACATATCTTGCTATGATGGCGCCCAGCTGTGGCCGCCAGGTACCGAAATGAATTGCTTCGCCAGGAGTGGAACAGTGCCACTGAATGGGTAAGAAAAGCGAGCAGTACGCCGCAGAGCTTATCTAATTGCCCCAGCTGATACCATTGACTGGAACACAGGGAGGAAGTCCGCACACTCGCTGGTATATTCCAAGGGTTTTTATTTCAATCCAAATCGCACATACAGAAATTGGCTGACATGTTTCGGAAAGAATCCTTACTCATAGCCTCAAACACTGACATCTTGGTGGAACATATATACTACCAGGACCGCCCTGAAAGGCGTGTACTCGTCTGGCATGGGAAAAAACCTTTAATTCAAATTTAAAGGCACAGACCTAATGTATAGACAACATGTCCACCATAGAATTGTACATAAAATAACAAAGTACAATAACACAATAAAATGTTACAAAGATACAAAAATACAAAAATGCAAAATGGTTAAAAAGATATCAGTATACAAAGTTAATATCCCACCTGGCATTTAAGCCATTAGGTTCCCTAGTACCCATCTGCAGGATCCAAAAGGCCTCTCTTGTTCGTAATTCTTGTAAACATCACCTCGTCTAAACGAGACCGTGACCCTCTCAATCCCTTGAAAAGTAAAGCCCCTCATAATACCATCATGTTTCTCCCTAAAGTGTCTCGCCACATTGCTAATATTTTCCGTCTTCCAAGAAGCCCCATTAAAATGTTCAGAAATCCTTTGCCTTAAACAACGTGTAGTGCAACCCACATACTGTAGGCTGCAAACTGTACACGTAACTACATAAATAACGGATTTCGTGTTACAGTTTATAAACTGTCGTAGGGGGAAAGTCTTGTGATTAGAAACGGACGAGACAGTACGGGAGGAATGGTGGTGAATGCAAAAATTACAGGTGGAGAAGCCACACCTGTACGACCCAACAGTGGATAACCATGTGGGCCGCACTGGGGCAATGTGGGACTGAAAAAGACTGGGAGAAAGGGTGGATCCCAAAGATGGAGCCTTTTTATAGGCGAACCTACAGCCTGACTGAAGCACCTGATGCAGCTTGTCATCCGCATATAGCACAGGAATATATTTCTTAATAACTCCTATGACCTTGTTATATTGCTGGCTATATGTGGTTATAAAATTGACAGAACTAGCATTGTAATCTTGTGCCAATACACCAATAGATTTATCTCTCAAAAGTTGATCTCTGTCCCTAGAGACAGCAATTTTCTGAGCCCTATCTAAATCTGAATCGGGATAACCCCTAGCTCTAAAACGTGATCTAAGAGTGGAAAACTCCTGTGAAGTGAACTCGTCAGTGGAGCAATTCCTTCTTGCTCTAATGTACTCCCCTATAGGGACACCCCTAAGAGTGTATTTCGGATGGCAACTAGTGGCCTGCAATAACGAGTTCCCAGCACAGGGCTTTCTATAGGTCCTAGTATCTATCCTTCCAGAATCCCCGGAACCACAAAGGGTAATGTCAAGAAAGTCTATCTGTATGTTATCCGAGGTACATGTGAAGGACAAATTGAAGTTATTGCCATTAAGATATGTCAGGAACTGTTGTAAAGCCTCATCTGACCCCTGCCATATCAAGAGAAGGTCGTCAATAAAGCGGCCATACCAAACGATGCAATCAAGAAAGGGGTTCATCTCCCCAAAAATGCGGAGCTCCTCCCACCAACCCATGTAGAGGTTTGCGAGGGAGGGCGAAAACTTCGCCCCCATCGAAGCTCCGCATTTCTGGAGATAGAACCCCCCATCAAAAGAAAAGTAATTATGTGAAAGAAGAAACTCAGTCACCACTAAAATATAAGCTTGTAGAGAGGCCGAGAATGAGCTGTACCTGGAGAGATGAAATTCAAGAGCTACAATGGCCAGATTGTGAGGAATAGAGGAATATAGAGCTCTTACGTCAAGGGTAACCCACTTATAGTGTGACCTCCATTGTATGTCAACCAGGGAGGCAAGAACATGTTTGGTATCTTTGATGAGGCCGGGGAGCCTCAAGACCAATGGCTGTAGGTGGGAGTCCAGCCATTCCCCCAATCTCTCACCAAGAGAGCCGATACCGGACACAATCGGCCGGCCCTCAGGGGGAGAGGCAGGTTTGTGTATCTTAGGAAGATGATGAAAGATGGGAATGACTGGACTCCGAACTCTAAGAAAATCAGCCATGTTCTTCTTGAACAGCCCCATGGATTCTCCTATAGATACGAGCTGATCAAATTCCAGCTTGAAATCGAAGGTGGGGTCCGTGGGAAGACGTGTATAAGTATTCAGATCCTGAAGCTGCCGCAAGGCCTCAGCCCTGTAGTCCGCAGCATTAAGAACCACCACCGCCCCCCCTTTATCAGCGTTTCTAATAACAATGTCAGATCTAGATTTTAGCTTATTGAATGCCTGTCGCTCCAAAGGGGTTAGGTTATGTCTAATCCTGCTGGTTTCAGCCAAAGATTTCAAATCTCTTTCCACCAGATCTTGGAAAGTTTCCACTGGTGAAGATCTGCAATAGACTGGATAATATTCACGGTTGAGGGGGATAGGCAAAGCTACATCATCTAAACCAATTTGACCCATACTTTCAGATGCTAGCTGTTGTGCTGTGAGAGATGTGCAAGTGTCATGAAACGAGGGAATGGGTGGAAGTAAATTGGGAGTATGGGAAGAAAGTGTGTTGGAAGTAGGCTGTGAAAGAAAATGTTTTTTCAATAGAAGTGTTCTAATAAACCTATTCACATCCATAAGTGTATCAAAAAGATTAAATTTACAGGCTGGGACAAAGTTCAAGCCTTTAGACAAAAGTGAAATCTCATCCTGTGACAAAGTGGCATCAGAAATATTGATCACATTAAGCAAATGGGTCACCATCTTCTTACTATGTTTCCTCCCCCCTCTCCGTGTCTTCTTCCTGACCCTCCCTACGTGTACAGTTTGCAGCCTACAGTATGTGGGTTGCACTACACGTTGTTTAAGGCAAAGGATTTCTGAACATTTTAATGGGGCTTCTTGGAAGACGGAAAATATTAGCAATGTGGCGAGACACTTTAGGGAGAAACATGATGGTATTATGAGGGGCTTTACTTTTCAAGGGATTGAGAGGGTCACGGTCTCGTTTAGACGAGGTGATGTTTACAAAAAATTACGAACAAGAGAGGCCTTTTGGATCCTGCAGATGGGTACTAGGGAACCTAATGGCTTAAATGCCAGGTGGGATATTAACTTTGTATACTGATATCTTTTTAACCATTTTGCATTTTTGTATTTTTGTATCTTTGTAACATTTTATTGTGTTATTGTACTTTGTTATTTTATGTACAATTCTATGGTGGACATGTTGTCTATACATTAGGTCTGTGCCTTTAAATTTGAATTAAAGGTTTTTTCCCATGCCAGACGAGTACACGCCTTTCAGGGCGGTCCTGGTAGTATATATGTTCCACCAAGATGTCAGTGTTTGAGGCTATGAGTAAGGATTCTTTCCGAAACATGTCAGCCAATTTCTGTATGTGCGATTTGGATTGAAATAAAAACCCTTGGAATATACCAGCGAGTGTGCGGACTTCCTCCCTGTGTTCCTGTTCTGCTGTCTGGTTTCCAGCACCTTGCACAAGGTATCAGAGGTTGAGCAGTCTTTTTCTACTATGATACCATTGACTAAAGTGATATGCTAAATGAGACCCCTGGATGCATAAGTGCACAGTGAAACACAAAAAGGGGCTTCATGTAAAAGGTTTAATGCTATGTAAACAAAGGTTAAAGACGAGAAGTTTTGATAAGCACAGCTGTAGCTATAAATTGAATTAAACGCTAAACCCATCTGGCGTATACCGTGGCCAGAATCTGGTGAGCTCCTGGAAATAGAGGAGTGTTGTGTGCATCATGGAGTGACAGCACTGTGAGATCACTAATACCCTGGTGGAGTGCTTGTCTGCTAGTTAATGCAGTTTTACACCATGTTGAGCTTCCTTCGAGAGGTGTATATTAAAAGTGGAGTGCACAGCAGAAACAAATTGGAATTTCACCATATAATGGCAGACAATAGTTAATAAAACCTTGTTAGGTTTGCAAGATCACCTATGCTCTTCAATGATCTACATCTCTAAAGATTTTTAGCAAATCGGGTTCTATGTTTTGATGGCATCTGAGATAAAAATATGACTTATTCCCATTCATAAATCATCCCTGGAGACAAATGAAAAACTCTGATCACACAATCTGTAGAAAGCAAAGCATGGCTTTTGTTCAAGTCAATGTCACAGGGATCAACGACTCTATTTCTGTACTTCCTTATAATTACCATGTTATTTTCCTAGGAGGAGACCTGGGATTTATGCTTTGTTAATGATCTGGTACGAGATATGCCAAATGCCAGTAGGACACCATGTAACATTGGCAGAACTCATAGCACAAGGACATCTTTCAGTCTGTAGAGCTGAACAAGACATCTGCAAAGTGCAATTTTACAACCTCACATATTAATGTGCTGTTTGATGCAGTGTGACTTCTAGATAGTGGAAAAGTTTAAAGGTGGGTACACACATCAGATAAAAGTCTTTGGAAAATGAAAGATCACAGACCAATTTTACCCCCTTTCATGTAGTATGAGAGCATACTCTATACGGTCTATTTTCTTGAGCTGAACTCCCCATCAGATAAAAATCTTTGCAAGATGCTGCACGCAAAGATGCTGTACATATGCAAAAGATCGGTATCTGCAAAAGATCAGTTCCTGCAAAAGATCCGTTCCTGCAAAATGCATTTACAGTATAGTCTATGACAGGGGTGCCCAATAGGTCGATCGCGATCTACTGGTAGATCGCGACCGCCTGTTGAGTAGATCGCGGACTCTTGGCCGCGTCCTGTCAAAATCTGAAGCCGCGCAGCCGCAGCTGTCAGATTTTGCTGCCACTCGCATCAGGGAGAAGAGGGGAGAGGCGCGGCTAAAGGGGAGGCGCGGCTAGAGGGTAGAGGAGCCAATGAGGAGCCAGGTCTCCTCCCCTCCAGGCTGCTTGTGAGCCATGTGTCTCTCTTCCCCTCCAGGCTGCCTGCGTGCACAGCGTCTTCTCCCCCCTGGCTGCATAATGTGAGGTAGTGTAACATAGTCCACTGCAGGCAGAATCCCGGGATTTGGCTGGCACCCCATCAGGAGGAAACTGCATAGCCCCCCTGAACTGCATTATTCTGCTAACTCTGTGCACATGTGTACTATTTCTGCAGACCAGGCTGTGCTGCTGACATGTGCGTCCCCTTTACCCTGCAGTAATCGGTGGTTCCTCTTCTTTCGGTAACTTCCCTGCTCAGTCAGCTGCTGTCTCTGCTGTCAATCTCCAGCCTGCGTCTGTCTCTTCTCATATGACGCTGGCCGGGAGTTCTATGCAGCTCGCTCGCTCGCTGTCCCCGCTGATCCTTCCTCTCACTGGGTACTTTATGGCTCATTACTCTTATCTTTCTTTTGTGTTGTCCTGAACTCCTGGGGGGGGGGGGGGGTCTTATCCTGCTCCTCTCTCTTTCTCACTCTCTCTGTTTTTTTTGTTTTTTTTTTTAAACATAAACCCTTTGTTTTCCCTTCCCTGGGACAATCCTTCCCTCTTTCTCTCATTTATTTTTGATTCCCCTTACATTCATTGATACACTTTTTTGCTGAGCCTTCTGACCAATCCTTGTTCATTACCATAGTTCCCCTCTGTTTTGGAGGGACAGTCCCTCTTTGGGAGCCCTGGCCCTCTTTCCTCCTCATTTGTCCCACTTTCAGGACTTTGTCCCTCTTTCTATGTAAATATATACATTTCTCCACTACTGTGAAGAGGAGAAGGCTTTTGTAATGTATTCACCAGGCTTGATATGTGGGGGGGGGGGGTCTAGAATACTGTGACTGTCTATGCATGCTGGGGGGGTGGTAGATCTCGTGGCCGCAGCGGTTTTAAAAGTAGCTCGCGAGCCAAAAAAGTGTGGGCACCCCTGGTCTATGATATCAGCAGATCTCATACACACCTTGTTTAACAGACATTCATCTGCAGATCAGACAATCATCTGTAGAGCCAAAGATCCATCCTGGTGGATCTGATGTGCAGATGATTGTCCGTTAAACAAGGTGTGTATGAGATCTGCAGATATCAAAGACTATGAATGCATTTTTACAGGAACAGATCTTTTGCAGGAACTGATCTTTTGCAAATACTGATCTTTTGCATGTGTACATCATCTCTGTGTACATCATCTCTGTGTACATCATTTTGCAAAGATTTTTATCTGATGTGGAGTTCAGCTCAATAGAGAATACACTGTGTAAAGTATGCTCTCATAGTACAAGAAAGGGGGTAAAATTGGTCTATGATCTTTCATTTTCCAAAGACTTTTATCTGATGTGTGTACCCACCTTAAGTCAGCGCAAGATTATAGCTACTGTTAAAAGTCTGAAATGTTTATGATTTGCCTCAAGTAAAACATGTTTCAACAATTTAGAATAACTTCTTAAAAGCAACTCTGTGGTCATTCCATAACCATTGCCTGTTAAGTGTGCTGGCTGCTATTACACCACAGCATTTAGTTTGGATGCCATTTTCAACTTTAGGAACTTGCTGAGTGATTTACCTCGTGCTTTCACTTATAGATGTGTTGCCTCTCACACCCATGTAACACCCTCTCAGTATAGAAGGAGTGAGATTAATCTAGGACATGGTTAGAATACGTATTTGTTCCTAGCAGCATAAAAAACACTATTATAGATTCAGAGTGAATCACAATTTTAAAAGCTGAATCATACTGCATAGCATGAATATGGGACAGGACACTGCAGTAAACTGGTAAACTCTGCATACTTTCAAACTCTAATATGGGACAAAGACAGTGGATAATGGCATGTGCAATATGGCCATGTGTGTACACCAAGAAAAGTGCAACCATGAAGAGGGTCCCAGCCGGCAGCAGAGGATTCTAGGAGGGTTGTGAAAGCCTCTGGATTCCCCCTACTGGGTAAGTACGGTGGCGTAGTGGTTAGCACTCGCCTTGCAGCGCTGGGCCCCTGGTTCGAATCCCAGCCAGGGCACTATCTGCAAAGAGTTTGTATGTTCTCTCTGTGTCTGTGTGGGTTTCCTCCGGGCACTCCGGTTTCCTCCCACATTCCCAAAACATACAGATAAGTTAATTGGCTCCCCCTAAATTGGCCCTAGACTACAGTACTTACACTACATAATATAGACATATGGCAATGGTAGGGATTAGATTGTGAGCTCCTTTGAGGGACAGTTAGTGACAAGACAATATATATATACTCTGTACAGCGCTGCGTAATATGTCGGCGCTATATAAATACTAACTAATAATAATAATAATAATAAGTATCTACTTTTTTTAGCTGACTACAAGTTTTCTTTAAATCTCAGTTAAAGCGTACTTTTTCATTGCAGTTCTGGCATAACTTTATTATTATTATTTATTGTATTTATAAAGCGCCAACATATTACGCAGCGCTGCACATTAATTTAGGTTACAGACAATATTTAGTGGTGACAAACAGCAATATGACAATACAGGAATACAAGAAAACCAGATCACACAGCACAGTATGAGTACAAGGTAATGCTTAGTCCATCACTGGAGGGGAGCATGGAGATTAGGCAAGTTAGGTTCACTCAAATGCATAGCATGGGTGCACAGTAATGGAGGTGCATGATCAGGTAGGGCACAAAAGGAGGAGGACCCTGCCCAAAGGCTTACAATCTAGAGGGACTTGAACTTATGTTACTGCTAGTCCTATATTTTGAGCCAGTATCTTGCTGTAGGATGTGTCCTGACTAACAAGGGGCATAGTAGAGTCTTTAAAGTTTGATACAGATGTCACACAGAGAGACCATCCTTTTAACTACTCAACAGCATACAAAAATCTTGCAGACATCTTCAAAGTTTTCAAAATTTGTATCAAAGATGTCAAATTTTGATTTGAAGTTCATAACACCTTCTTCCAGTCTTCAGTAGTCCACTGGCCAGCTTCTTTTTCTTATTCGTATCAATGACTTTCTTGCTGCAACACAACCTTTCAAACATGCATCTCAAAGTTTTATAGTTGGAACTGAGACTTGTTTACTTTGATTACATTTAAGCTGTGCTTGAAGCCATGGTCTCATGCTGCCTAACATGTAAGGTACTCTCAGAAACTTGTCTACTTATGCTGTTGTGATGTTGGGTCTGCTAAACCTTTTCTTGTCCAAGGATCCTCCAGTTTCGGAGTGCCTTTCGATGATGAAGGAGACTGTACTTACTGACACTTACGGAGGACAGTAGAAGGAGACCATCTAGCACTCATTCAAAAAGGAACACTATTTGGTAGCTGCGGACATGTGTTCCATATGCCTGTGTGACTAACTAAGCAATTAAGTAAAAGAGAGCATAATGCATATGTCAATAGCCTGCAGAGAACATTTATGAAGCAGTACATTTATGGCTCTAAGTACGCAAGATTGTTTTTGTTTTGCAGGCAAAGCGCGCCTCATACGGTTCTGATTTCCTCCACTATGAGGCAGTCTCTGATTCAAATAACTGTACGCATCTGGGTTTAGCCCCATGCATTCTGGTAATATTTTTGATAACGGAGCGCTCCTTTCAATGTTTTTAAAGAGCACAAGTGTTCCTACTCACTGCTTAGTCAGGTGACAAAGATGTCATATTAGACAATACAGTACGTATGCCTTTGAAGCTACAGTAAGATGAATAATATATGGTAGGCTAATTTCCTCTAATTTTTCACATCATTGCAGTAGCTACCATGGGCCATATGCATTTCCAGAACGTGCCAGCATTAAGCCCCAGCAAGAAGATTAAAGATGTTTTTTTTTCTGGGGCTCTCATTACACAGTGTGAATGGCAGAGAGCAGTGGATGTGGCTGTGGTACCTGTGGGTTGGCGTGGCTGCGTCAGGTAGCAGATGTAGCAGCAGCGAGAAGCTGACATCAGGAGAGTGGCAGAATGCCTGGCACTGTAGCAGTGGACGTCAGGAGATTGTCAGGGTACCCAGCAATGTAGCAGCAGTGGATGTTGGGAGACCGTTGGGGCGCCTAGCAATTTATCAATGCTAATTTGCCCAGTAGGTTTAGTGGATTACATGGTAGTGAGGTAGCAGTGCTGAGGTGCTGAAAAGACAGCTCCCTATCTCAAACCTTCTCTCTGAAATCACTGGACAGCTATGATTGCATTTCCCTGTAGCTCCTGAGCAATGTCAGGTGATAAGAAATTTGCAGGGAGTATCTTATCACCTGGAATTGCATAAGACCCTTAAGGTGGCCATACACTGGCCCGATTCGTGGCCGTTTCGACAGCAGATTCGATCCTGGGATCGAATCTGCTGCCAATCATTCGCGCTAAACGCACCTGCCGATCCGATTTCCTCCCGAAATCGGATCGGTCCGTCGATCGCGCCGTGCGGGAAATTACCCTCGATCGCCCGCGGGTAGGGAGCGCGTCGCTAGCGGCGGCCGATCCCATCAGGTATACATTACCTGACGCTGGCTCCCGGGCGTCTTCTCCGCATCTTCTCCACGCTGCACCCGCTCCATCCCGGCGCTTCCTGTCACTGCAGTGACCAGGAAGTTCAAATAGAGCGCCCTCTATTTGAAGTTCAAATAGAGGGCGCTCTATTTGAACTTCCTGGTCACGGAGTGACACAGGAAGCGCTGGGATGGAGCGGGTGCAGCGTGGAGAAGATGCGGAGAAGATGCCCGGGAGCCAGCGTCAGGTAATGTATGCGTGGGGGGGACAGGCGGCAGCGGCGGCTTCACAGATTGTGATCAGTTTCAGCCTGAAATCGATTCACAATCTTTTTGCAGTAAAGGCAGCCATACGATCCCTCTCTGATCAGATTCGATCAGATAGGGATCTGTCAGCTGGTCGATCTAATGGCAAATCGACCAGTGTATGGCTACCTTTAGTGTCTGTATGAAGAGTTTGGACTTTGTAGATCACTGGAGATAACAGCAAGATCCCATCTGTCTAAATAATAACAATAATAATATATGTCCTATCAGGATATATCAGGTTCTAGAGGTCTTACATATGAATGGATAAGGGCACTGTTAATTTCCAGAATTATTACTTATAATTTATAATTCAACATTATTGCTTTTTTTAATTTGTTGTGACCAATTGTGGATTTAGTTGGGCTTAATGTGTAGGCATAGTTGTGTAGGAAGGCTAATGTTTGGGATAGGTTGGGATTAAAGGTTAGTGTAAGGTTAGGCCAGGAAATTAGGGTAGGAAAGTTGTGTGGATGGCTTTTCAGGATATCATCATCATTATTCTTGTGCCTACAAAATAAAGTTATGGAAAACTAACTCTAAATTCAAACATACATTAGTTTTGTATTTTGGGGCATTGCCAGTAATTTGTATATTTTTAGGGATCTATAAAAGGTTTTATAGCTTCGCCCCGAACGTATTTGAGATCTTTCCATTAATAAAGCATAAAGCTGTTGAGATAAAAGCAGGGAGGTGAAATAAAAACATCCCGCTGTTCTAACGAGAGGCTCGTTCTCAATGATCAAGCACTGCTCTCTGAAATGTACCATATAATTATTGCGCTGCAGTATAAACATGCTCTGACAAAATACTCATTAGGCCTTTTTGTGACACGGATCCCACAGAAGGCTTCAAGGTTTCTTTTTTTATTGTCGCCAAACTGTTTCTTTCTTTTCATATTTATGTTTTTATTACATTTCTCGTAAGTAGCTTAATCATAATTGGTCTGCTGATATATGGTTAATAACAAATTATACATCTGTATGTAGTCATTTATTCCTTTTATTCTATGGTTGTTCAATAGCAGTTGATTGCGTCTTTGAAATGTGTATTTATCCATACAGCCATATCAATCCCTGGCATGTACTGATGAGGGCCAAAGCCCGAAACAGGCTGTCTACATGTGGGGTTGGTGTGGCTGCGTAATATTTAAAGGGAACCAGAGATGAATGATTCACACAAAATAAACATATCAGTTGATAGCTTGTAAAGAATAAAAGCTCTACCCGATAATTTTGCCACTCTGGTGTGCCTTTTTGAGTGCTTTTTATCCATCATTGCTCCAGGAAATATCCTGGCCACCGGCTCATATCCCTTCTGCTTCCAGGTTATGAGGTGTTCTGGATGTGCTGTCTAGCCTCTATGAGACTATAGACAAGCAGGGCTGCTGCAGCAGCATTTCATCTGTGTGCTTTCAACTTCATATTCTGGTATGCTGTGTGGCTGCCTGTAGGAAGTGTCTCTCATAGTAATGAAACTGCATACAGTAGATAATAATGATGACTGGCTGCACAGACAGAGCACACAGATCACACAGCCACACTTGTCTGTTTCAGAGATTTTTCCTGCAGCAGCGGCCCCTCCTATGTCATCAGAGCTCTCAGTATGTAAAGCAGGAAATCTGATCCAGGAGGTAGCAGGCTTGGGCTTGAAAAGAATCCACAAAAGAGTGACTCCGCTATAATGATTCCAGGTCAAACCTCGACTGACTCAGTCAGGGATTCTTATCACAGCTGATTATAGACAGATTAAGCAGAGAAGATTTAAACTAAAAGCAGGGTAGGTGTTTACTGTCATGTTCCCACTGATAAATGTAATAAAATACATGAGGGTGCTTCGTCTCTGGTTCTCTTTAAATATATAGGCTTGCTATACACCAGCGATTCTGGATGCTTTCCTTGCTTACAAGGGTGAAAATGGATAATTTGTATATTCAGTAGTGGAGCATTGTGGGTAACCACAAATGTTCCACTTATAGCTGAATCATTGCATATTTCCTTCTGTTTTAAGAAGGCAAATTCCACCAAGCATTGTTAACATTTAAAATAGTATTTACCAAAAATGATGATCATGTTACATTTTTTATATAATCACTTATTTATTTCCCTGCATTTCTTATGATTTTTTATATATATAATAGTCGACCAAATTAACTGGTTGAATGTCTGCTGTAATCAAAATATCTACAGTAACAGAGAGTCCTTAGACATGCAGAGATGATCCAATTGTTGTTAGAACTTTCAAAGCACGTAAAACAACAGAAATGATTAAACTAGACATAGTGATTGAATAAGAATATTCCACTTAACCTACCATTCCTTTTTCTTTTATGGAGAGATAAGCCAAATAGATGCTAAATCATGTGATCAGTTTGATAATTTTCTCAGTCAGATTATTCAGCTGGTAGCATTCATATGGACCATATATGTATGTGAGATGTTGCTTGTTCTGGCAACTGTAAGGTTGGATTCACAGTAGTGTGTTACATGTTAAAATGTGTGTGAACTGCAATGGAGACTGGACATGGACATTAATTCAGAGCCTGCATGCAGCGAGTTAGAATAACGTGATCACGACGCAGACAGCTCCATAGAATTGTATGGCAGTGAGTTAGCATGCAGCATTATTCTTCAATACAACTGATGCACTGTGAATTAGCCCTTATCTTAGGCTGCAAAGGCTCTTTTGCCCACTTGTGCACTAGTTTGCAATGCAACAAATGCCACAATGCAAACAGCATTAAATAAGCAACTTGTTTCAATGCTGCTTCTAAACTGCGACATTTTCTGATATGTATGATAGTGGTTATGCTGCTAGTTAACCATGCTCAGGGTACGGGAAATGACTGGGAAGGATTTGAAAGGGTGTTTCCAAGCAGATAGTAACTGGCAACAGAAACTCAAATCTGATTAGACAAGGTATTAAAAGCGTATAGGTGTGCCATCAACTATACTGTATGAATAAAGAAATGACTGTCACAATGAAAAGTTGTTAGCCTGAATCAAAGGTCAGTGACCCATTAATATAGCTACTGTGTAACCCATTTCTCCTTCATGTAGTACCTCCAACTATGACCATTCTATAAATCTAAACTGCTTCCTATGTATCTGTATTTAAGTTAATGAAAAGGCAATTAAGTGAGCACCATTGCAAGATTCTCTGCAATCTCATCCTCTTTCTGACCCCAGACACTACCAAGCTTCTCATCCATGCCCTCATTATTTCCTGCCTTGACTATTGCAGTGACCTACTGTCTTGTCTCCCCTTGAGAAACATTGCACCCTTTCAGTCTGTGATGAATGCAGCAGCTAGACTCATTCATTCTTTCCACTGCTCTGCTTCAACTTCTCCCCTCATCGAAGTCCTACTCTGGCTTCCTATCTGCTTCAGGATCAGATTTAACATTCTGTATCTGGCAAACAAATCTGTGCACAAGACCTGCCCAACCTACATCTCTGAGCTCGTTCACAGATATATACCTGCCAGATATATACCTGCCAGACATACTGTATACCTGCCCTTCACCAGACATATACCTGCCCTCCCCCTCCATTCCTCCAGTGATCTCCTCCTGACCTCTACACGCATTTCTCACTCCCATGCACGCTTACAGGACTTATCGCCCCACCCTATGAAAGTCCCTCCCACCCCCTCAGACTTTCCCCTTCCTTCAACACCTTCAAGCAAGCCCTCAAAACACATTTCTTTAAAATGGCCCAGCCCCCATTTACCACACTTTAACTCTCTCAGTTGAGCACCTTTTCCACAACCTTATGTGTTCCATTTGTTCCTCCCTCACCCTTTAGATTGTAAGCCTTTGCCGCCTCCCCCCCCCCCCCCCCCCACACACACACACTTTAGTGTGTCCTTCTTGATCTTGCAATCCCAACTATGGCACCCTTCCCATGGACTAACTCGGACTTGAATTGCTGAGTCTCTGTAAAATCACATGATCATGCATCATACCCTGTTTGCTAATATGTTGGTTCTTTATACATACAATAAATAATATTAATAATAGCTGAGTGAGAAGGTCAGTTATACACTGCAATTTCCAGACAGGAGGAGTAGGTGATAGACCATTTTTTCTTCACCAAAAAAAAGTATTTTTCACAGGGAGTGAGTTTATTTTGGGAAGCAAAAGGGTATTTTTTATTTCTACCTGGCTTTATACATGCATACTGGTGACTAGATCAGATAGCGACTTGAATTTTGCATTCATCTGTTCACCTCTAACAGGTATCTAAATTGTTTATGAACAAGTTGTCTCAGGATCAATAATTTCACAATGGACCTGTGTGATGAGAATTAGATTTTTGGTTGCGTCAAGCAAGTTGTTCTTTTCACTTCCCTTTTGAGTATGTTATTCATACCATCTGCTTTCCTCCATAATATTGTCAGGGTTCTAGAAGATGATTGCTCAGAAACAAGGCTGAGTTCTTGGCAAGACAAAGGAGACCTGGTCTGCTCAGCAATGCAAAAACTGTTATAATGTCAAATAAGGGACTTGCAAAAATAAAAGCAAAATTGTAATCATACTAGTTCTACCTGGCCTTTATGCATATACTCTGTATTAGATGCCATGAGTCACTGACTCAAAATGAATATAGCAGAGTCCCACTTATCTGGAATTCAACAACCAGCCATCTCAAACAACCAGCACAAATTGCCACCACTGCTCCCAGTAGTAAAGGCCAACCTATTAGGCTGTTTGTGGGCTCTGCTGTGCTTAAAGACTGGGTTCCATGGCTCACCCAAGGTTAATATACTTTCAATTGCTGAACTCTTACATTTAACCTCTAGGCGACCGCGTCACGCCGATAGGCGTACACACGGCGCCAGCCCCAGGACCACATAACGCAGATTGGCATAAAGTCTTGGGGGATTTGCAGGAGATCGCACATCTCTGCTTGGATGATGGAGCTCCGCCATCAGTCTCCCATCACCACTAGGAGACTGTTAGATGGCGACACCGCCGTCTATTAACACGGTACAGCGCTGCGATCTATGGCAGCGCTGTACTGGGGACAGCCATGTGATACGGCTGTCCCCTCTAGAGGCTCAGCAGAGATCGGCTGTCATAGGCTGATGCCTATGACAGCTGATCACGGCGATTGGCTGGCGGGGGAGGGATGCCGGGGATTATAAAAATAGATAGATAAATAGACAATTTTATTATAAAATAAATACAATAAATATTTACTAAAAAAAAAATTAAACATCCTGGGAGCGATCCTTGCCCACCAACAGAGAGGTCTGTTGGTGGGCAGAAAGGGAGGGGGGAATCACTTGTGTGCTGAGTTGCACGGCCCTGCAGCAAGACCTTGAAGTTGCAGTGGCCTATTTTGTGAAAAATGGCCTGGTCTTTAGGGGAGTTTAAGTCCGTGGTCCTTAAGTGGTTAATATAGAGTTCATGGTTTGTATATAGAGAGGGGTATAGAATTGTACTAGCTAAGCCTATTTTTAACATTAAGTCTGAAGCAACCAGAAAGCACACTTATCTAGCATCAGTCAATCCCCGTTGGAGCTGGATAGCCGAGAGTCTACTGTTTATAAAGATTAGGTGTTCTGACAACCCTCTGACCACATTCACAGCATGCATGATCCTTTTGACTGAGACACTACTGAACCCAATAGGTAGGACAGCAATGAAACTGCATTTTTAAAAGGTACTAAAAAGCTCCAAATTCCTTTCACTTTACATTTCTGCAGATGCAGATAGTACCACTTAAAGAGAAACTCCAACCAAGAATTGATCTTTATTCCAATCAGTAGCTGATACCCCCTTTTACATGAGAAATCTATTCCTTTTCATAAACAGACCATCGGGGGGCGCTGTATGGCTGATATTGTGGTGAAACCCCTCCCACAAAGAAATTCTGAGTACGTGCTCTTGGCAGTTTCCTGTCTGAACCTTCCTGTGTGAACCTTGCTGCATTGTGGGAAATAGCTGTTTACAGCTGTTTCCAACTGCCAAAAAAACATGCAGCAGCTACATCACCTGCCAACAGTAAAAATGGCACCATGTAATAAATGTCAGAATGTAAATCAGGGTTTTAAAAGATTTTACAGTGGGCAAACACTGATTAAATCATTTATACATAATTATTGTAAAATGAAGCACTTTTTATTACATTATTTTCACTGGAATTCCTCTTTAAGGACCACTAAAGTATGTATGCAGTTGTGGACAAATTTACTATTATCCTTTCACCAAATAACCCCACAATTATTTCTGAAATAACTTGAAGCTGATGAAAGCATTTGGCACCCATCATTGTTTACACTGTATTTTACAAAAAATAGACTACATTAGAGTTGTAATTTAACAGGATATTTTTAAGTGTGCCTGTCACGAGGGAGAAGAAGAGAATTTGTACTTACCTGGGGTGTTTTTTTCTCAGCCCCCTATAGTCCATCAGCTCCCTCAGTGTCTGTTCGTTCCCCTCCGTTCTTCCGCTGTTAGCCCCAGTAAAGTCTGCGACTCAGCTCAGTTGTGGACTACTGTGCATGTGTGGCTCTGGCTGAGCGCTTCCTCGATGGCGCTCCCATGGCCGGGAGCATTCTACACCTGCACACTTACAAGCATTATGCTCCCGGCAACAGGAGTGTGATAGTAGTTGAGTACTGGAACTGACAGCCGCAGAACGAAGGGGACCGTATGGACACCGAAGGAGCTGATTTCCCCCCCCCCCATCATTTCAGGATAACTTTAAATAATACAAATGAAAGTGACTTTTAACCTATTATTTTGTTGCATAACCTGTAGTGGCACTCACTGCCTCATTTCCTTTTGCTGTCAATGAGACTTCTGCCCCTGTCAAAAGGTAGTCTCATAGTAGCAAACTGCTCCAGCTGTGTTAGTTTTGAAGGGTTTGTGCTCCAGACTGAAAGTTCTTTTCGTCAATGT